>NC_138041.1:18657931-19074625 GCF_964106645.2 Podarcis pityusensis
AATCCACTCCTTCATTCCAGCATTGTCTCCTTTCCTTTTTTAAAAGCAAACTTGCCTTTTATTGGCAAATTCTGTCCCAACATTTGTCTGCTAAGCCATAAAATGCTAAATCTTCCTCTCTATAGCTCAGTGGTGGAGCATGAAGGTTCCAGGTTCTGTCTTTGGTGAACTTTTACTTGCATGATCTCAAGAAGCAGGGCTGAGAACGGCGTCTCTGCTCTGCCCCCTTGGGGTTGTCTAGGTATTAACCCAAGGACCGTGTTTTTGGTGCTATTTTAGATTGCTCTGGAGGCAGCCAAAGCCTTGGATGATAAGAACTGTTGGGAAAAACTGGGGGAAGTGGCCTTGCTCCAAGGGAACCACCAGATCGTGGAGATGTGTTACCAGCGCACCAAGAACTTTGACAAGCTCTCCTTCCTGTACCTAATTACGGGCAATCTGGAGAAACTGCGCAAGATGATGAAGATAGGTTGGTCTCTACAATGAATGGCTCTTCCAGCCCATACGGAGCCAGAAACTTTAGATGATTCAGGAATGTATTACAAAAAAATAGAATTGCATGCAACAGACTGGCCACCTTTGCAGATGATGATAAAACTGGATTCCTGCCTGTCTCAGTTTACTGTGAGCCAGCAGCACATGTCCTGTTCCACTCCTTCTTTCACCCAAGGGCACAGAATTGACTAGGAAGGGATAGCTTGATGGGACATCTGAACCCAGGATCCTGTTTTGTTGCTGGCATATGCTCCTGGTTTATATGGGAGCGACACACCAGGATTTTGGGTGCGGACATAAGCCATCCCTTCCTGCTTTGTTTTTCTCTGCTTTTCTCCAAAGGGAAGAGCGAAGGGGCTCTGTATACTAGCAAGCTACTCATTCACAATGAACCCAGAATAAGCAGAGAGTTCTGACATATTGTGTGGGAATGCAGCTGCCTGCCTCTCTCGCAGCATGATCACAGTTGCTGACATTTGGCCCTCTCAAAATGTGACTATTGACAAACTTACTCCTAACAGTCAAGGACTGGGAATGGTGTTAACCTCAGAACAAAACACATTCATCCCATCCCAGTGTAAGGCAAACCATGTGGAATCCTAGACGTGAAAGGTTCTTTGTAGGGTGACTACTGACCACCAGCCTTGATGCAGGAGGAAGAAGCAGGACGAAATGCGTAGTAATGGGAGGTGGCTGCCCTTTTGCAACTCATGAATCCGCTTCAGGTTGGGAGAGGGGAGATTTGTAGCAGCAGCAGCCAGGAATTCTGCAGTGAGCTAATGCTTGAAACTCCTGAGTGAGAGTTGGGTGTGGAGGTGACCCATTTTCCTCTTCCCTTGTTCTTTGTTGCAGCCGAAATCCGGAAGGACATGAGCGGCCACTACCAGAATGCCTTGTACCTTGGGGACGTGGCTGAGAGGGTGAGGATCCTGAAGAACTGTGGACAGAGTGAGTAAGCTGGCAATGTGAGCTTTGGGATACCTAGAAAAACGAGCTCAGTTTCTATTAACAAGAGCACAAGAGGAGCCTGCTGGATCAGGCCAGTGGCCCACCTGGTTCAGCATCCTGTTCTCAGAGTGGATAACCAGGTGCCCCCTTATGGGAAACTTGCAAACAGAACCTGAGCCCAAGAGCCCTCTCCCCTTCTGTGGCTTCCAGCAGTTGGTATTCCGAAGCATTGCTGCCTCCCAACTTTGGAGACGGGGCATGGCCATCATGGGTAGTAGCCACTGGTAGCCTTCTCTCGATGAATTTGTCCAGTCCTCTTTTAAAGCCACCCATGTTGGTGACCAGCCACAGGAGAGAGTTCCATCGTTCAACTAAGAGCTGTGCAGAGAAGGGCTTTCTTTTATCTGTCCCCTCCCCTCCCTCTGCCTCCTGCCAAATCCCACCCTTTCCAGGCTGAACAGGGTAGCAGCTATGGAGCTTCTTTCCATTTGCATGACCAGACTACCCTGGAGAGTTTCCCACCATCCTGACCTTTCTCTTGCTTGCTTGTCTCTGTCAGAGTCCCTGGCCTATCTGACGGCTGCAACCCACGGCTTAGATGAGGAAGCAGAGAGCCTGAAAGAGACCTTTGACCTGGAAAAGGAAACGGTTAGTGCAGGACTATGGGCAGGCTGGATTTGCTTGGCATGCCGTTTTCCCTTTGCCTAACATTGGTGGAAGAATTTCAGTCTGGGGGCATGAGTGGGAGCTTACAAGTCTGTAGTTTACCAGACCTATTGACCCAAGTCTCTTAGGTTGCATCACGAACCCCTGGCTCTGCATCTCAGAATACATAAGCATTATCACCCACCTGCTTACAGTTTGAAGCTTTCTCCCAAACTTCCCCTGGGCTGAAATGGCTGTGTAGCTCCCTGCCTAATTCCCAGTCAACCCCTTCCTTGTCCCTGTGGTAAAGGTAAAGGTACCCCTGCCCGTACGGGCCAGTCGTGTCCGACTCTAGGGTTGCGTGCTCATCTCGCTCTAGAGGCCGTGAGCCGCGCCATCCGAGGACACTTCCGGGTCACGTGGCCAGCGTGACAAAGCTGCAGCTGGCAAGCCAGCACCAGCGCAGTACACGGAAACGCTGTTTACCTTCCCGCTATAAAGTGGTACCTATTTATCTACTTGCACTTAAGAGTGCTTTCGAACTGCTAGGTGGGCAAAGCTGGGACCGAATGACGGGAGCTCACCCCGCCGCGGGGATTCGAACCGCCGACCATACGATTGGCAAGTCCTAGGCACTGAGGTTTTACCCACAGCACCACCCGTGTCCCTGTGGAGAGTCTGCAAATTTACATGGAGGGTTGAAAGTTCTTTGTTTCCTCTTCTTCTTCCAGATCCCAGAGATAGACCCCCATGCACAATTGCTCCAGCCGCTTGCTCCCATCATGCCCCTGGACACCAACTGGCCTCTGCTCACTGTCTCCAAGGGCTTTTTTGAAGGCACAATTGCCAGCAAAGGTAAGGAGGCCTGGACACTGTTACTGGCAGGCTTCCCCTTCTCAGATTTTGCAGGGGAGGTGGGGAGTGGCAGGGGCTCCCAGGTATTGAGGCTGCTCTTGTCGGTGGCTGCTGCTGTCCTCTGTGGAGGCCAGAAATAGCTGCTGTTGAACAGGGCCATTGTACCTCAAGCCGTGCCTGTTTCTTGAGGCTGCAGAATCCCACCACAAGACAAATCGGTGATCTTGTTCTTCTCTTCAGGCAAAGGAGGCGCGTTGGCTGCTGACATTGATATAGACACAGTAGGCACCGAAGGCTGGGGAGAAGATGCTGAGCTGCAGCTGGATGAAGGTGAGAGCTCAGCGGTGAAATCCCATGAAGGCCAGGTTTTCTTGGCCGCTTGCTGGTTTAAGGTAGTATACCATCCTGCATCAGAAGGCCACAGGGCAGTTTGCAACATGCAACGCAGATGTCACTGCGTAATATCTGTACAACATAAAAATTGAAACAAATGTATGAATTTGATTGTAATACTAAGCACTGCATTATAAAATTCTCGTAACAGCAGCAGCATCAAAAATAAGAGAGGAGAAAATCAGCAGCAGGGTGTTTAAAGTACGAAAGCAGTGCACAAATCCTGAGTCTTCTCTATATCCAAAGGTAGCTCTTAATCCTGGCCACCCACAGAAAATGATAGACCCAGCTCTCTCCAGGGAGCTTTCCTTCCCATTCCCGGGACTCAGCTATACAGCTGCAAATAAAACGTTTTGAATGCGTTGTAACATGTAATATACAATTGGCACACTAAATGGCGACCATGAGCTACAGCAAATTCAATGTTTTTCAAAAGGTTTAAAAAACAAACACATTTTCACAACATTTTTAATGTGTGTAGATTCCACCCCAGTCTCTTACTCTCTGAAGCTTTCCTGCTCTGCATGACTTAATAAAGGTGTTTCCTTGCCACCACTTACCAATGAAGCAACCCAACCACTTCCTGTATGGGGTGCATGTCGGCCCTTCTTAAACTCCCCCAATCCGCGCTCTGTCCCCTTACAGATGGCTTTGTGGATGCTGGGGAAGGTTTTGGAGACGAAGCCCTGGCTAAAAGCCAAGAGGAAGGAGGTGGCTGGGAAATCGAAGAGGACCTGGATCTTCCCCCTGAACTGGTAAGTATGGGTTTCATTCATTTCAACTGGTGGGATGTATTGCAGCAGGACTAGAGGGGAGACTAAAAGCAAATGCTTACACATCTCCCCTTAAGTCCGTCTCACTCTTGGCCCATTGAGTCTGGACCATTTTCTTCCCGGCAGCCACTCTCTAGGATCCTAGACCGTGAGGGGCCTTTTCCCTTTGCCTGCTGCTGTCCCAGTTCCCCTTTACCTGGAGGCTCCAGAGATTGAATCGGGGACCTCATGCATTCAAAGCATGAGCCGCCCCATTTCTGAGCTCTGGTTCCATCGTGGAGAACATTTTGTCATTGACTACCACATGAGCTCTGTGAAACCTCCATGTCCGGGCGCAGTCTACCTCAGATATCTTCATGCACTAGAAAATGGGGAACAGAAACGCATGTGTGGGGAAGATGGGGAGTAGCGGGATAGCTCAGTCAGTAAAAACATGCAGATTTTAATCTCGGGGTCGTGGGTTTGAGCCCTGCATTGGGCCAAAACATTCCTACATTGCCAAGAGTTGGAAGAGATGACCCTCGTGGTCCCTCCCAGCTCTTCTGTGATCAGACATTTGTTGTTGTGTTTCACCACTGGTGTGAATGAGGTGTTCACGTTGCGGCAGGTGCCATAGTAGGAAAGGAAAATGGGATGGAAGCACTAGTTATTGTATTTTAGTGTTTTCTTGGAAGCCGCCCAGAGTGGCTGGGGTATAAATAATTTATTATTATTATTATTATTATTATTATTATTATTATAGCATTGTAGCCAGGAAAACTTCCATGTCTGAACGCACCATAACTGCCCCTCCTTCTCTCTCCCCCCACCCGCGTTTCTGCTAGGATGTTCCTGGTGGTCCTGCTGGAGAGGCAGAAGACGGCTTCTTCGTGCCGCCCACCAAAGGCACCAGCCCTGCCCAGGTAGGAGGGTGTCTGTGCTGAGGCACAAGACTCTTTGAGACCGGGCAGCAGACAGTGCCGAGCCCTACAAGTAGCAGAGAAAAGGGAGGTGGTTGGCAGTAGGCAGAGACTTGACGCTTTCCTGCATTTCCCCCCAAATGCAAGCGCTGCTCCCAGGCAGCTGGCTGCAATGACAAGCACGCAACTGAAACTCCCATTAAAAAAAGAATCCAGAAGGGTCTGCCGGGTGCGAAGTCTGCTGCAGCGAAAGCATCCGAGAAGTCTCAAAGGCGAATCAATGCATTGGTCCTCAAGCCGCTGCAAGACATGCTCGTTTTGAAAGTGTAAAAGACGAAAAAAAGCAACAGGAGCTAATTTCTGTAGGCCGAATTGAAAAATCTGGCCAGACTTGCAGAGCTTTCAAAAAACCAAATAAAACCAGGCAGATCCTTCAGCACCCTTGGGCTGGTTCCTGTCTCCCTGCGGTGGAGGGCCAATGGGATAAGTTCACCTCCGCAAGTCCTCTGATTTCTGTGGTTCTAATCAGATCCCTTTCTTTTCTCCCTGCTTAGGTCTGGTGCAACAATTCCCAGCTTCCAGTTGATCATATCCTTGCTGGCTCTTTTGAGACAGCTATGAGGGTGAGTTGCCTGGGGACAATGTCTCTGCACTGGCCTTTTTTCTTTTTCATACAGTGTGTTGAACTTTGGGGTGCATGTCACAAGTGGGGTTTTGTCTTTGTCACAAAAGCTTTGTCCCCAGTGAGCCTTGCTTCCTTTCAGGGGGTTGTGACTTCTTGCCTGCCTGAACGTGAGCACAGTTCTCTGCGGAAATGGTTGGTTTGGACGCCTGCACAATGTGACCTTTAAAGGATGTTGTTATTTTTATTTATTTAACTTACTAGTTGCTTTTTTATTTTACAAAAGTAACTCAAAGTGACTTACAAGAATTATATTTACATTAAAACCAGAATAAAACCAAGAAAAATCTGAAACACATTCATATTTTTAAAAGGCAGGATTAAACCCAGTGAAAGAGGCCACAGATAATTAAAAGCCAAAGGCCTGGCAGAACAGAAATGCTTTTGCCTTGTGCCTATAGAAAAGTTGTGATGGTGCCAGGTGAGTCTGCCCAGGGAGAACATTCCACAACTGAGGAGCCACCACCGAAAAGGCCAGTTCTCATGCTGCTACCCTCTGGACCTCCAATGGAGAGGGCACACAGAGAACGGCCTCAGATGATGAATGCAGGCTCCAAGTTGGTTCATATGAGGAAAGGCAGACCTTGAGGTATTGAGGTCCTGCTCCACATAAGGCTTTATAGGTCACAAACAGTGCTTTGAATCTGGCCTGGAAACTTAACTGGCAGCTAACGCAGTTGGGCCAGGATTGATGTTAGGTTCTCAGACCATCTTGCCCACGCATAGGCAAACTCGGCCCTCCAGATGTTTTGGGACTACAATTCCCATCATCCCTGACCACTGGTCCTGTTAGCTAGAGATGATGGGACTTGTAGGCCCAAAACATATGGAGGGCCGAGTTTGGGAATGCCTGCTCTTGCCCCAATGGGCAAATTCGGCAGCATTTGCGATTTCTAAGCAGTCTTCAAAGGCAGTCCCAAGTATAATGCATTGCAGCCACTTAGCCTAGATACGGCAAGCCAAGTGATAATTTTAGAGCAGAGGAGAAGAATGAGAGAAGGGGAGAGTATGTGCAGCAGAACTTTGTTGGGAAGCATCTGGGAGCCCACCCACCCCCCGGTAACACCACCTCTCCCCCTCCCCTTTCCACTGCAGCTTCTCCATGACCAGGTGGGAGTGGTCACATTTGCCCCCTACAAACAGCTGTTCCTGCAGACCTACGCCCGGGGGCGCACCACGTACCAGGCTCTTCCCAGCCTCCCCGCCATGTATGGATACCCCCATCGCAACTGGTAGGTGTGAGCGCCCTTGTTCTTCCTGCCGCGGCTGGCGGCTGCACTTGGTTGTGGGACCCAGGTGCTCGCCATGAGCTCTCCAGTTTGCGAGCAGGAAACAGGCTTTGCCATGGCCTACCCCTGGCTGCCTTCTGCATGCATGAATTCAGGAGCAGGGCTGTGGGCTGATGCTTAACCTCAAACAGAGGGATCTTGTGAAATGCTGCATAGCGTCATATACACTGTTTGTCATACTCAGACTCATCAACATTAGTGGCCATTAACTTAGCCCCATTAATTTCGACAGATTTACTCAGTCAAGCTTTCTTGGTGTCCATCCAATAATAAGCAAGTCCTTGAACATCCCTGCCTCCCCCTTCCTTGACCAGTTTTACCCCACACCTCATTTTTACCCCTTTTGCTCTGGAATCGGCTAACAAAATGTTGCAGTTCAAGCATCTGTCGTAGGCAAGTCCTCATACTGCCTCCTCATTTTCTAGGAAGGACGCCGGCCTGAAAAACGCCCTCCCGGCTGTGGGACTGAAGCTGAACGACTTGATTCAGCGGCTGCAGCTGTGCTACCAGCTCACCACAGCTGGCAAGTTTGAGGAGGCCGTGGAGAAGTTCCGCTCCATCCTCTTGAGCGTGCCGCTGCTGGTGGTGGACAACAAGCAGGAGATCGCGGAGGTGAGCTGTCGATTCATTCGCATCATCCAAAGCAGACTCAGCCCACTTGCTCTCTGTTCAGATAAAGAGAAGCCTTCATGCATGTTTCCCAGAAGTGTTGCGGCGCTGTGGTCTAAATCACTTGGTGGTTCGAATCCCCACAACGGAGTGAGCTCCCGTTGCTATGTCCCAGCTTCTGCTAGCCTAGCAAGGTAAATGGCATTTCCATGCGCTCTGGCGCTTGTCACGGTGTCCCATTGCGCCAGAAGCAGTTTAGTCATGCTGGCCACATGACCTGGAAAGCTGTCTGTGAACAAACACCGGCTCCCTTGGCCTGAAAGCAAGATGAGCACCGCAACCCTATGGTCGCCTTTGACTGGACTTAACCGTGCTGGGTGCCTTTACCTTTTTACCTTATTGTACTAAAAGAACACCACCCTGATTCTGCACTGGGACAAACTCAGTTCAAACGCTTTAATCTGTTGTGCAGATCAAGTGTGTTGTCATTGTTGCTGCACCAGCCATCCACTCATTCTCTTCTGTTCAGGGATATAGGGTAGGCTGAATGGCCCACCCCAGCAGCATGAAATCTGCGCTCTCCCTACACGCCCCTCCTCCAAATCTCCTGTTTTTATTTCAAGCTTTACAAAGCACTGCTCCCCAAATTTTCAAACCGCTGTTTGTATCTAACGTGCCCTGGCTCGTTCGTTCTTTTGTTCTGACAGGCCCAGCAGCTGATCGCCATCTGCCGGGAGTACATTGTGGGGCTGTCCATGGAGATCGAGAGGAAGAAGCTGCCCAAGGAGACCCTGGAAGAGCAGAAGCGCATTTGTGAGGTAGGGCAACCCCTCTCTCTCTCCATGACCTCATGCCAAGGGTGCAAACATTGGGTTACCAAAAGCATCCTAGCTGTTACAGTCTGCCAGAAGGCAACACTTATGCAACTCTCTGTGGACAAGAGCACCAATAATTGGCTAAGAGATCAAATGAACACCATTAACTCTATCAGGGGTGGTCAACCCCCAGTTCAGGAGCCTGATCTGACCCTTAAGCAACTGGCTCAAGACCCTACTAATTTTGGCGGTGATGGCAGCAAAACAAAACACACACAAAAACAGAGTAGAGGGCAGTGTTGGAATGGGAGGGGCTAAGAGCTCTGGTGGGGATGCAGATCACCATCTTCTGATCATCTGAGTGACATCCTTCCTAGCTGACCTACATGGATCAGTTGAGGAGGGTGGGGGCCATAGGGTTGGCCACACCCACCACTGCCCTGCAGTCCCCGGAGAGTTGGTCAGGCCTTGGCCAAAATGGGTTAGCCATTTCTGATGGCAAGTTCAGAAAGCAGTTGCATTTGTGGAAAAACCCGTATCACAGTGGATCCGAGGACCCCCATCATCTGCCCCAAAGCCTGACCTTAGTGGTGCCATTGTCTCTTGAGTCCATCTTGCCTATTACCCTGAGTAGGAGCAGCCCTCCAAGACCTCAGACAGAGGTCATTCACTTACCCTGGTACCTGAAACCTTTTAGCCGACGGTGCAACATCCATGCCGCATGCAAAACAGCTGCCCTATCACTGAGCTGCAGGCCTGTCTCCTGCACAACTGAACCGAAGCAAACTCCTTTTTGGAACTGCATCCTTCTTCCCAACAGATGGCTGCCTACTTCACCCACTCCAACCTGCAGCCTGTCCACATGATCCTGGTCCTTCGCACAGCGCTCAACCTCTTCTTCAAGCTCAAGAACTTCAAGACGGCTGCCACCTTCGCTCGCCGCCTCCTGGAACTGGGGCCCAAACCGGAAGTGGCTCAGCAGGTAAATTCCCAGAGGAGCTGCTCAAAGCCATCATCTTCATCGCCTTCAAGGGCTCTAAGCACAAAGGGCAGAGGGTGTTTTGAAGTGCAATAAACCAACGTTGCGGTTCCGGCACAAGATATAAAATATCTGCAGAATAATCCCTTGGTGCAGGAGTAGTGCCACTGTGACACAGGCCAACTTTGATGGATTGGGGGGGGTCAGTCACCTGATGGCGTGATAGTTTCAGGTGACTGCCCACCTCTCGAAGTTGACTTGTGGGGAGAGAGGTCTGCTTTGCCATGGCGTTCCATGCAATGCGCTTCCAAGGCAGCACCCAGCAGAATTTAACTTGACTCCCAGTAGCTGGTAAGCTGACTGGGTCAATCCTGTTAGCTGCAGAGGTCTGCTTCACCATTGTGAAGGGCATGTCCTGGCATGTGCAGCACCCAGCAGGATTGCACTCTCCACTTGCCCAGCTGGTGAGCAGGGCATGCACTCCTGCTGCCTGCAGGGGTCTCCTGAAGCAGCCAGGATTGAATCCCCGCATGCCAAATCGCCCCGCCGACCAAGACTGGCCCGTGAGCTGGAGGTTCCCCTCCTCTGCCTCCGTACAATTATGTAAAGTCCCTTTTTCGATTCTTTACACTCCAGGGGAATCTTTGCAGTGCAGTCTTTCCCCAGCTCATTCTAAAGTGTTGAGACAGAACATTCAGACTCCCAGGCCGTCTACCCTGTTTCTCCTTAACAGCTGCTTAGCTTTCCTCTCTCCACCACCATTGCAGACACGCAAGATCCTAACCGCGTGCGAAAAGAACCCCAGCGACGCCTACCAGCTCAACTACGACATGCACAACCCTTTTGACATCTGCGCCGCCTCCTACCGGCCCATCTATCGGGGCAAGCCGGTGGAAAAGTGTCCACTGAGCGGAGCTTGCTACTGTCCTGAGTTTCATGGCCAGATTTGCAGAGTCACAACCGTAAGTGCCACCTCCTTCCCTCCATTACTGGCAGTAACTCTCTCCTTGGAGACTTTTCAGCCTCTTTTGGTTACCTCTTGGCAGCCTTTCTCGTGGTCTCCATGGCAAGTATAGGGCATCAAGGGTGTCCACATGCTGCTGCTGCCAGATGCTGTGTTTTGACAGAAACTGGCTGAAGCATCACTCTATACATGCTGTAACTAGTAGGGTGGTAGTAATTACTACTAGTTACTACTAGCCTATTAGTACCAGTTACTACTATTTGTAGTAGTTACTACTAGTAGTAGTAACTAGTTGTTGTAACTAGTAGGGTGCACCACTTTTGAATCTGGGAGTGTACCTTCTCTTATTACTCTATGCTTAAAAAAACCCCACACTACTACTACTTCTTTTATTATGTAGATTAGTAACCCAAGTAGCTCCCTTCTGTTTGCAAGGATAGTTAATAATGGCACCCTCCATCTGCAGTCTGACATGGCGCAGTCCATTCTACCTCTGCAGGACTGTACCATCTCATTTTGCTGCATGTATAGATAAATTAGGCCTCAGCTTCCTCCTGTTGGGGTGGGAGCATTAATCTTCCCCTTCTCACAGCATCGAGAGGCCTGCTGGCTACGAGTTACTGCTGGAAGGGAGAATTTCTCTAGGCTAACCTGTGACCCTCCAGATGGTTGTTGAGATTACAATTCGCATCATTCCTGCCCACAGGCCATGGCTGGTGGGAGTTGGGAGTCCCAACGATGTCTAGAGGGCCAATGGCTCTGCAGGGAGAGTTTCAGAGAGGAAGTGCTGGCAGCCTGTTGCCCCTGAATGCGGAGATGCCTTGATTTTCCCACTGCTCTGGATTGGCTCACGTCACATCCTTCCAATTGTCATGAGCTCCTGCATCCCAGCACTTGCCAGGTTTTGCTGCAGGGGGGGAAGAACTGCCCACCCTCCTCTATTTTGCAGGGCTCTGTGTAGATCATGCCTCTCCTTGGTAGCCACCCGGATGATGTGGTTATCAAACGGTTTAGCATCCTTGGACGGCTATATCATCAGGCTGGCTACCCTGAGCCTGGCAAGACCTGGTTTTGAACCCAACACTTGAGTTTCAGAGACACACACTGTGTGTCACATCCGTGGTCTGGAAGTGCTTAGAGGAGCGAGAAATTTCCCTGCTTTCTGAGGTTCAGAATGAGGCTCTCCATGGAGCAAGACAAGGGGCTCTTGCCATATTAAAAGGACCCCATGGTTCCAAGTCTAGGAGGTGCTAACCATGCCTTTGTTTGGCTCTGCAGGTAACAGAGATCGGGAAGGATGTCATTGGCTTAAGAATCAGCCCCCTGCAGTTCCGCTGAGGCTGTCCTGTGATCAAGCAGCTTTCTACAAGCATCCAGTTTTTTTCAAGTTCTACTTTTGGCTGCTGCCCCTTGTACCTCCCCTTTTCTGCTACCATTAATATGCCCCCTTTCCACCTGTGCTCACCAGGCCCTTTTTGGAGCTGTTCAGATGCAAATCTTCAGTCTCAAGTGTGCAGTCACAGCCAGGCGTGAATGCTGTGTCTCCCTCTACCCCTTTCCACATGTAGCTTCCATGAGAATCTGGGGGATGGAATGGGCTCCTCCCAGGATCCCACCAACTTTCCTGGATGTTTGTTGGGGATCAGGACTCGAAGATGCTACCAGAGACTGCAATAATTGGGTCGTCTATTCACTAGAAGAGGCATTTGAGGCTTTACGTCTCTTATGCAGGGGGCCAAAGAGTGAGGGGCTGAAACTCTACTCCACTCCTTTTTGTATTCTTCCCCCTCCCCACAAAAACTCCCTGTCCCTTTCTCTCTGCCCCATCTCCTTGTTTTGTTTATTAACACTTAATAAAGTGAAATCACCCAAGGGGGAAATGAGAACGTTGTGCTCATTGTGGTTTCAGAAATATTCTGTTGACATGAGAAGGCATGCGGCTGTTGGCGTAAATTTTCGGTAGGTGGAGGAAACCTTACCAAGGGGGGCATAGACCAGATGTTATAGCGACATCTCAGATGGTGATGGTGTCCTCAGGATAGATTGGTCATACAGGAACTCACAGAAACATCTGCCTGCCCTTCAGGTCACACCGGTTTTCTTTGCATTAGTCAGCAGCAGAAAAATAGTAGAATGGCTACCAGCCATGATGGTTATATTATGCTGCTGAATGCCAGCTGCCCAGAAACCACAGGAGGTGAGAGTGCTCTTGTGCTCGTTTTCCACTGTGAGAACATGATGCTGGACTAGATGGGCTTATTGGCCAGATCCAGTGGGCTACAGCTCCCTTCAGCCCTAACCTGTCGCTCAGGTCTGATGAGAGATGTAGTCCAATGAACAGGTTGTCTCTAGATTGTATTTCCATCTTCTCACCTGTCCCCAAAGACGTAACATACCAGCATTTACACTGGAAACAAGAATTGCTACAAGAGATTTTTTATTTATTTTAAAAAAACCCAACAACTTGAGATTTATTAAAATGTCCTTTTAGGGGGGAAAAAACATCCTGTAAATTAGTACAAATGACAGCAGCAGAGGCCGTGAGTCCCCTCTGCCTACCGCTATTTCACACACATTGATTTGTGCTCAACCCACAACTTCCTGGGCACCATGAAAACTGCTAGCTGCCCCTTGTCTCTGGCAGGATTTGCACTCATGTCTGAAACCTCAGTTCCCAGGGAAGGGTTACAAGCAAAAGCAAAAACGCTTCCGATCACAACCCAGAGGAATCCTGCCTGCGTTGCGACTCAAGCAGGGGGGCAGGCCAAGTTCTCCTGGCTTTGGGGAGCTGGAGGTCTAGAGAGCAAAACGTGGCTCTCCAGCACAGCTGGGAAGATTCTTGACAGACCTGCTTGCCCACCCCGGCTACTCCTGGCTGCTTGAAGGAAGCACAAGAGCCGTGACCCTGGGTGGACTCTAGGCAGCTCCAAGATATTGCTCAAGGAAAGGGCAGAGCTCTGCTGCCCCCAGCAGGCTCAGAGGGACTTGCGGGGCCGCTTGAGGAAGGAGAGCGTGTAGTCCCGGGGGGCCGAGGCTTTCTGCTTCTTCAGCTGCACCTGGGACTGAGCTGTCAGCTGCAGCTTGATGGCGCTTGAGTTGATCTTGGCTGCCACCAGCAGCTCCTTCATGCCCTTCATCTTCTCGCTCTGGAAGGTGAGGACGGGCCCTTCAGGAGGGGGGCTGGGGCCGCTGCTGGGCCTCTCCTCCTTCTCCAGGGGAGGCCGGTCCACTCGCTGGCTGGAACTGGGGCGTCGGCGCTCAGTCACTTTCTTGGGCAAGGGGGGCTCCTCGGGCTTGGACTCCCGGCGCGGACCCCTGCGGCGCCCCTCCCGGGGGTCTTCGCTGCCTTGGTCGTCGTCCTCGTTGGCTTCTACCTCCCGACTCGCCAGGGTCACCTTCTGCCGCACCTGAGAGGGAGGGGGGAGTAGTCAGAAAGCTAAGGGCGCCCAGGGCACGAAGCTGAAGGCTGCTTATGATGCCCTGCCTATCTGGGCTGTACACTTCCAGAACAGATTTAGTCACATCTTAATCTTGCCCCTGATATCTAGCTGGTGCATTTTGACATCTAGAGAACAAGCGATGTCTGCCTGCCTGTTGATTTCACATGCAATTACTCTGTGAGTTTTTAGAATCTCAGCTGGGCACTTAAACACTCTCCTTGTGCCTGTTAAACATGCATCTTAATTAATTTCATTATTATTAATAATTTTTACAAAGTATAATCATATATAAATAAGAATAAAAATGTGCACCCCACCACCAACACTATTCCATTGTAACTATCCAACCTCCCAAAATTTCAACACCTCTTGCGATGGTTTCACCCCTTTCCGTTTTAACAGTACAAATTCTACAAACACCTTACATATCTCCTCGAAACTATTTCTCCTGCAAATTCCCTACCTTACCTTAATGGCATATGTTATTTATCATTAACAGCTATATCCCACACCTCTTTATACCATTCTTTTAATTCATTTCTATTCTTGCTATACTGCTGATTTTCTTTTTTTGCTACGTCCCCCATAACCCACCCTTCTCTCCCAAGTCTGTCTGAATCCTGGTAACAATGGAGCTCCCTCTTTTCCAGCTAATAAACACCCCCCCCCATAGACACCATCTAGGCCCACTAAGGCCCCACAAAATCCTGCCAAGTCATTGCACCCCTTAACATAGCTTGATGCTGGCCATTCCCCCCCCCCCCTTAAAATGCTCTGAACTTTACCCCCTGCAACCCGCTCTGCCACAAGCACTCACCATCCCATCAAAACGGCTGAGGGACTGGACCAGGAATGTGGCCCATCCCACATGGAGGACGGGCGTGGGGCTCCCCTCTTCCCACTTGCAGATGCCGTCGTAGAAACGAAGGAGGTGGGCAAAGCACTCCGGGTCCTGCAGGGCCGAGCCGCCTCCTCCTTGCGATGGCGAAGCCTGGGCAAGACAGGTCAGGTTGTTCGGTGAAGAGATGCCACCCTGGCACCAACTGGGCCTCTGCCAACGAAGTCTGCCAAGGGCATTCCTTTCCCTGATCCAATTCACAAGTGCCTCTCTCCCAACTCAACTCTCTCTCTCTAAAGCTTCTAAAAAAAACACACAAAAAAACCCTACCCCTTCCTGTGATCCCCTTGCCAAATCTCTTAGCCATACTCCAGTCAGCCTCCCTTTAGAAACTCCCCACCCCACCCATCTACTTCATACACCCTCTTGCCATTTCACTAAACGATTAATAATGCTTTTCTGCTCCACTCACTTCTCTCTGTCACCTTTTAAGACGATAACCCCTCTATTTTTGCCTTGACTGGATGCCAATAACCCCTTTTCAGGCCTTCATGGTTTCTCTCCAAGCTTCTAGTCCTCAGTGCAAAACGACACTTATCATTAACGTCCCCTCTGCTTTGCACAAAGTCGTGTGTTTTCCACCTTCCCTTCTTGTACAATTTCACACTGTTTCCTGTGCCTTTGTTCTGCCTCCTTTGCTTCTGGCAAAGTCCCAGCCCAAATTTTGCTGCACCTCCTAGAATTCCCACCCCACTCCATCCGACTACTTTCATTCCACCTAATGATACTTTTCCTAACACCCGGCACGTGGCAGTGAAAAATAAATAGCAAAAGCAGAATTTCCTCCCCGGCTGACGAATGCCAGCAAGGCACAACATCCATCCTTTACGTCGCCTGTCTGCTCACCCGCCTTACCTCTCCCCTCTCGCCAGCCCCCTTCTCCTCAGCTGAGTCAGCAAGGCTGGCCACCTCTTTTAGCAAGTTGGGAATCACGTCATTGGCCACATCAAAAAATTCCTTGTAGATCTCTTCATCTTCTCGACAGTAGTTATAACTGAGAGGGGGAGAAGAGAAGGGTGCAATGCCACCATCCGATAACAGCAGACGTGGGTCTTATGTAGAGATATCTGGAGCCTCTGACAGCCCAACAAGAGGCATTTAACCACAGGCAAAATTTTCCCCATCACTGCATCTCCACCTTGGAATAAGCCTCCTGGGGAGCTCTTAGCCGCTGCCCACTTGTTCTCTGCGACAAACTCTGGAAAAGGGTTTTTTCAGGAGAACTAGACAAACATCAGTAGTTGCCCCCTCCCCGAATAAAAGGAACTGAGAAAAGAATGCAATTTTATTTTACCCTTGACTGGAGGCCAAATGAAACCAGCACTTCAAATGCATGGATGCAACCACCAGGCTGTGGTAAACGCCACAATGACCAGCAGCTGCTCTCCGGGGTTTTAGGTACAAATGTGTGCCGGCCCTTCTGGGAGATGCCAGGGACAGAACCTGGGACCTTCTGCATTCAAAGCAGGGGTCCTACCACCACGCTTCACTTCCTTCCGTGGTAAAGGCAAAATGAATAGGATAGGAAGATACTCACTCTTGGATCACGGTGGCTGAATCAGCCCAGGCTTCCAGTGCTTCCTTGACATTTTTGTTGCGGCAGTGATAGCCGGCCAGGTACATGTAGGGGTAGATGTGCTCGTTGTGGTAGTACTGCTTGGCTGAGTTGATTCCCTAGAGGAAAAGGGGGGGTGGGAGATAAGGGGGGGGGGGTTCAGGGACAGCAGGAGCTGATCCATGAAGACACCCAGGCTCAGGTGTTTTGGGGAAACATCTAGGGCTGGGCGATACCTGCTTTTCAACATTGTGATATATCAAATATCACAATATATTGATATAT
This sequence comes from Podarcis pityusensis, assembly GCF_964106645.2. Lineage (NCBI taxonomy): Eukaryota > Metazoa > Chordata > Lepidosauria > Squamata > Lacertidae > Podarcis > Podarcis pityusensis. Next base: position 18,674,456 of record NC_138041.1, read on the forward strand.
CACAATGTCTGAAATAAAGATGGAGCTATGCAGAGGCATTGGCCAGCTTCACAGTTTTACACACATTGTGATTTTTGCATAGCACCCACACACACGATTTGTGATATATTGCCAGGTCATAAATTATGGAACAAGTATCACGACATGGACTTCAAACCAGTTTTGGATGATATACTGATATATTGCCCAGCTCTAGACACATCATGCTGTATCCAGAACAGCTTACAAACATTGTAAAAATTATCACCATCATCATCATCATCATTATTGGCACACACCCTTCCCCCTAAGGTCTCATGGAAGTGGCTTACAACACTTAAAACATAACAATAATAGCAGTTAAAAACAACTTCCAATCACAGAAATAAGATGTAGGGCATGGGTAGGCAAACTAAGGCCCAGGGGCCAGATCTGGCCCAATCGCCTTCTAAATCCAGCCCACAGATGGTCAGGGAATCAGCATGTTTTTACATGAGTAGAATGTGTGGTTTTATTTAAAATGCATCTCTGGGTTATTTGTGGGGCATAGGAATTCGTTCTTGTTGCTTTTTCAAAATATAGTCCGGCCCCCCACAAGGTCTGAGGGACAGTGGACCGGCCCCCTGCTGAAAAAGTTTGCTGACCCCTGGTGTAGTGGTTCTAAAAATATACATCTTAGGTGTCACCGGCTAGGGTCTTTGGCATCTGTCAAAAGCTGTGCAGTGAAGGTGCCGGATGCACCTCTTTGAAGAGGGAGTTCCACAACTAAGGAGCTGCCCCAGAGAAGGTTCCCTCCCAGGCCGCAACACCCCAAATGTCTGAGGATGGAAGAACAAGAAAGGCAGATCCACAGAATCACAGAACTGTAGGGTCAGAAGGGGCTGACAGGGTCGTCTAGTCCAACTCCCTGCAAGGCAGAAGAATCTCCTGCTCAAAGATCAGCCTTCTGCTGATCTTAGCACCTAAGAGGGCCTGTAGGGAAGGAGGCGGTTTTCCCAATATTTAGAAGAAAGGGATCAAGTCGCCTCAGGTAGCAGATAGGTATATGTAGAGCCAGGAAGCTTATTTGGGGCTTGTCAACAGGCAGCCCCAATGACCATTCCTAGAGGCTCTAGGAAGCAACTGTGTACAATATGAGGACAGCAAACCCGGGAACAGCTGCATTCCACAACATGGCAGCAGGTGCAAGTGCGCACCCCCCTCACTGATCATAGGTGGTGTGGAGAGCCTCCCCTTGAGGCTGTTCCAATGCCTTCTGCATCATCAACTCAAAAGAAGAAGGCTCCCTTCACTTAAGATCCTGCTCATCAGCTCCAGCCAGCCTGGCCCATGGGCAGAGAAGGTGGCAGTTGGAGTCCAGCAGCAACTGCAATGTCACAGATCTCCCCAACCCTGCTTTACTCCCTGGACCCCACTTTGAAGGGCCAAAATCCCATGGATTTCCCCCCCCCCCCTTGGTGGGATGAGGGAGTTAAAACACTGCAAAGAGAACCAGGGCAGTTTTTCATTATTATTTTCTAAATTACAATAATACCGCTTGTACGTTTTGCTTCATACCTCAGGTTCCACGAAAGCTAGAAACTTACTTTTTAATGAAAAGAAAAGAAAGGAAGTTGGCAATCTGGAGATCATGGTTCATCTCGGGGACAGGGGAACGGGACTACCCCCCATTTCACACACACACACACCCCCCACAGATCTAGGTCATGCCCCACCTTCAACAGCTTTGCTTCAGGCAATGTGGTGTGGTGGTCAGACTAGGGTTTGTATCCCCTTCTTGGCCACAGTACTGCCAAGCCCAGCCTACCAGCACCCTTAGGGGCAAGGGGGGAAATACCTGATGGTAAATGAAGAGGGGGTCTGGGCGGCCAGGGGTGGGCTCCAGCTCCTCAAGATCTGCCAAATTCCCCAGTGCCATTGGGTACCTGCAGAGGAAGCCAAGGGATCACTGAGGACAAGCAGAGGCGAGAGGAGGCTGAGGCTCCCAAGGGGACAATTTAAGAACACACAAATAAGAGCCCGGGGGCCTGTGGATTTGTGGTTGAGGACGGGGAGACAGCTCAGCCATTGCATTCAACACGCTCTTCCATTGTATTATCATTGCTTCTTTTATTCCTTGCAATAAATTACCGTATTGGCCTGAATATAAGCCTCATTTTTCCCCAAATTCCGACCATGTAAAATAAAAGTGCGGCTGAAATTCGCGGCCTTGCAAAAATTGGCCTTAACGTTATCACTGCTGAAACAGACATACGGTAAAACGTAACGGGTGTGGGTGCCTGCGGAATTTTAAGGGAGTGGCGTATATTCAGGTATTGTCTCTCCGCCCCCCCGCCATGAATTTTAAAGGGGCGGCTTATATTCGGGCCAATACGGTACAACGCAAGAAGAGAAGCCATAAAAATGCAATTAAAAATAACACCACATCCAGTGCAGGGCATTATAATTGCTACAGCAGGTAGGGAGCGGAGGGGCAAAGCATTTAATGGACTACTCAGCCGCTCGGTGATTTTTAAGAGGTCTGACTGGTTATCTCAATATATTCTACACATTCACATTCTATACCAAGGCACTCTTCATATTCTCTCACACAGATGACATACACTCCACTCTTTGATCATAGACCCTCCAGCAGGAGGCGGTATCTGCACAGGTAATCTGAGCCGCTTTTAGGGGAGAATATACCACCCCTGAACAAACTTCAGAGTTTTCCGTTATTGCTGTTGAAATTGACTTCAGAGGCTGTTTTGTCCCATGCCTTAAGAATGCCTGCATCCCCTTCCCATATTGCTCTTTTTCTAATATTTAGTGTCTATTTCCATCAAAAGAGTGAGTTTCAGAAACCAAGTCTTTTTTTTCCTTCTGTATCTAGCTAAGACTGACTTAAGAGTAGACCTACTGAAATCAATGGACTCGAGCTAGTCACAACCAGAGTCCACCACCACTAAACTCCTGGCTGCTTTGGCTGTTTCCAAATCACGTGGCCAAGAATCTCTGGAAATTACTCAGAAATAGCTGGAAGCTCCTCTAGAAAGGAGCAAGACTCCCTCTGCAGACCTCTGCAACTTAAGAACATAAGAGCATAAGCTTATGTCTGCTGGATCAGGCCAAGTCCTCTTTTAAAGCCATCTAGACTGGTGGCCATCACTGCCTCATGTGGACATGAGTTCCATAGTTTAACTATGTGCTGCATGAGACTAAGAAAGACACAGAGAAATGAAGCTGTTTGGGCTCTGTTAGCTAACAGCATCAGGATGGGGGCTGGATTCCTCTCCCTAGAGCTGCCTTCCCCAAACTGGGAAGACTACAACTCCCATCAGCCCCAGTGAGCGTGACCAACATTGAGAGTTGCAAGTCAAGCAAGATCTGGAGGGGCCAAAGGTTCCTCTGCCTAATGACAGGGCCGGGCCCTGTGAGACCAGGCCCTCTCTAAAGTACTTACTTCTCCAGGTGGCCCAGGTCATAGAGAACCCACAGCAGCTTCTGCAAGGGATGGAGACAGAGAGGCAAGCATGAGAGGCATCATGATGGTGGTGATGATATCGGCTCCAGTTTCTGCAAACCCCCACCAAAGGGAAGGAGGGGGGTCGATCCATGTCAGCTCACCTGTTGCAACTGCAGCAACTCCAGGCTATCCGAGTGCAAGTCGATGGAAGGATTGATGGCACACACCATGAAGGCCACCTCCATCTGGCGGGTGCAGCACAGGTAGGAGCCCTTCAGGTACAGCCAGCTCTGCAAAGGGGGAGGGAATTTTGCCGGTGAGAAGTCTGGGTGAGCATCAACTTTCCCATGGCAGGATCTTTCTCTCTCTCTCTTTCTTTCTTTGGATGGAACCTGGGATCTTCTGCACTCCAAGCAAATGATTCTGCCACCCATGAAACACAAAGACGTTGCCCTCTGCCAGGTCGGACTGTTGGCCTTTCTATTCCCCTATTGCCCACCCTGGCTGGCAGCAGCTCTCCAAGTTCTCGGACTGAGGTGGGTCTTTCATATCACCAGGATTGAGCCAGGGGCCTCCTGTATCCTAACCAACATGCTCTGCCACCCAGCTATGATCTCCCTCGTTTCAGATATTTGCATAGTGTTGTGTGGCTGAAGGTATACTGGAGAGCTTTATTTTTAAAATATAATAACAATAACAATAGAAAACCAATTTCTGGAGGGTGATTTTTCATGTTAGCGATAACAACTAAGCCGCCTCACTCAAGGAAGGATGTTGGCAATTCCCAGCTGGAATGGCAACAAACAAGAGAGGCATAAAGGTGTCCCTCTCATGCCCAGTGGTGTCGCATGGGTTGCCAGCATGCACATTCAACTGCCTATTGGTGTCTGTATCACCCAGGTGATTGCAGTCATAGAAATAAGAAGAGTCGTCTGGAGAAGTCACTTCCTGGTTTGCAGGGAGAAACAGTTCTCAACTGAGTACAGCAACAGAAGCATGCAGCTGTACTGAGGCAGCACCAGGTGTTGAAATTTTGTGCCCCCTAACAAATTTGCACCTGGGGCAACCGCCCCTGTGCCCCCCCCCCCAACTAGGCCACTGCTCACGCCTTCCTTGTAAGCTTTCCAGAGACATTTGCTGGAAGGCTGACAGGCAAATTGCAGCTGTGGCTGGGTCTCACCAGGCAGCAGCACTAAAATAAGAATTTTCATGAAGGGGGGCAGGCTGTATTTCACATTTATTGGCTGGTCAGATCCATGCACAATGGACCTATTCCCAAGATTTATTTTTGCCTCTACACTGAGATGCTCAGATTGGCCATATGAAACAAACACACATGCTCCTATAATAATGAAATGAGATGAGATGAAATGTGTACACAGTCTAAAGCTAATTCGCTCCTATGGAATAAGTGGATGGAGTAAAGAACCTGCAAGCTACAAACCATCTATCCAGCTGCTCCTGTCTCCTTTGTGAAGACGAGAGGGGAACATCCTCCCTTCCTGAGCTGATATCTTACCCGTTCTGCCACACCAGAGTTGACTGTTTGCCCACGTCGGTCCTCATTGCCTTTGCCGTGCCATGTCACCTCCGCGGTCTGCTCCCCATCTTTGCCGAACACCACCCAAGCGTGGTCCTCAGAGAGCGCCAGGTGAACGTCCAGAAGTCCTAGGACCTGGCAGGCCCCCACAACTGCAAAAGCCACCCCAGAGCTGTCTAGTTTGGTGCCTGGTAAAAGAAAGAAAAGGAGCAGAACGTTCAGGACAGCTTGAAGAGCAGCGGAAAAACACTGTTGCATCTTGATTAAAAATGGGAGGCATGCAGCCACACTTAAAAGAATTGTTTTTGGAGGGTGAAAGCTGCCCACCTTTGGAGAAGCACACCTGTGGCCTCTCTGCACGAACTGCTGTTATGAGCCAGCCCACTGCTTGGAAAGAGCCATGCCCAGAGCAGTACAGAGACACCCTGAGCTACAACGTCTGAAAGCAGGTAATTCTGCTGTGCTTGTGCATGAGGATTGACGGTTCATGCCGCACCCACTGCAGATGTTGGGCACAATTAACCTTCCTCCGCTGGCTTATGGCAGCTGGCTGGTAGGAGGCAAAGCCAGCACAGTAACTCAAAAGGTGAAGCAGTGGACAGCCTCTTCCCTTGACCTTGCAGAAGCCTTTGATTAATTTATATATTTTTTTGCACAAACATCAAATGAGCAGTTTACTCCTAACACCAGTTTTGAGAGTTACTGGTAATTTTGCTGAGAGCCTTGTTTCTTGAAACTCCAAAAAACGGGAGACTGTAGCTTGTCTTGTAAAGGCAAAGGACCCCTGACGGTTAGGACCAGTCGCAAACGACTCTAGGGTTGTGCACTCATCTCGCTCTATATGCCGAGGGAGCCGGCATTTGTCCGCAGACAGTTTTTCCGGGTCACGTGGCCAGGCGAACAAGAGCAGCACATGGAAACACCGTTTACCTTCCCGCCAGAGTGGTACCTATTTATCTACTTGCACTTGATGTGCTTTCGAACTGCTAGGTAGGCAGGAGCAGGGACCGAACAACGGGAGCTCACCCCATCACGGGGATTCGAACCGCCAACCTTCTGATCGGCAAGCCCTAGGCTCTGTGGTTTAGACCACAGCACCACCCGCGTCCCTTAGCTTGTCTTGTAGTACAGGCCAAAGATAAGGCCACCCAAACAATATAGCAGCACATCTAAGAGGACCAGCAAAGAGGACCAGGCCTTGCTCACTCTTTGTTTTCAAAATATCCGACATCCCCATCATATAGAGAGATAGTAGGATGCAGCAGTTAAACGTGCTTGACAACGACCTGCGAGGCCAGGATTTGAATCCTTGCTAAGCCATGAAACTCGCTGAGTGACCTTGAGCCAGTCAGTGTCTCTTGCCCTAGCCTGCGTTGAAGGGCAGCTGTAGGGACAGCATTTATTTGCTTATTGATTTATTAAATGTATAAACCACCCTTCATCATAAGATCCAGGGGTGTTCACAGACTAAAGTACAAGATAAAAACACAAGTAAATAATTGAAATGAAACAAAGCAAAACAATATGCCCCCCCCCCAGTGGGGCAGAAGAGACCCAACCTCTTGCAAGAAAGGGGGAACATAAATCTAATAAACAAATATATGCAGGGCAACATGAGATCGGCAGCTGAGAACTTGGGACGGAGAGCAGCATGCTCTCTTCGTGGCCCCACCTGTGATGAAGCTGAACAGTGACTGGATGTGGGCCCGATCCTTGAAGTAGGAGCGGCTCAAGCTGTTCCAGATGACATCAGAGACTTTCTTGACAAGCTCCCGGGAAGAGTAGCCCTCTGGCCGCGGGTAGAGCGAGAGATCCACGGCCCCGCGGATTTGGGCAGTGAAACGGGCATGCAGGGCCCCAATGATGCTCAGGTCAGCCACCGGGAAGTAGGTCAGGCTGTCGGGACCTTGGGCGGGCTCGAAACTGATGCCCGGCACGTTGGTGGGCAAGACGCGGTTGACGGCCAGGAAATGCTCCACGAAGCCCAAGACGAGCGAAAGCAGCACCAGGTCGGGCTGCTCCCGGCGAAGCTCCAGCTCAAAGAGGCGGACCACATCTGAGACGGAGCGCAGGGGGAAGAGAGCCTTCTGAGCACCCTTCAGCCCCATGGCCAAGGGGGCGCGCTAGAGAGCAAGCAGAGAAGGAGGGTCAGAATTAGCAGGGGGCAAGAGGGCAGTCCATCTAATTAAAATATATTTTAGCCTAAGACAGAGATGGGGAACTTCTGGCTCAGCGCCAGCCACCATAAGCCACTAATGGTCAGGGATGATGGAAACTGGAGCCCAGAAACATATGACAGGCCACAGGTTCCCCACCCTGGTGTAACAGATGTCTGCCAGCTTTTAAAACCTAACAGCAGGAAATATCCGTTCTTTCTCGGTAAGCACAAAGAGGCCCATCCAAATCTTCAATGGGGTCGTGAATAAAGTAAAGCCAGAGTAGATTTTAATCTTGTCACTGACTTAAATGCCCACTGGACCATTAGTGTGCGTGACACATTGCCTTGCTTGGAGGTTGGGGGCAGGGAACCCACCTCAAACTAGAGACCAGACAGTGCAGAACAGGAAGTTTCAGCCTAAGCACAATCCTGGTTGAGGAATTTTGCACCACGTGAGCTGCTTGAAAGCTCAGATCTGGGGCCTGGGTAGGTTTGGGTTAGCAAAATGGTTGAGAGCTTGTGTCAATGGGAATGTGGCAGCCCCACTGAGGAACAAAAGAACCTGCCTCACAGATCTCCGGCAGAGCCATGCATCTTGAGAGCACAGCGCTGTCAGAAAGGAACACCTTTTGCTTGTAGTGCACCCCATGCTTGTGGGGAACCTGCTGCTAAATTATCATTAGGCAAATGACCAGGCTTGGTCTCCAGATGCAGTTGAACATCAACCCTTGTTACTACTGACCATTGGCCAGGCTGGGAAGGGGATGGTGGGGCTTGCAGTCCCACATCATCGGTGAACCTAAGACTATGAACTCACAGGGTTGCATTCAGTGAGCCATTTACTAACTCTTAAGAGTTGGCTCTTCCCTCCTTCTCTGTCAGATGCAGACATAACACTGGCCTACTTGGGAGAACCGTTTTTTAGGGTTCTGCATCTGAAGGGCTTTGAACACGGAGGAAACACACTGTTCATTCATCACCAACCTGCTGCCCTCCAGATGATCTGGGCTGCAACTCCCATCACTCCCAGTCCTCTGTTTTTGCCGCCCAAAACATCTGCAGGGCATCAGACTGCCAAAGGCTGCACCACATCAATTCTTGACGAGGTGCACAACCCCACACCCCTAAAAAGTTTGGGAATACCATATCGGGAGGGAGTACAGCAGAGCATCTATCGCGCATGTTGCACATCTGCCATGTTCAGGCGGGAGGATGCGGTAGTAAGGAGATGCCCTGGAGAACTACTGCCTGCTCTGGGTTTGGCGGGCAAACGGAGCATCCGGGAGCTAAGGCAGCTCCCTACACTTTATAAACATGCTTCGATCCGTATCTGCGGGAAAAGCAATATCGCAGAACAAGAATCCTCCGCGCGGAGGTGTTTTGATCGCACCCCTCCTGCATCCCACCCACCCAAAACGATCAGCCACAACCTCCTGCTGCACATGAAGGGGGGGCGGGGAGAGAGAAGAAACGAGCCGCACCCACCCCAAGGCTGTTGCACTTTGCAGCTGCGCCTCTGCTGCACCAGGATCCTCGCGGGTGGGGAGCCGATGGCGGGGCTGCATGCAGAACGGCGCCTTCCCAACACGCCCCCTCCGTCTCGCCTCTCCTGCTCTCTCATTCGAACGCGCTCTTTCAGCCGTGCGTACCCCCGCCGCGCGCGCAGGGCAGCATGGGAGTTGAAGTCCCGCCTTGGCAAGGCATGCTGGGGGAGCTCCGGCGGCCAGCTCTGATCCACAGACTTATAGTAGTTAAAGTCATGCACACGCTGCTATATTCCGGGTTCATTTGACCCACACACCCTCTCCGTCGCCTCCCTAGTCGCGAGGGAAGGAGAGAAGCTTGCAGCAAACCAGCGATGCATGCAGGGCCGGATTTAGGTTCGATGAGGCCCGCAGCTACTGAAGGTAATGGGGCCCTTTATATGTCCAACTGTCCTTTGTCAACAACAAATTGTCGCTGTTTTTTGTGTTGAATATATGCTATATGCCTGTTGTCTTTGTCCATGGAGTTTTCTAGGCAGGGATACTGGAGTGGCTTGCCGGTTCCTCCTCCAGGAGAAGGGGGAGATAAGGAGAAGGGGACGACAGAGGACGAGATGGTTGGACAGTGTTCTCGAAGCTACCAGCATGAGTTTGACCAAACTGTGGGAGGCAGTGGAAGACAGAAGTGCCTGGCGTGCTCTGGTCCATGGGGTCACAAAGAGTCAGACACGATTAAACGACTAAACAACAACAACAATATGCTATATGGTAATTTATGGACCTAATAGGTATCTAAAGCCATTTGCACATGCAGAATGTAGGCACCCTATATATAGAAATAAGCAAACCAGTGATATTCTAGCATAGCTGTCAACCTTCCCTTTTTTTGCGGGGAAATTCCCTTATTCCAGCGCCGTTTTCCGCTGCTTCCCACTGCTATCCCAGATTGTTAGATATCCCGTAGACTGTCCCCGGGACAGGTGAGGCTGCTGATCCCTTATTTTCAAATCTGAAAGTTGACAGCTATGTATTTTAGGGAGCAGGCTAGCAGGCGGGGCCCATTATTTACATCATAGGAGCCTATACAACACAAAACACTGTTGCTGTATGTAGGTTTTATTTTATTTGTTTTTTTATCTTATATTTCGTAAATGTACATCCAGTTTTTTCCCCTTTAATTTTTTTGGGGGCCCCCAAGAAAGTGGGGCCCTAATCTATAGCTTGTTTAACTTGTAAGTAAATCCAACACTGGTTGTGTATCGTCCCTGCTTCTCTCTAACTTGCGTCTTCCTTTTTTCATTTAAACTTAAATCGGCAGTGGCAGTTTCGGCCGCCTTTTCGCAACCGGAGGTGTGTTTTGCATGCGTTTCCCCCCCCCCCCAATTCCTTTTGGCTGCAAATGGTCAGTCACTTTCTGGTTCCAGCTCCTCGCAGGGATATCAACCGCGAGTGGACTACACTGCAGGGTTGTCGTAAGCCGCCCCCTCCCTTCTGCAGCGGTGGGGAGAGAATTGTGGATTTCGCTGGCATCTGTAGCACACTTCTAAACTGCAGAGAAAGTGAACAGAAGAGAACTTAGCAGTCAAACATTTGATATTCACACAAAGTAAGATCTGAGACTTCTTAGCAAAGTTTCTTAATCGGCTACAAGCAAATTAAAAAGAAAGGAAGGAAGGAGTCAGTGCTAACAATCTGAAATTGTTGGGGTGCAACACTAACATTCTGGAGTTTCTCTATTGTTTCTGATGGGCAAATCTCAATTTCGCTTCAGATGATTTTATTTTATTAAAAAGGATAAAGCAGCCTTTTCTGGCCTGGGGGCGGCACCAGAATGCTGAAAAATCCAGCCTTGTCCAATTGACTCCAAACAGGTGCCAAAGTTTAGTGCTGGTTTTGTGCAGCAAACTCCACATTTTGTGCCGGCTCCCAAACTGAGTATGGTAATTGACACCCAAACTGGGGTCTTAATTAAGTGGCCCAAAGACCAACCTTGTCAGATTGACTCCAAACCAGAGCCAAAGTGATCTGCTGGTTTGGTGCCGCAAACCCTGCATTCAGTGCGCCCCCCCCCCAAACTGAGTGGGCTAAGTGGGTACTTGTTGGCTAAGTTGGAACTTAAGTGGGGGCTACAGAGTCAGTTTATTGTGTTTTAGCAAACAGCCAATATACACATTAAAAATGATAGCAATAATGATGATATGCATTTGTACTCCTTATCCTTTTAAAAAACCACATAATTTCCCATACATCCTTTAAGTTTTGTAGCGCAGATCTGCAGAGTGCTACAAGAAATTTGAATGTTCTGAAAGATATGTACAATACTTATTTGCATCAGACGGAAAAAAAAAAACACCAGGTCTTGGCAAGGGATGACCTTGCCTTCTGCGCTCTTAACAGTGGGTAGACATAATTGTTTCTAATATCATTATAGAAAGGGCATTCTTTTATTGACACCGAGGACTCAGGTACATTAGTTTTTTAAAAAAAGTGTTTAAAATGCATTATAACACTGTGACACCAGATGGCACTGTAGAGTTCCATCTGTCAGCAACGTGATTTCTAGTCCCATTATGAGGTTTGCAACGCATTTTCCTGAAACGTTTTTCTGATGTGTCTAGAAGATCCAGCCCGAGTTGCAGCCACAGACTCTTTCTTAGGAATTCCTTTATGTCAACCCATCCAATCTGCTAATGGGAGAACATTTAATCTTGCCTGCGTAAAGGCTACCTTCATTTTAACATTTGTTGTCTACCAGATATCTTGGAAGAGAATCCAAAACTCATGGCAGCCAACCGCATTTCACACTTCCATGAGTTTGGGCATCATCTCTACCAAAATTGTTTTTAAGTCAGGAAAGCAGGACCATTTTAAGAGCTTCAGCTTTAATGGGCCAATTATTACACCCAATTACACATGGAGTAATGCTATTTTTGTAGAAACAGGGACTGACAGGAGTGTGGGCAAAAAATTATTTTGTGCTATTTCCAGTGAATCTAAATTGGCCATAGCCCACAGTGGTGCTCCCTATAGCAGTTTTGGCAACACTCTGTCTTGTAACCTGGGCTGGACCAGGTTGCCCCCTTTTGTGCGATGGAATCGTAAGAGTCCATTTAAAGTTCTACCAGCTAACAAGGTGCTTGACTGAACCTGTGCAGACCATTTACCTGTCCACTGGAAAACCACACCAAAGTACTTGAAAGAGAGTACTTAATCCAGTTTATTTCCATCAAGTGACCAATTGTGAATTTTCTTGGATTTACCAAATATCATAACTTTTTTTGGGGGGGGGTGGTAATTGATAAAAGAGGTGTTCATTCTTGCAGTACAAACTGAACCAATTCAAGTCTGTGCAAGCCCAATTGGGCATAAGAGACCAGGATAACATCAGCTGCATAAAGGAGATTGGAGTATTTCTGATTTCCAATTTTCACTGGGAAGTAGTGCTCACCTCTCAGAAACTCAACTACTTCAATTATAAATATATCAAAAAGAAGGGGGAGAGGAAACACCCTTGTTTTACTCCTTTTGTGACTGGAACAGAGTTGGATAAATGACCCCCGACAATTCTAACTTGCAGAGGTGTACCAGCATATAGCACCATTATATGCTTATTTATGCTTTTATATGCCATTAGATACCTGCATATCAATCTCCATAGATTGTAGTTTGTTTGGTCCAAAGGCATTCCCGAGAGATAGAATCCAAAGCAGCTTTCAAGTCAATGAAGGCCACGTAAACATGTCTCACAATTCCAGCCAAGTATTTATCAATGATGTACTTAAAGCATAAAGCAGTTTTCTAAAGTTGATCTGCCTGGGCAAAAGCCAGCTTGTCTTGACGTTAACAGAACATGATCTTTTACCCAATCCGCCAGTTTGTCAAGGAGATATATATCTTCCCTGGGACACCTAACAGGATAATTGGCCTATAATTTGCTGGGTCATTTATAAGGCCCTTTTTAATAGATTGGTACCACAACAGCTGATCACCAGCTTTGGGGGGGGGGGCAAGACTCCAGAACTGTTAATTAAGGAAAATAATGATGCAAAAATTGGGGCCCACCAGTCAGAAAATACAGAAAAGGTGCTGGGAGACCTTCTTCACTGGGGGAACCTAAGTTGGCTGGGGGGGGCACTTATATTTATCTTGCATACCGGTATTTATCTTGTACAAATTATGTTGTGTTTTGCTATTTGGTTTGTTTGTCTATTGGATTTATATAATGCCTTCCTGCCTTCATTAGAAAGATACCAAGTCAGGACCAATGGTCCATTTAGCTCTGTGCTGGTTACACTGACTGGAAGCAACTCTCTATGGTTTTCAGGGCAGCAGGTGTCTCCCAGCTCTACCTGGGAAATTGCAGGGTTTGACCCTGGGCCCTTCTGTGTGCAAAATAGATGCTCCCCCACTGAGGTACAGTGCTTCATCCAGGACACTCTAACATGTCCTCCTTCACCCCCTTTGCTTTGTTTTCTTCCTCTGGCAGCCCCCATTCTGTGCCCACGGAGCATGCTCAGAGATTTTGGAGTATCCTCCCTCCCTCCCACTTACCTGTTTTAACTAATGTTTTTCCCCCACATATTGGGGTTTCACCAAAACTGCTCACACCTCCTTGTTGTGCATCAGCATAGGTGGAAGTGGGGTGAACCTCCAGCCCATGAAACTATCCTGGCCAATGGGGGGGGTCCTAAGTTGGCTCTAAAGGCCATTTCCTCCAAACCATGCTGACCTATCAGCTGATATTGCCTGAAGGGCGGGGTTCAATTCTGCAGGGGGCGTGTTTCACCTGTGCATTCCCTGCGTGGCACACACTGCAGAAAAAGACCCCTGCAGGTCAACTTCCACAGAGGGGCAGGACTGCCTTCCTATCAGTCACCAGATGCCATCCTGACACCAAATGATGGACATGTCGGTAGCCCTGCTCATTTGTCAGACTTGGCTCATGGGGAGGGGCGGTGTAAGTGTGTCATAAAATAAAGAGCTGGTCCGTGCTGAGTTCGATAGTGTTGCTTTGGCAACAAAGCAATCCACATTCAGATAATGACTTCACTAGAGAGTATACACGTTACCCCATTCCAAGCACAGCAGCATCTTATTCAATTAACGCTCGTCATGAGCATGTTTAATGCCCTTTTTATTCCCCACCCCACCCCAAACCTCCCACTGACTTTTTATTTATTTATTTGCAAATTGCAGCCTTTCCTTGTTGTTAACAGAATCGGACGACAGAAACTGTAACAGGATCTTCCTCCCCTTTCTTTTTCCTTTTTTTTAATTGGCTGATTAACTTTGAAACTTGTTTGTTTCTCCCACCCCACCCCCACCAACATCTATTATGTACAAAAAAAGGAATTTTATTTCTGAAGCCTACAGAAACAAGTGCAAACTGACTGCAGTTTTTTTTAACCCTAATGATAAATATCTGGTGGGTTGGGGAGCATAAAACGGGGGACAAGGGAGCCAGCCTATATAACAAAACATCAAATCAATGCCCCTTCATCATAGCCGGTACAAAAACAAACAAACAAAAAAAAGAGTCCTCAAGAATGTCAGAAATGCCTTTTAGGTTCCAGACAAAAATGTCCTCCTAGCCCAGTATACAGTTTCCGGCAGCAGGCAGCCAAGAGGTCGCCAGGGCAGGAGGGAGGGCGCTGGCCTCCTTACAGCCGCACTCTCTCCTTCGCTCTCCCCACTTGCTACCGCTGGCGCTGGGGGATGCAGATCCCATGGGGCCGAGAGCGGACATAGCCCAGCTTGCAGGCACAGCGGTAGGAGCCGCTGGTGTTCACGCAGCGTTCGGTTTTACACAGAAGCCCTCGGTGGTTGAGCTCCAGGCACTCGTCAATATCTGAAAGGAAAAGAAATAAGGAAAAGAAGAGGGGGTGGGCAGCGCCAGAACTTGGCACATTTGGGCAGCTGCTGAGGAACCCAGTGCCATGGCAGGTGCCCACTGCTGGCATCTGTCTTGGGCTCCCTTTAAATTTGCTTTCCCAACCAGAGCAACGGCATGCCCACTTCCCCACCATATCTCCAATCTAGCATCACTCTGGGGCATTATGGGAAATTGCAAATGGCCACCCGACACTGCTGCCCAAATGCCACAAGTGACCAGGTAAGCCCCTCAGAGCTCACCAAGAGAGGCGATGGCAGTCCACGCTTTGCCCAGCACGCCCACACCCCAAAACCATCTGCAGACAGGAGAGTGGAGTCAATTCCCTAAAAAGAACCCTTGATGATGTGGGGTCAGAAGGTGGGGGTAGGGGTGGGGCATTTGCACACAAATCACTGGAGTCTGGAGGCATTGTAATGTACCCTCTAGCGTTCAGCCTGGCTGAGAGCGCTACGTCTGTGCATGCTGTGGAAAATCAAGACCCTCTTACCCAGACAGCGGGTATGGCTGGCATCGAGCTGGAAGCCCGGGGAGCACTCGCAGACCAAGCCCTGCTGGGTGCGGACGCAGTGGCCGTTCACACAGCGGCATTCATCGGAATCCTCTTCGGAGCTGTCCGCATCTGGGGTGCGGAAAGAAGCAGGAAACAGGCTAGTGTCCAAATAATGTTGGATGCTTTCACCTTCAGGAGGGGCTCAGTGAGAGAAAGGCCTCAAAATAGAAGGGGTTTTTTTGGGAGGGGGAGAAGTAAAAAATGGCACATCCTTCACTTTATTTTGGCTCATTTTGTATTAGAAGAAGAAGAAGAAGAAGAAGAAGAAGAAGAAGAAGAAGAAGAAGTTGCGCATCTGATGGGTTACCCCAGCCACTCTGGGCAGCTTCCGGTAAAATATAAAAACACAATAAATCATCAAGCATTAAAAATTTCCCTATGCAGAGCTGCCTTCAGATGTCTTCTAAGAGTCATGTAGTTGTTTATCTGTTTCCAGCCCCTCCTACTCCCCTAAGTGATAGCTGTTGCAGACAGACAGACAGACTGACTGACTGCCCCTGAACACCACCCCTGTCTCCATTTATTTCATAAAATTTATATACCACTTGATTTAAAAAAAACACAAACTCAAAGCAGTTTACAAAAAGAATGAAACAATGAAATGATCAGTAAAACAAAAACAAGATCCAGTTAGAAGCAACTATTTGAAACATTCAAACAATAATTAAGACCAGTGATAAGATAAAAACCAGATTGAAACACATGCTAACGTGCTACATGTCTGGACAGGCTTGCCTAAATAAAAATGTTGGGCCCCCAGAAAAGTATGGTGACAGCGCCCACCTGAAGTCAATTGGCAGGGAGTTCCAAAGTGTGGGTGCTTCTGCACTAAAAGATCAATTTCTTACCAATGTGGAACGAGAATTATGTGTAACCCATAACAGTGCAAGTTCCGCAGATCGAAGTGGCTGAGTGGGCATAAGGCAATTTTAAAACTCTCACCTTTGTGCACCTTGCCAAACAAAGCGCTGAAGTCCCAAAATGAGTTGCTCTCGCTTGGAGTGGACTGGCAGTTAAGGCCTGGGGGAGAAACAAACACCACAGCAGTCCTCGTCACCTTGGGCCACACCTGCTCCTAAGTCACCCTCATAATGATAGGCAAAAAAAGTGGGCACAAGTGTTATAATATACAGGGAAAGAGTGGGATATGCCAGGGCTCATAGCCTAGCCCCAAATGTGTAAGAGGGGGATGTGGAACAGTATGGAAGATATGGGTGCCACTGAGCACACACAGAGTGTTTTCCATCTTCCCACCAAAGAGGAGCTTTGGTGGGAAGATGGAAAGCACTCTGTGTGTGCTCAGTGGCACCCATATCTTCCATACTGTTCCACGTCCCCCATACTGAGAAGAGTTGGATTTGGCATATGAATTAAATCTCTTCACTCTCTGCGTGCTCAGAGTCACTCTGCTTTTCAGGATTCCTGGGCCCAGACATTGCTAAAGGAAATAGTTTCACGCTGACACTCTGGGCTGCTTCAATAAACTTCCTGGTGTGTGGAGAGGTCAGACCCTCAATGCTCAAGGGCACTTTTCCCCTCAGCCAACTACCCCCATCTCCCACTCCTCCCTCCCCATGAACTCAGCGCTCACGGTTACCTGAGCCACGCAGTGGGCAGGCATGGCAGTGGTAGCCCCAGCCTTTGCCGTAGCGGCAACAGCATTCCTCGTAGCTCAGCTGCTGGCCATTGAACGGAGAGGAGCACATCCCGTCCTCCCCTCTCTGCTGCCAGCAGACGTCGCGAAGGTCGGTCACCCTGTCTGCGAAGTGGGGAGAGGAAAGGGTGGGGCAGCTTGAGGTTCGGTTCCATTTGCGCACAGAGATTTTCTTGTTTTTTAAAAAAGTATTTCTATATATATAATTTTCTATTATATTTTCTCCTTGACAATTTAAAATACTCATTTAAACATCCTTAAAATATCAGTGACTTGCCTTCTTCTCTTTCCATGGTTCCTTTTGCACATCATTAATCCCTGCATATTTTACAAAACCTAAATCATTCAGTATTCCATTACTGCATCCGTCAAAACTTATTTACACTGTTGAATTTATCTTAATGCTGTCAGTGTTTTCAGATGTACAGTTTTCCCCCATATATTCAATAAATGTTTTCCAATCTTCTCTAAATGTATGTTCTTCTTGTTCTCTTATTCTATGTGTTAAATCTGCAAACTTTCAATGTTCTGCAGATTACTGACTCTGCTGTTTTAGCAGATGCTAGTTTTACTTTGATTTTATCCTAATGCTCTTTAACATTGTTGTTTTAAAAATTTTATGTCAGTGTTGTGTTTCATGGGTTTTTCTGTTTTTGTTCTTTAATCACATTGACCAAATAACTTTTTGTTACTAGATGGGTATAAAAATGCTGCAAATAAATAGAGCTGACCTGCTTGTGTCTCTGGGAGCTGGCACTCCTTGCCACTGGGGTCCAAGGTCAAGGGAGGTGGGCATTCGCAGGAGAATGAGCCGATAGTGTTGGTGCAGTGCCCAAGTTTGCAGACCCTGGGGTCCTGGCACTCATCCAGATCTGCAGGCGACAACCAGGGAGCCAGCTGCTCACTCCTACATGGGTCTCTTTATGCACGTCCCTGCTCCCAAGCCTATTCTGAACCCTACAGCCCACAAGCCCCAATTGCTCGGTATTCTTGTTATCTTCCACCCTTCTGTTGCTACTGAGGTTTTGCCCTGTGAGAGGTCTTTTTTTCCAGACTCAAACTGGCAAAGCCGACTTCTTAACAAGGTGGCCTTTGAAATGAATTCCTTCAGCATAAGAAGAGCCTGCTGAATCAGGAGAATGGCTCATCTGGTCCAGCATCCTGGGCTCACAGTGGCCAATCCGGTGCTTGTAGGAAACCTACAAGCAGGTCCTAAGCACAAGAGCCTGCTCCTCCCCTGCAGTTTCCAGCAACTGGTATTCAAAAGCATTGCTGCCTCCACTGTGGAGGCAGAGAGACTGTGAAAGCCATCGATAGCCTGTCTGTCTGTCCGAATCCCCTTTTAAATCCACCCAAGTTGGTGGCTGTCACCTGCCTCCTGTGGGAGTGAGTTCCATAGTTTAACTATGTGCTGTATAAAGAAGGGCTTTCTTTGGTCTGTCCTGAATCTTCCAACATTCAACTTTAGTAGGCTGTCCGCGAGTTCTAGTGTTGTAAGCCAGGTTGGGGGGGGGGGGACTTTCCTCTATCCACTTTATATCTTTGCCATGCAAAGTTTTATAAAAGTCTATCACAGGGGTCAGCAAACTTTTTCAGCAGGGGGCCGGTCCACTGCCCTCAGACCTTGTGGGGGTCCAAACTATATTTTTTGGGGAGGAGGGATGAACGAATTCCTATGCCCCACAAATAACCCAGAGATGCATTTTAAATAAAAGGGCACATTCTGCTCATGTAAAAACACCAGGCAGGCCTTACAAATAACCCAGAGATGAATTTTAAATAAAAGGGCACATTCTACTCATGTAAAAACACGCTGATTCCCAGACTGTCCGCAGACCAGATTTTGAAGGCGACTGGGCCAGATCCGGCCCCTGGGCCTTAGTTTGCCTACCCATGGTCTATCATGTCACCTCTTAATTCACCTTTTCTCCAGACTAGGAACCCCCAAACACTGCGTCCTGGGGCTTTCTTAAGAGCGTGCGGCAGTTAGAAACCAGCCTCAAACCTCCAGCTCAGAGGTCCACTGGGCAAACCAAGCATGTGGTTTTCAAGAATGGAAGGGGCAGGACTCACCAACTTCACTGGCCGGTATGCACTTCTTACGGTTGGAGTCATAGGTGGTGGAGGCAGGGCAGGAGCAGCGGAAGCTCCCACGTGTGTTCTCACAACGCCCATTGACACAGTTCGACTCGTCCAAACACTCGTCCACATCTAGGAAAGAGACAGGATTGGAATTCAGGTCTCGCAGTTTCTGTATTCCACACACACTTAGCGAACTTTGCCTCGGAAGACGAACAGTGGAAGGGCACTGGCGGCACAAGGCCTCAGTAGGGAAAGCGCACCTTGGTATAAGAACGCTTCCGGAACGAATTAAGTTCGTAGACTGAGGAACCACTGTATACAGTGGTACCTTGGGTTACAAACACCTCAGGTTACAAACACTTCGGGTTACAGATTCCGCTAACCCAGAAGTAGTACCTTGGGTGAAGAAATTTACCTCAGGATGAGGACAGAAATCGCATGGCGGCAACAGCAGGAGGCCCCATTACTAAAGTGGTACCTCAGGTTAAGAACAGTTTCAGGTTAAGAACGGACCTCCAGAACGAATTAAGTTCGTAACCAGAGGTACCACTCTCTGTGTGTGTATATCAAAAAGAATGGCAGTGCAGTTCTTGTGGGCGCAGATCATACTACTTAGTGCGACTTTTTTCCTCTCCTCTCTAAAAAGTTGACACACACAGGATATCTTGAGCGTTCAAGGCCTACCGTTACACCTTTTTAGCTTCCACACGCCCTTCGCTACAAACCTTTGCCAAATGACACACTGCTTTCACAACGTGTTGCTTGTTTTCCGAGAGATTTTTAAAAGCTGAGCTAGAAACAATCCGATCCGAATAACGTTATCGTACTAGCCGTTGGCCACACCAAATCCGAATCAAAAATAAATGCGAGCGAAAGGGGTGCCTTGCTAGAAACAGTTACTTGCCTTTTAAAAACAAAACGCAGTGTTTCTTAAAAAGGTGTAGTGACAGAAATCTAAATATTGCTGTCTTTAAAAAAAAAAAAGAAAGCAGCCTGCTAAAGTTGCACGCTTACCTGCCTATCATTATTAATTAATTAATGTCAAAATACGCAAGGTGAAATACTACAATGAAATATAACCATCAACAAAACCAGAAACCCAAGCACAGGCTGAGATAAGATAGATAGATCAAGGGTCTGATTCAGCATAAGGCATGAGCATAGATCAAGTAAAACAATAGAAATACTTAACCAACTGACCGATCACATTGGTTCTGCCTAACAAAAGTCCTCCCAACAAAAATCCTGGCTACACTCATGGTATAAGGTGTTTTTATGCTTTGGGTGATAGGTTGTCACCCACAAGACACACACACAAAAATAGACTAGAATTGCCATATTTCCAAAAGTGAAAATCCGGATACAGTTGTTGAGGGGTTTTTTGGGGACGGACCCCCCCATGGAGTCCTGCAGCTTTCCCCATCATTTTTGGCCCTCTTGCCTACCGACACATTCCAAGAGGTTTGCATCGTAGTAGAAGCCTTGCTTGCAGTAACATTCATAGCCAGGCTGAGTGTTGACACACTTCCCTTCTTTGCAGATCTCCTCCCCAAATAAGGCGCATTCATCAATGTCTGCAACGAAAAGGGAGGAGAGGCTGTTAATCCGGGGAAACCTCACCCACCCAGCAAATCAAGGCATCATTCCTGTGGGGCTCAAATGCAACCTTCCTCAGCGCATGTCCTAACAGTGGCTGCTGGGAATTATAGCTCAAAACCTCCGGAGGGCGCCAGGTTGGGGAAGGGCATGCTCCAAATGAAACCCTAAAATTCTCCATATCGTTGGGAGAATTTGCATTTCGTCAGAGCCGGCCCACCCGTGAGGCGAGGCAAAGCAGCTGCCTCGGGCGGCACACACGTTGTAAAATGCAAAGGAAAGTCGTAGACTTCCAGATCATCACCATTTCAGTAAATGTGAAGGATATATAACCATTTAAGCAGCATCTGACAGTTAGGTGTAATTCTGAATATCCCAAAGTTTGAGCTGGATGGTTGTGGAGAGAAAGTTTCACTATTTTGGATTGACTGATTGATTGATTGATTGATTGATTATTAAAAAATGTGTTGTTTGTATGTTTGTTTTTATAATGTGATTCAGACTTGGACACCAGCCAGGAAACCCTGTTATGGAGCAATCAGCACATATAAATTATGCAGCTGCTGAGGTCAGGACAGCAAAGTATCTATGAGGACACAGTAATGTCAAAGCAGACAGTGCAATTATAGGTCTGCTCAGAAGTAAGTCCTACTGTTTTAGTGGCACTTACTCAGAGGTGACTATGGGACTGCAGCTTGCCTATGTTATAAAGAGGGAAGACAAACATGAAACTATGTTCCTAATACTGTACAGTGGAAACCATTTACTGAATATTGGATGAACAGGGCAGATACATTGAAGGGGGATGGGGGTGAATGTCTAACCTGTGGACCTCATTAGACCACCAGGTGTCTGAATTTGGCCCACAAAACCATATTGGGCAAACCATGCCCAATATCAGGGACAGAGATCTGTGATCTCTTTATGTTGTAGAGAAAGGTTTGGAAGAGAGACTTACTCTCTCGTAACAGTTAGCACAGTGGTGATAGCTACCAAGCCCATTAAAACTTAGATTTTACATCTGCCCTCATCCACCTTTGAACAAACATTTCCCACAAAAATACTTAGGCTAGGAATATATTTCAGACATGTAAGCTTTGCAAATGAGTGAAGATTTTACTCACAGAGTTTAGGAAGTTACAAATCTCCATCCGTTAGCGGTAAAATAAAGAAGAAAAAGGTTCCAAAAGACTTAAAAAGAAATAACTTGGTTCCCTTACACACACACAAAAATAATGCAGAAGATGCAGGCTGTAAAAATCTCGTAGAGAGATTTTTCATTCATGTGTTTTTTTCTTCAGCTAGGAGCCATGGAATGGAGCCATGAGTGGAGCAACAGGAGGAGCACTCACCCCTTTGTTCATTGGGCTCCACTCCTGACACTCAAGAGCCTTCCTTGCATCTTGACCCCACATCTCTCCACCCAGACAAGCAAGAGGCTTCCTCAGAGTCCAAGGAAACATTCCAGCCAGGCAAACGCACCTGAGGAGGGTGTCAGGGGGAGGGTGTGGTCTGGGGAGAATCCGGAAGGCCAGACAGAGGGGCCAGGAGGGTCATTTTTGGCCCTGGACCTGAGTTGCCGTGCCCCTGGGTTGAACAAATCTTTGGAGTAGAGACTCAAATCATCCCTGATCACGGGCTCTGCTGGCTGGGTCTGCTGGGAGCCGGAGTCACACAGCATCTGAGAGTCACAGGTATGGGCAAGGTGGGCCACCCAGTGAAAATAAAGATACACACACACACACACACACGACATCTCTTTGTATGTCATGGCTCAAAAGACTCACCACGATGTGCTGGGATGCCATAGTTGAGGATGGTGTCATCCAGAATGAAGCCTTTGCCATCCGGGCAGAGAGTATGGAACTCAACTATGTGGAGTGAGGAGAAAGAGAGATATATATAAAGCTGGTAATAAATAACCATCAGCCTAAAGGTACAGGCTCCGAGGGCCACCCGCTCTGCAACATTTCCTGCTTGGGAAGATTTATCCCTTGCTGGCAGCTGGGGATTTTCTGCTATCCTAAGAAGGCCTATTTTGCACCATTTCTCCTTCAAGCACAGCACTGTCTGCTCCGAGAGGGAGGCGTCGGGCAGAGAAGAGAGTATCGAATAGCACAAATAATATTTATGTGAAGACAACTTTTTTCTTTCATGACTTGGACTTGGGTACTTAATCCATATGCACTTATTCTACGTGCCTATTGCATGGTTTTGTTTTCATTTTCACCTGCTGTTATAACTGCTGTACTTTACAAAAGAAAGAAAAGGGGAAAAACAGAGTCGTTCCCAAGAGCTGCTGCTACCTAATGCTTTCCCCTGGAGATGTTGGGGGTCTTCTGCAGCTGAAGTGGATACCCCAACACTGAGCTAAGGGAACCCTTCTCCCCTAAAAGCTGGTCTGCTGAGGAACAGTACAAGGAAATGGAGAAGTATAAAGGCTGCCTCATACAAATTCTGGTCCATTTAGCTCAGTATTGTCTACACCAGGCATGGCCAAACTTGGCCCTCCAGCTGTTTTCGGACTACAATTCCCATCATTCCTGACCACTGGTCCTGTTAGCTAGGGATGATGGGAGTTGTAGTCCCAAAACAGCTGGAGGGCCAAGTTTGGCCATGCCTGGTCTACACTGATTGGCAGCAGCTCTCCAGACTTTCATAGTGGGAGTCTTTCGCAGACCTGCAAAGTCCTGCTCTACCACCGAGCTATGGTTCTTGCCCTGTATTCAAAGGTGACAGGAGGAGCTGTCACCATCACTTATCAAGATCTCTTAACGAAACACCCTCCATGCAGCTGTCCCCTCAGACTTACTAGAATTGAGCACAGGGCAAGGGTAGATTTCGCAATGGTCTCCCCAGCCTGCCCCAAGCGAGCAGCAGCACTCCTGGCGGGTAATGTTGGTGGCGAGGACACTGTCGCAGAAGACGGTGTCGTCAAAGTTCAGGTAGCACTCCTTTTTGTTGTGTGGCAGCTCTGAGGGGAAAGAGAGGGAGAGAAAAGTCGCTCGCTTCCACACAAGAAAGAATCATCGCCTCTTTCAGGCCTGCCGGATTCTCACCCACCGTGACTGAGGCACTTGGCGAAAGAAAAAGCTCTCCCCCCACCCCCAGTGGTCTCGCCACCCCCCTCATGTGCCACGCTCACCCTCGCAGCTCTGTTGGTCTTCAGAAGGAGCAAATCCATCATCACAGACGCACACGAAGGACCCCTCAGTGTTTTCGCAGGCCCCGTGCGGCTGGCAGAGGTCAAGGTCTTTCGCACACTCGTCAACATCTGGGGAGGCAACGCCACGCATGTTGGTGCTGCAGGCACAAGTTGCTCAGGGACACAAGAACCTAGAGCCTCAGAAGTCAGCTCCCCCCCCCACTCACCCCATTCCAAGCCCACTGTTGGCAAGGTGTGTTAAGTAAGTATAATTATTTAATTCACACTGAACTGGAGAATGCCTATGTGTATTGGTGAAAGGGTTCAACTGGAAGATTCCACTGAAGCGAAAGAAGAGCTCTCTAAGCACCTGGATGAGTTGGTAACTGTTGTTGTTCTCTGTCATATGCCTGGCTTAGATCACATGAAAGAAATAGTATTAAATTCTATGCACATGTCACGCTGTGGGTCTCTATTTTTGTATGTGAGTCTTTCTCTGAAGGCCAGAGAGAGAACAAAGGAGGTGTAAATGGGCCTCTACAAAAGTGAACAGAACTCCAGGGAAAATGAAGGCTGTAAAGAGTGTGTGTGTGTGTGTGAGAGAGAGAGAGAGAGAGAGAGAGAGAGAGAGAGAGAGAGAGAGAGCTTTGCTTCTAGGTCTGTTTATTCCTTATAAGATGTTGGGCCTGTGCAGGACATGCACAAGTTTTTGCATGAAATTGTCAGGATGTATCTTTGATGTTTTTGTTCTGTTTCAAAGAAAGCTCCGCAAGTAAAGCCTGAATCAAACTTATGGGTCTAAACATTGTTTTATTCCAAAAGGGGTCAGTTTTTTTATGCATCCAGTTGCTTCAAGCTCTGCAGTATTAATATCTGCAATAAGGTGAACTGCCTCACTCACCTTGGCACTTCCGCCCACCCTCCAACTGGTAGCCGGCCCGGCACAGGCACTGGTAAGAGCCCAAGGTGTTCAGGCACTCGCCACCAACACAGGCTGCTGGGAAGTCACACTCATCCAGGTCTGCAGGGACAGGAGGAAAGGAGAAGGTACTTGCCTGGAAAACCTGGAAAACCCACCCTTTGTCCCAAGCCTAAGAGGTTGGCTGTGGTTCCTCAGAATGAAAAGGAGCATGGTACCTGCTCAACGGCATTGTTCTCGCCTCTGTGTTAAGTATAATTGTTTAATTGACACTGAAATAGAGAATGTGTGTTGCTGAAAAGGTTTGACATGGGGAAATTCCACTGGAGTGTACTAAGCTCTCAAAGCACCTTGATGAGTTGATAATTAACTGTTGTTGTTCTCTGCTAGCTAACACTGGGGGTGTTTAAATTTATATCACATGTGAGCTGTTGAATTGCAAATTTGCCATCTTGGAAGGATGGTGGAGTGTTAGTTCCCAGGCTCTTTGGGAGTAAAATATATGTCAAAAAGTCTCCTGAAGAGAAAACAGCTCCAGACAAAATGGAGGCTGTAAGGCGAGAGAGAGACCTTTGCTTATAGGCCTGTTTGGAATTATCTTTTATTTCCAAATTATCTTTTACATTCCAAAAGGAGTCAGCTTTTATGCATCCAGTCACTTCAAGCTGCACAATATTAATATCTGCGATACTCTAGTACTACTTTTTGTGCTTGAGGGCTGACCTGCGGGACTGAACATGCATTCCGGGCCTCAGTCCTGCTGGCCATTAGTGGGGAGTACAAAAACGCACACACAAGCAAACCTCTTCATAAACAAACCTCTCCCCTCATTCTCAGGAGGGAATACACAGCCAAAGAATC
This sequence comes from Podarcis pityusensis, assembly GCF_964106645.2. Lineage (NCBI taxonomy): Eukaryota > Metazoa > Chordata > Lepidosauria > Squamata > Lacertidae > Podarcis > Podarcis pityusensis. The sequence goes on from NC_138041.1 coordinate 18,699,762, forward strand.
CCATCTCTAACTTTCAGAAGCATGGTTCATTGTGTTTGAAAACAGAGGGAGAGGAGGGTCTCAAGCCTGTGATGCAGGGAGGACAGCTTCAGCTCCTCAGGCACTCTGCACAAGCTCAAAGGAGCTACTTCCTTATGCTCCTCCTCAGTGTCGCAGGTGGAATCCAAAACTAGTCCAATAATCCAAGCCAAAAACAAAATCCCAGGCTGCTCTCACCTTCACAGCGTGGCTCATCCTTCACAGCCTGGAAACCCACGGGGCACTGGCACTTGAAGGATCCCAGGGTGTTCACACAGGAACCATAGGTACAGAGAGACCCATTCTCGCATTCGTTGATATCTGCATGGAGAGAAACAAATCAGCCCACTTCTTCGGTGTTTCCGCCTCGCTCAGCCTTCTCCCAGCCTTCCAGATGTTGTGGGACTACAACTCCCATCAGCCCAGTGTTCTTAGGGATGAAGGAAGTTGTAGTCCAACAATACCTGGGAGTGCCAATGATTCCCCATCTCTGGCCTAGTCAAGATTGGAAGGCTGTCCTTTCCTGGACAGGAACATTGCTTTTATGACATTTTTTATCCCACCCACCCTGTAGCCAAGGGAAGCATACATGGTTCCCCTGCTTCTCCCTCCACCTTATTCTCACAACAGCCCTGTGAAGTTGGCTAGGCTGAGAAATAGTGACTGGCCCAAGGTTACAAACTGAGTTTCATGGCTGACAAGAGGTTCGAACTAGAGGTCTATGTTATGAACCACCCTGTGATCCCTCTCCCCTCCTGTGGTTTCTAGCAGCTGGTATTCAAAAGCACTACTGCCTCTGACTGTGGCAAGAATAGCTGTTGTGGTTATTAGCTGGTGAAATCCTTGAATTTGTCCAATCCTCTTTTAAAGCCATCCAAGCTGTTGGCCATCACTGTCTCTGGTGGAAGTGAGTTCCACAGTCTGTGTGAAGACGGACTTTTTTAAACTGTCCTGAATCTCCCAATATTCTGCTTCATTAGACATCTATGAGAATTCCTGGGCTATTCAAAAATGGTGCTCTGTGAACAGATCATTAGGGTGGGACCCAAGATTTGTGGCACTAAATCTGCTTGGGTGACCATCTTGGCCTCCCCCTTGTCATTGGCTGTGCTGCTGTGACATCACAGAAACCAGCCTGTATAGGTTCCCTCCCACCAGGAAGCTCCGTGCACCAGGGAGGTGTGGGGAATTACCAAGACAGCTGTGGGAATCGGGTGCAGGGACAAATCCGTCGTCACAGATGCAGAGGAAGGAGCCATCAACATTCTTACACCGGCCGTGTTTACAGAGCGTGCTCTCGGCGCATTCATTCACATCTGCAGGGAGAGTAACCCAGGGAGCTTCACTCCTTGTGCCCTGAGCAACGGAAGGAGAGCTCTGCTGGAGGGCTTTGTGAGGACGGAATGGTGCTTCTTTAGTCTGATTATTTATGTCTTTTATACACCACCTTTCTTCAGAAGACCAAAAGTGTCAGGGACTGTGCTGAGGAGGTCTGCACTGAGGAGGAATGGTGGGAACCTACCCCTGCTCCTGATCAGGATCCTGAATCTTTCCAGGAGCAGTGGGACAGTATAGATTTGGAACAGTGGTTTGCAGAGGGACATAGTTCAGAAGACAGAAGTTGTGAAGTACTGGGTGGTGAAGAGCTAGGAGAAGAAGAACTGGGAGAGAGAGAGTTAACAGACTCCCTTTAACTGAAAGGTGTCCATCCGCTCAGCGCAAGGTCAAGGAGAGCAGATAAGGTGGCAGCACAGAAAGCACAGTGGTTGTGAGATCAGGTTGCAAGATGCGGTAGTGATGTGAGTGACTAGTGGGGAAGTGGGTGGAACCATTAATTGGGAGCACCTTCATTCCTAGGAATGGATTCTTGGTTCTCTCGCTGTGATCATTAAAATCTCTAACTGGTAAGAGACTCCTTTCGCTTTGTTCTGCTTATCTACTGCCGAAGAGGGGAGAAAGCCAAGTCCCTGAAGCCTGATAAAAAGGCAGTTTACAGCACAAATGTCACTTCACAGTATCTAGGGCTGAACGACAGATCGTCCAAAACTGGTTTCAAGCCCATATCACATGGCTGTCAACTTTTCCCGGTTTTTAAGGGAAATTCCCTTATTCCGAATAGGATTCCTCGCAAGAAAAGGGAAAAGTTGACAGCTATGCCATATCATGATATCGGTTTCGTAACTTCTGACCTGGTGTGTGTATGTGTGTGTGTGTGTGTGTGTGCGCGCGCTATGCAAAAATCACAATGCAGGAAATAAAAAGGAAGCCAGCCCATGCCTCTACATAGCTCCATCCTTATTTCAGACATTGTGATATATTGGTATATTGGGATGTTTAGCTGGTGATATATTGCCCAGATATCGCCCCACCCTAATATCTATCCAACGTAAAAATCTAAATGATTATACAAATGCAATTATAATACTATGAACTACATGATAAAATATACGGATTCTCGTCATGGCAACAGCATCAAAAATAAAGCAGGGGGAAATCAGCAGCAAGGTTTCCAAACCAGGGCTGGCCTGCCCATGATAAAAAGAGGCTGAGCCCAGCAAAGCCTTAAGGCAGGGCTCAGGCCTTGCTTCTTACCTCCACACACACCATTTCGACCCCGGAAGCCTGGCGGGCAGGGGCTGCATTTGTAGCTGCCGGGACGGTTTTCACACTTCCCGTCGGGGCAAGTTCCAGGGTCAAGGCACTCATCAATATCTGGAAAGGAAACGGGGTTTATTTGCTTGTTTGTGGATTTTTATTTTTTAACTTATCAGTGTAGCCCAAATAACAAAACAGAGGTTCATGAGACAAACCCATAAAAACTCAACCCAACCAAACCCAGGTTGGCACGAGAAGTTACGTTAACAAACAGAAACAATAAAGCTGATTATCTTAGATGCTTGCCACAAGATGCTGTACAGACAGGTAAGTCGAGAGTACCATCACCATAAGAAAGGAAGGAGCGAGAAGTGTGACGCAGGTGACTTACAAGAGATGCAGAATAAACCCCTAGCTGAAACCATTTGAGAAACAAGGAGTACCAAGGCTGCATCTACACAGCTATGAAAAAATGCAGCTCTGAAAATGGTTTTTTACAAACCATTTTATAGCTCAACATGGAAAATTTCATTCAGTTCTGATTCCAGCTCTACAGCGCCATCTGGTGCCACAGTGTTACAACACGTTTATAACTTTCTTTTTTACTAATGAAGCTGAGTTCCAATAATAAAAAGCTGTATATTAAGTCAAGGAAAAATTTCAACCAGTTAGATGTTACTTATCCCAAATTTATTGAGAGGCTTGTGGAAGAGGCAAATGTAAAGTTTTTGTTTTTGTTTTGTTCCGTAAAATTCCTCCAAAATGAGAGACAAAAGAGGTAGCCTTTGTTCTTCCTTTCAGAAAACAAGGGTACCAGGTAAGTTTTTTGGGTAATGCAATTTTCCATGTTAGTCCACCATAATGAGGTGGGAATGATGGTTGTAATCAAAAACAAGATTGCAAGGAAAGAAGGGACACCAGAGGGAAACTGGAAGCGGTGAGAAGCAATTAAGAGGGCAGAATAATATAATAATAATTTATTATTTATACGCCACACATCTGGCTGGGTTTCCCCAGCCACTCTGGGCAGCTCCCAACAGAACACCAATAACAATAATAAAAAAGCGACAACATCAAACATTAAAAACTTCCCTAAACAGATGTCTTCTAAAAGTCAGATAGCTGTTTATTTCCTTGACATGTGAAGGGAGGGCGTTCCACAGGGCGGGCGCCACTACCGAGAAGGCCCTCTGCCTGGTTCAACAAAGTGAACCCAGGCCTATGCTTTGGCTCTAAATTGCCTTGCAACCAAGATACTGTCTACACCAGTCCCACCAAATGGAAACCTACAGAAAGACTTAAATAATTCCGCGGAAGTCAGCCTCCTCAGCCTTCCCACCCCTCTCTAAGGCTCCTCTTCTCCAGGGTCCGTCCCCCCCCCCAGTCTCAAGCTGCTAATCTTTGTCCTGCTCTTCTCATTTCTCTGTGTGTGCTCAGAGACCAGAGGGCAGGGAGCTGGTCCCAGCAGGAGGGGGAGACTCCCTGGACTCTTGCACAGCCTACCTCATCTGCTCTCTGCCACAGCATTTTCCTGTTCGCTAAACCCTGTTGCCTCTTCAGCTTCTGACTCCTCCCAGTCTGCTACCTCTGACCTCTCCTCAGTGTCCCACCACCAGTCCCCTGTCTCTGAGCCATTTTCCCCAGGGTGTTTGCTGGGTGGGGGACAGACAGACTGTTGGTGCCTCCCACAATTCCTCTGCATGCAACCAGTAGATGACAGTTACGCTATAATAAACCCCCCCCCCCCATTTTATTTCCCAGGACTAAACACTGAATCAAAACGCAACCTTATTTCTGCAGTGCTTGCCACCCCTACCCCCCACTCATAACCCCACCCATTGTACCTTCACAGAGGAGCTGGCGGGAGGGCTTGAGCCGGTAGCCTGCATGGCACTCGCACTTGTAGTGTCCCGGGAAATTGATGCAGGATCCTCCGTCCCCACAGACTTTGGGCTTGGCACATTCATCAATATCTGGAAAGGGGGAAGTGGGGGGGGTGCCATGAGTGGGGCGGAGGACGGGCCCTGGAACCTCTCACCATCCCCAGGACCCGCAAATGTCTCACCCACGCAGGACCGCACTCCCTTGTGGACCTTCAGCTGGTAGCCACGGTTGCAGTGGCAGTTGTAGGAGCCACCGGTGTTCATGCAAACGCCCTTCCCGCTGCCGCCGCAAGGATCCAGCTCACACTCATTCACATCTGGGGAGAAGAGAGTGGGGGGGGGAGAGAGAGAGAGAGAGGAAGGCGGAGGAAGGGCAATTGAGTGGTGCAAGGTTTTCCCAAGCAGCAAACTTGTCGGGGAGTGGGAAAAGGGATGTGCGTGCATTTGAGGAAAAATGCCCCTTACCTACACAATACCTGTGCTGGGGATGCCTGCGGTATCCTTGGTAACAATGGCAGGTGTAGCCAGGGCTTGCAGGGATGCACTCGCCGTGGCCGCAAATATTGCGTCTCAGTTTACAAATGTCCGTCTCTACAGGGTGCGGGGAGAGAGAGATACGGGAAAACAAATATGCTTTAAAACATGGGAGGCCCTTATCATATCACCATCACCATGTTCCTGTTACTTATACCCTCCACATTAACTCCCTACAAGTGGCTTACATTAAAAGAGACCTAAGAGGGGGGTAGTGGCTGGACCAGACCAAAGGTCAGCATCTTGTTTTCCGCAGTGGCCAACTAGATGCTTCAGTGGGAAACACCCCCCTACTGAACTGTCACCTCACTGAATCTGGTGGGAGGGCCTTCTCGGTAGTGGCACCCACCCTGTGGAACGCCCTCCCACCAGATGTCAAAGAGAAGAACAACTACCAGACTTTTAGAAGACATCTGAAGGCAGCCCTGTTTAGGGAAGCTTTTAATGTTTAACAGACCATTGTATTTTAATACTTTGTTGGAAGCCGCCCAGAGTGGCTGGGGAAACCCAGCCAGATGCGTGGGGTATAAATAATAATAATAATAATTATTATTATTATTATTATTATCATCATCATCATCATCATCATTATTATTTTAAAAAGGTAAAGGACCCCTGGATGGTTAAGTCCTGTCAAAGGCGACTATGGGGATGTGGTGCTCATTTTGCTTTCAGGCCGAGGGAGCCTGCGTTTGTCCACAGACAGCTTTCTGGGTCATGTGGCCAGCAGGACTAAATTGCTTCTGGTGCAATGGGACACCGAGACAGAAGCCAGAGTTCACGGAAAAGCTGTTTACCTTCCCGTTACAGTGATACCTATTTCTCTACTTGTGCTGCTATGCTTTCAAACTGCTAGGTTGGCAGGAGCTGGAACAGAACAATGGGAGCTCAGTTTGTGGAATCGAACTGCCGACCTTCCGATCAGCAAGCTCAAGAGGCTCAGTGGTTCAGACCACAGCGCCACCTGCGTCCACCCACCGGTTGCTGGAAAAGACAGGTGGGGACAGTGGGTGTTGCACTCCAGCCCTGCTTACAGGTTTCCCCTGAGAACCTAGTTGGTCCCTGAAAGAGCAGGATGCTGGGCTCACATCCAGCCCGTTCTTCTTATCTTCTTCTGCCGAGCTCACCTGTCACCTGTGTGGGGGGCATGTCAAATTCACTGACGTTCTTGTCCTCTTCGGGATATTTCACCACGACGGCGGTCGTAGGCTTGGCGATCACGGCTGTGAGCCGAAAGAGAGAAACGGTTGTAGGCTACGAACATGGCACTGCCGGGCTCCTGGGCAGCAGTGCCTCTGAGCACAGGATGGAGGGTGGGGGGAGAGTTTTGCAGAGAGACTTCTCACACATCAGGGCCCCAGGCCAATGAAATTCCTGCTCACACTCACCAGGGTAACGGGGACCGAAGGTGGGGGTGTTGGCGAAGAAGACAGGCTGCTGCTCCGAGGTTGTCACATAGCTGGGCAACTGGAAATGGTTTTTTGGGGGGGTGGAGGGTCAAGTGATGAAAGAAAGGGACAACATTACAGGCCAAGGCAGATTTGTATGTGGCTAGCCCCGTGGTCACATAGGAAGTGGCTGTGGATGAGGCTGGCCTGCTTACCCATCTAACCCAGTATTGTCTGCACTGACTGGCAGCAGCTTGCCAAGGGCAGACCTTAGCAATATATTGCTCTGTGCGAGGCCAACATTTTATACCCTCCCCCCAGCCCTCGCTTAAGGTGGGCTTTGGGAAGGAGGCACAAGGCTCTGGCAGGGTCCTAGAACCCTCCTGCCTCTTTCCCAAAGCCTGGTAAATGCTTGCCCAGCTTTGGAAAGGAAACAGGAGGAGTCTAGGAACCCTGTCAAAGCCCTCACGCCTCCTTCCTGAAGCCAGGCAAGTGCTTACTGGGTTTTGGGAAGGTGCTCTCCTTGGCTGCTCGCCCAGTGCAACCGCCCTGCTCATGCTGCCCTAAACCTGCCTCTGTTCCCACCCCCTCAACCTGATCCTTTTTTGTTGCAGGTATCTTTGGGGATTGAACCTGGGATCTTCTGCATACCCAGCAGGTACTCTAGCCACTGAGCTACACTCCCTCCTCACCCTGCTCTTTCCCTACTTTGCAGGAGGGATTCCGTCACAGGACTAGAGCTTTAGGTTTGTGCAACTGAAGTGCTCTGGTGCAACAAACCCACTTTGTTTTTTTAAAAAAGGAGTTTCTGCAGGTAGGGGAATGAAAGAAGAAACGCACAGGGAAATGTGGGATAAATGGTAGACTTACAAGGTGTATAACAGGGGTAGGAAACAATTTTGGCTGGGGGGCCAGATCTTTCTATCTCCCCGCCCCACAAGGCAAACATTGGCAGGTGGACAGGACAAGCCACCTGCCAATCACATGGCATCATTATGATGTCACACAATTGATGGGTGGGATGTCCCATCACAGGTGGGAAGAGGAGTGTGCAGCCAAACTGAGTAAGATTTAATTCTCTCTCTCTCTCTTCCTCCATCAGCTGATGTGTCGGGGAGTTAAATCCTGCTGCTGCTTTGGCTGCAAGCGTCTGATCCCTACTGGGAACACCTGCACAGCCAAAGCAGAATCGAACCTCGCCCTCCTGCCCATCAGCTGTTGTCAAGAGCAATGCTCACTGATAGGCAGGTGGGAGTGGTTTAGAAAAAGTGGCGGTATGGGCCAAATTCGGCCTGCAGGCTGGAGGATCCCCACACCTCTGGTGCTTCACCTCCATATAAACAAATAAGGCTGAATGCTCAGTTGTTGTACACTCCGCGAACAAATCGGCACAAATGTTCAGTAAAGAGCAGGCGCCGGGTATCTTCCACGTACACTCTGTGCTAGCAAATTTGAAGGATTGCTCGATAAACAGTTCATCTGGAACCCACCATGACTGGCACAAATAATGTGGCTTGAAAGCCTAAGGTGCCTCCACTTCCTATTAAATATAAAAATGGGGCCCAATCCAGTGGGCAGTTCCCCTGAGTAAGCCCCACTGAAATCAGCAATTCCATTCTTGCCCGGCTTCCCATTGCTTGCACAGAAAAAACGTCTGTTGTGTACTAATTACTATGCCCAGATGGCAGGGTCAGCCTGCTTGCCACTTATTTTTAATGTCATTTGAAAATTGACACCAGAAAAGGCCATTGTCACCAGGATGGTTTTGTCCCAGATTCAACACCCCAATACTTTCTAGGTTGCTGAAAGTACTAGGATTCCACTACCAGAAGGGTCATAGAATCATAGAATTGTAGAGTCATCACAAGAGTCACCTAGTCAATCCCCCCCAGCAATGCAGGGATCTTTTTGCCCAGCGTGGGGCTCGAACCCACAACCCTGTGATGCTCTACTGACTGAGGGTCACATCTGAATAAGTGACAAGTTTGGCATTAGACTGCCTTTAGAGAACCAGCATGGTGCAGCAGTTAAGAGTGACAGACTAGGGCTTGTGGGAGACCAGGGTCGACCACCTTGAGCTCCTCAGAGAGAGAGTGGCCTTATCGTTGTAATAATAAATCATATAATTTTAAAAAATCACAGCCAGTTAACTTCTTTTCCACCTCATCTTACTAGAGATCGCCACCGACTCCTTCACGGTGCAGCAATGCAGCTGACACTTACCATAGCTGGAGTTATGACTGCAAGATACAAATAAAGGAAGAAATAGGTTAGAGGTTTTAAAGAAAGTTCAGACAGACAGACCCCACTGCAGCTGCACTGACATGGAGGCAGAAATGGGTAGAGTTTAATGCAGCCCTCCTCCATCACCACCCCTACTCCCAGGAAATATCACACACGTAAACACACACATTCTAGAACAGGTATCCCCAACCTGGTGCCCTCCAGATGTTATTAGACTCCAACCTCCCATCGGCCCCAGCTAGCATGGCCAATCATTGAGGGTGGGGTGGTGACACCCCTTCTCCTATTTCCTTCATCTTCATTGTGAGATGAGAAGAGTGACAGCTCCCACTTTTACTATGGAAGAAGTCACAGCATTACATTATATAGAAACCCAGGGAACTGTGGTTTGCCCTAACCAAAGTCATTTAACAAGTCAGGACCTGAAGTCGGGGTTCGATCCTGCTTTGTTTTAACTGGCTTTTGTTAAAACAGGGTGGGTAGTCCCTCCAGATGTTACTGGACTCCATAAGCCCAAGCCAGCAAGGCCAATGGTTTGGGCTGATGGGAATTATAGCCCACCAACATCTGGAGGGCACCAGCTTGGGGAAGCCTGCTCTAGGCAATGGGGGAGTAAAAATGGGGATCACAGCCTCTGTAATAAACACACACCCGGTACTTCATTCAACTTTATAGCCCACCAACCTTCCAAAATTTAAGAAGCAGATGTTTCATTCCATACTATGAGGGGGAAAGAACTCAAAGATGCAAGTGGAAGAAATCCACTTGCCCCACAACTTCAGGAAGCTTTCGGCTTGCCTGCCCACCCATTTGGGAACCGACCTTCTGGCTCCTGCGAGTCGCTGCCCACAGGTGGGCGGGTGGGCGGCTCCACGGGTGGTTGTTGCTGCAGGTCTGTGTTGCCATCTGGGTGGATCTGGAGTGTGAAATCGCTCTCGCCTTGGATCGTCAGAGTCTGGTGTGAGGTAAGGATATGGTAGCCTTTTCCTGCAGGGCAGATCTCTCTGAAAGAAGCTGTCCGGGTGGAAAAAGAGAGACAGAAAATTGGTCACACAAACAGTGGCATGACCCTACAATTGGCAGGTGAGGCCTTGTTGGTGGCACCACTGCCAAGGGCTGCCCAGTTGGCGCTGGCCTGTGACAGGGCCTTTTCAGTGGTGGCTCCCTAGTTATGGAATACCCTTCCTAGTGATGTACACCTGTCCCCATCATTATTAACTATCAGAATAAATTTGAAGACATTTCTGTTTGCACTGAATGTACTTATGGAGAATCAATAAAAACATATTAAAAGATCAGTAAATAAAACATTAAAAAACAGACTGAACAGTACAATAGCATGTCTTTGGTGTTTTCCAAATGCCCAGGGAAAACAAAAATGATTTTGTACAAACAGGGGTGGGGAACGTCTGGTCCAGGTGTGGCAGAACGCAGGAGGAAATGGGGGAGAGGGAAAAGACCTCTTCTATTTACCGGTTCCGTCGGCTGGGCAGCGCTCACAACGCGCCCCCCAGGCCTTGCCCACGCTACAGCAGCAGGTCTGGCGGGTGAGCTTGGTGGGCAGCGGGTGCTGGCAATGGTGCTCAGGGCTCACCAGTCGGAAGCACAAACTCTTCTCCCCAGCCTTCTCCGCTATCGTCGTCCCCCACAAAGAGAAGGAGAGAGAGAGAGAGAGAGGTTAGGGGGTCACTAGAGAAAACAAGGACAATGATTAAGAGACCCAGTTTCAAAAACCCACTGGCCTGGTAAACTCACTCAACGACTGTATGCTAGTTCCTCTCTTTCAGCCTAGCCTACCTCACAGGGTTGTTGTGTGGCTAAAAATGGAAAAGGGGGATATTCTTGGTCAGTCTCTTTCTCTCCATCTAACTTACCTCACAGGAGCGTTATGGGGTTAAAAGGTAACGGGGGAAATCTTGGCCACCTCTTCCTCTCAGCCTAACCTACATCACAGGGCTGTTGTGTTGCTGCAATGGAAGGTGGGATTCTTGGCCTGTCTCTTTCTTTCGGCCTAGCCTACCTCACAGGGTTGTTTTGTGGATAAAACAGGACTGGGAGGGGGAAAGCCTAGTATGCTGCCCCAAACTCCCTGGGCCAAAGCACAGGATTAAAAATATGATGCATAAAATAAAAACACAAAATAAACCTGACCACAGAAAGCCTGGCCACTAAATCCCACTACAAGGTATAGAGTCAGCAGAAAGACAGAAGCACCCACATGATACATTTAAAGAACATGGCTGCCCCAAAGAATCCTAGGAACTGTCATTTCCCCCCCTCACAGAGCTAAACTACAGTTCCCAGGATTCTTAGGGGGAAGCAATGTGCTTTATCAGTATGGTGTCAACCACAGCAGCTGAGGAGTCTCCTCTATAATAGACAAAAAGACAGTTTGGTGTCCGCAGCACTGCCATCGTCACAAGTCCCTGTACCAAGGAATGGGTGAAGCATTCCATCACTTCCTTCTCACAGCAAACTCAGGTGACGAGTGCCAATAAAAAAACGAGGCCAGTTCACTGAGAAACTACAGGGAGGTATCAGCGTGTTCAGAGGAAGCTGGAGGTTTGCAGAAGTACAAAATATAAAAGTGGGTGGAAAGACTTAAGAGGGGGCAGAAAGCCCAAGCAGAAGCCCAAAGAGGACTGAGCATGCTCACTGGCCTCCAGGAGCCAGAAAATCTTGTGTGAGGAAAGCGAAACTGGAGGGTAGCCAGTTATGTGTTCCCCTTGAGCTGTAGAATATGTCTGGCTGGAACCCTGATCAGGAAGACTCTTACTAGGACAAGCAATTGATGACGATAAAGAAAATAGCAACAGCATTGGCAGAAAAAACTCTGATCATGCGCAGAGTGCAGAGTTGAGCCATGGTGCTGAAAGACCCACAAGTACCTGCCCTGACTCAGACTAACTCCTTTATCTGCACCAGCCCCTGAATCTTGCACTTCCATGGTCCCAGCTACCAGTACTTTAATATGGTGGCTGTCAGTATTGACATTTGCTTATCGTCAGCTGTGGGCCAGACAATGTGCAGAAAGGACTTAAGACCCATGTGATAAGGATTATATTCTTTGGGGAGGGAAGGAGCAGAGAGAGGCTGGGTTGGTTAGATATGAGAGATCTTCCCACCTCCCCAGCCAAGATACGTACGCACACAATGGGTCCGCGAAGGCCCCAGGACATGTCCTGGCTTGCATGCGCAGCGGAAGCTCCCTTGGGTGTTCAAGCATTCGCCCCCCTGGCAGACTCCTTGCATGGCACACTCATTGATGTCTGTGGGAGGAAGAGACACAGGGCAGTTGCAGTGGTGGGGGCAGGTGGGGGAAACGCAGAGCAATCTCCAAAGCTGCCTTTTGTCTCCGTTCTTGGGAACAAGCGAACATACACTCTTCGGGTGAATCTTGGTGCCCTTGCCTCTTGGTGCATTCATTTCAATGGGCTTGTGCGGGAGAACCTCCCAATGGACCGGGCTCTGTGTTCCATTGGTGAAAGAGAAGGCACCTTGTAGGTTTATCCCAGAGTATTGGGGCTGTTATGCTCCATTTACAGATGATTGAGTCAAGGCTGGCATAAAATCTTCACTGTTTTGAGTCGAACCTGTCAGTCTGCATTTCTTAGGGCAGAAAGTATTGGTCTGATGTGTAGAGATCTTTCCTACTCTTAATTTATTCAAGGGGGTTCTGGAAGTTTCTGGAAGCTTCTCTGTGTGAAAGAAGCTTCATGATGTTTGGGTTATTCCTTCAGAGAAGCTTAAACTGGTTCTCTTCTCTCTTCTGTCATGCTGACTATATAAGTAAGGCCAGAAGGAGCCTGAGTTTCACTGTCTCTTCCTATCTCTCTTCTTCCTGCTATGGTGTTCTGTACATAGTATGCTAAGTGTTAAGTTTTAGACTTGTTATAACTATTGTAAGTTTTAAGTTAAGTCTGCTGCAACTGGATTTCTTCTGGACTGTGCCAATCCTGAATGTATTGGATTTGTGACCATTATGCTCATTTGCCTTCAGTAGTAGTAAAGCTCTGCTGGAAGAAGTACAATTGCCTCTGATCTATTTTTTGGAAACTTTGCATTGTGTTTTAAGTTTCTTCCTCCCCCTGGACGACAGAACCATGGCCCAAGCTTTCGGCTGGATCGGTCAACCTTGGTCCACATTCACACCATATATTTAAAGCACTACGATACCACTTTAAACAGCCATGGCTTCCCCCAAAGAATTCTGGGAGCTGTAGTTTGTTAAGGGTGTGGAGAGTGGTTAAAGGTAAAGGTAAAGGGACCCCTGACCATTAGGTCCAGTCGTGACCGACTCTGGGGTTGCAGCGCTCATCTCGTTTTATTGGCCGAGGGAACCGGCGTACAGCTTCCAGGTCATGTGGCCAGCATGACTAAGCTGCTTCTGGCAAAACCAGAGCAGCGCACAGAAATGCTGTTTACCTTCCCACCGGAGCAGAACATATTTATCTACTTGCACTTTGATGTGCTTTCGAACTGCTGGGTTGGCAGGAGCAGGGACTGAGCAACGGGAGCTCACCCCGTCATGGGGATTCGAACCACCAACCTTCTGATCGACAAGTCCTAGGCTCTGTGATTTAACCAACAGCGCCACCCGCGTCCCCAGGTTAGTGGTTAGGAGGTCCCTATTCCTAGAGTTCCCTGGGAAGAGGGATTGATTGTTAAACCACGTTGGGAACTGTAGTTCTGTGGGAGGGGAATAGGGACCTCCTAACAACTCTTAACACCCTTAACAAACTACAGTTCCCATGATTATTTGGGGGGGGGAGCCTTTAAGTGGTACCATGGTGTTTTCAATGTGTGGTGTGAATGTGGCCTAATACTAGATCACAATTCTCAAAAGCAAAGAGGACCCGCCCCCCCAGTGGAACATTCCATCTCTCAGTCTCTACCCCAATTATATACCTTGGCAATGGCTGCTGTTCAGTCGCTTGTATCCCTGTGGGCAGTCACTCCCCAGCGTTTTCTGCACTCCCAAGTCTAAAAGAGGAAAAATGCATGCATTTAATGAACATCACACATATGTACAGCAGCTCCCATCCTCGAGTGATGGGGATTGCCAAAGGCAGCCTATGATCTCAAAGCAACAGGACTGATTCTGATATTCTGAAATATTTATTTATAGATATTTTATGCCAAACACCAGGGAGCAGGCAAACAACCAGGCAGTTGGGGTCAGAGAATAATGGAATAACAGAGTTGGCGGGTACCCCAGGGGTCATCTAGTCCAACCCTCTGCAATCCAGGAATCCCTGACAGATGGCCACCCGACCTCTGCTTAGAAACCTCTAATGAAGGAGAGTCCATGATCTCCCGAGGGAGTCTGTTCCACTGTTGAACAGCTCTTTTCTATTTAATAGGAACCAATAAATAAATAAATAAATAAATGAAGGCCAATTCTAAGCACATTTAATCTCATGGGGAGAGCAGCAAACAGTGAAGTCCTATACATTACTCAGAACTCAATGGGGCTTGCTCCCAGGTGAAAATGTATACGACGGCAGCCAGTCTGTGCAGAATTCCATAAGGCTATCGCAACTACAATGCATCTTTAAAGTAACCCCACTTCAGTGCAGGCTCCCAAAAGAAAGCATCAAAAGCATAAGAACTCCTAGAAAGCTGCCTTCTATTGACTCAGAGAACTCTGGTCCCTCTCACTCTGAACTGCCCACACTGATTGACAGTGGCTGCCCAGGGTTTCAGACAGAAGTCTCTGCTAGGCATACTGGGAGATGCCCTCAGGGACTGAACCCGAGACCTTCTGCAAGCAAAGCAGGTGTTCTGCCACCAAGCTACAACCCTTCCCCATTTGCTTCTGTGCCAACGATGGCATGGTGCATAATCTGAGAAGCCCAGCGAAACGTCCCCTTCCTTGCCATTTTGGACATCATCTTTTAAACATTAGCCTTGCAGGGAGGGGTGCCGAGTTGTGGTTGCCAAGGGGGCAGTTGCCAAGCCAGCCAGCCAGCTGCAGGAAAGTGAAGCGGAGGGGCCTGCATACTGCCTTGGGGCTGGAAGGGAAGAGGGAGGGCCCACAGCCTGAGCACATTCCAGGCCTCGTCCAACACAAACAGATCCGGCCCCTTGAGCGGCTGATTTCATGAAGCTAGAAAATCCATTCAGGCAGGGTCTAGGAGGGGGAGAGCTTGGCTCGCCCAAACCAGTGCCAGCCACCCCCCTGTCCTTGCAAGCAAGACACTAGACATACGGGGCAAAATCTCTCTCATCGTCCCTCCCCAGCCATTCCTTGCCAGTTGTGAAAATGCAACCGAAAGCTCTCTTTAAACAAAAACAAAAACCTCAGCTTCCCTCACAGTGTGTTTATGTATTTAAACTGCAAGACAGGCAGAAATGCAGCAGGTGCAGCTTCTTCCTGGCTGGCAGATGCAGGAATGGGAAACTCTTCTCCGGTTTTATAGGGGACACAAGAAGCTGCCTTTTACAGCTTTTTTGTCCATCGTGCCCACTACGGTCTGCTCTGTCTGGCAACACCTCAGAAAATAAACAGCGTCGGAGATTGTGGCGGAAAGCTTAGGCATGCAAAGGAGATTTTTGACCACTGAGCTACAGCCCCTTCTCTGGAACACCGTCTCAGACAGCCAACTTCCATCCAGCACTGTCTCCTTGGACAGGCAGCAGTTCTCCAGGGTCTCAGTCACAGAAGAGTTTTCCTGCTACCTGATCTATTTTTTAACTGGGATTTGAATGTGGGACCTTCTGCATTCAAAGCACATATTCCGCTCCTAATATCGAGAGTGCTAGTATGCAAAGCATGCAGAGTATGGCTTGTGAATTTGGCTAGACTTACCTGTTGCAATTAAATGCAGGGAGATGCTTGTAGGGTAAGAAAATAATAGTGTTGTTTACAATAGGGAATACACCATTTGGATAGAAAGTTTTCTAGTTCTAACTAATCTAGAGAAGGCAAAGGCAGCCATGGTTGCTCCTTTGCTTTCCAGAGGATAGATTCAAGGTGATTAATCTCAGGGTCCTGGATTTGAGCCCCACATTAGGTGAAAGATTCCTGCATTGCAGGGAGTTGGACTAAATGACCCTCTTGGACCCTTCCAACAAGTCTGTGATTCGGTGTGATTCTCATTCTGAGGCGCAAGAGTGGTGAGAGGAAGAAGCTGCAAACAGGATGCAACCTAAAACGACAGCACATGGCTGTCCCCAACCCCATTTTATCCTCACAAGGGTCCTATGAGGTACTGTATTTTTTGCACCATAACACTCACTTTTTTCCTCCTAGAAAGTAAGGGGAAATGTCTGTGCGTGTTATGGAGGGAATGCCTACAGGTGGCATGCCTACGGATTTACCTCCTCTAAAAACTACGTGCATGTTATGGTTGGGTGCGTGTTATAGAGCGAAAAATACGGTAAGTAAGGCTGAGAGACAGTAACTAGACCCAGATCACCCAGCAAGCTTCACAGCTTTGTGGATATGGGAACACTTGTCTCCCAGGCAGCGGCAGAGCAAGCCAAATTAGTGCCTGGGGCAGCACGCATGCCCTGCGCCCAGGGGCGGGGCAAGCTGGGGCAGGACACTCTGCAGGGCCTCCGAGGAGTCTGCCTGCCTCCTTCCACTCAGCCACCCTACAGCTGAGGGGGAGGCGGTGGGTGGACCGTTTGGGGCAGCGTGGAGCCTGCGGGCGCCCAAACCACTACGTCACTCCCAGGAGAGACGTATGGCTCGGGCGCACTGCAGGCCCCGCGGTGAGTGCCGCCTACCATTTGATCACACACACCCCAGTGGTGACACCCAGGCGGCCCCCCCCCTTCCTCCGACCCCTGCTCTCGGGTCGCTATCCAACATTTTTAATCATCCCCCCGCTCCCTGCAAAGTTTCTAGGTTAGAGGGAAGAGGTGCAGAACTTGGAAGTGGGGGGCAAGACAGACTTACATTGCAAGTGGGGGCACTTGTGGCATTTATTCTGCCCCCAGGAGGTGCCGATGCTGCCGCAGCAATCTTCTTGCTTGGTGAGGCCTGGGAGAGGGTTGCTTCCACACTGAACAGGACAGGCAAAGGTTGAAATATAAGATTTCATGAACTCCACATAGAAATCTCATGCGCACCCACATCACTCAGGGGCCATCCATTCTGTGGTTTGATGTGGACAGTAAGCTTCTTGTACCTCCCTTGGTTCTCCATTGTTTGCACAGTGCTGTCTTCCAAATCACTACCTCTCCACACTTTCCCTTCTCTCAGTCCGGATTTTAGCATACCCTCTCCTTTTTTGAGAGTATCCCTCGGATGAGAAAATCTAGACTGAGGAAAGGAAAGTGTTTGGAAGCAGTGAATTGGAGGAGGAGAATGTCACATGGGCAATGCAGAGTTTAGTGGAGATACAGGAAGCTTGCTATAGGTATTAAACCACAGCGCGGAGAAGCCCTTAAACCTTTCTCCCACCAGCCTCCACACTATGCGTGGAACACCCGCTACAAATAAAAGATGGGCTGGTTTTATTCCTGCATTTTTAAGTGTCTAGATCTCATGGACCATTGGAACGCCTGCGGCTGGTTTTCTCAAGCTAAGCAGCTGCAGCCGCGTGTTTGAGATATTAGTTTAATTCATTGTTTTGTATGTTGCTTCACACATCCAGAGGCGTCCCAAAGCTATTTGCAGGAAATAAAACACAAATAAGAAATGCATTTAAAATTGACATATATAAATTTTGTTAATGTTCGTCCAAATGTGCCCCCAAACCCAGTATGTGCAACTATTGTTTCTGCAACATTGAAAAATAAAATAAAATGCTGGGCTGTGGTGAACTAAACTACAGCCTGCCTTGAACTCTAGTCTCCGGCCAGCCAGCCAGTTGGGGGTACCCATCCTCTCTTATTTGTCCTTAGCGTCTGATGCTCAGGTATGGAGCTTTTGTATGTGGAAGCTCCATCCAGCTATTGCAAACATCCCTTCTGCATCTAATTCTTTGCTAAAGCCATCTGAGGTCAAAAGTTCTATGGACTGTGAACAACTGGCTGGTTTGCAAGCAACAGCCTGTGATCCGCTGGAAAGTTTCAGAACCATTGATACTATCTCTACTTGGCTCTAGACTCGAATTATTATTTTTTCAGACAGTAGAAATAAGGGATTTTTTTTTATCAGGGCTGGATTATCAAACCAGCTAAGGTGGTCCTGGCTTAAGACCCAATGGTTTTCATAATTTGGGGCTGGTTCTAATAATGATGCTTGAGCTGGAGAAAAATACTTCTATTTTTCCTCATCCAGCACATTAGAACAGGAACACAGCAGTTATTAAAATATGTATGTGCTTTGATTTGTAGAACAAACAAAAAAAATTCTGGCCAAGACCCTCTGGGTCCATCCTCCCCCCACCCCCCAAGTTGGCCCATCCAAGGAATCAAGTTTGAGAACATCTGGTCTAGGCTGATGGGCAACCATCACATTCTGTGACAAAGCAAATCTCATTAGAGAATTATGTGCGGATTTAAAATCACGTCCTTTTGTCCGCTGAAACATCCTGCTGATTAGTTTTAAGGAATGGTATCCAGATTTAAGTGCTCGTGAGGTAAAAAAATCTCCTCTGCCTTCATATCCTTGCAAAATTAACTGTGTCTCTCTGCTTGGGTGCCATTCCTATGCAACAGAATTGTCAGAAGACCACTCCACTCACCGACTGTTTAGGCATCGTTTCCTGAAAGCACCGTCCGAGGGGTTTCTGGGTGGGGGGCCTGGTATAAGCGGGCTTGGGAGCAGGGTGCTGGATCAGGTGTTGCTGGCTGCCTGGCCCACTTCCCTCCGAGCTGAGGCTGTCGATCCGGTGGACTTGCACTGAGGCGTCTGGGGGGTGATGTACCCGGACATTGACCAGCGGCTGGTGCACCTGAACTAGAGGGCAAAAAGGTGAGCTACCTGGCCATTCCCTCTGACCTGCAAGCACTCCCTGGGAAATCTCAAAAATGTTGGGCAGTCTGGCATGTACGGAGGCAAGTGCACCCCTGCACGTGGCCAAAGGCTCTTGTGTTTGCATAATGCAGGTATGGGGAACTTTTGGCCCTCGAGTCATTGCTGAACTACGACTCCCATCACCCCTCGCCTTGTCTGTCAGCTTCCTCCTCTTTAGTCTCTGTAGCACTCAACAGAAGGAAGGAGACAAAAAGTGAAATGATTTGTCTCCACCTGTTGTTGGCTCTGGCGCCACCTACTGTTTGCCTCCATGCCCTACCAATCCCAAAATGCACCAGTCACCACTAGCAGAAGGGGCATGGTCTCCTCTGCAGTTAGTATGGAAATACAGACATCTAGCTCCTTAGCAGGCTACTAAAAATATTGTGTGGCTTTTCTATGTTTATTTTATTAGTGACTTTTCTGGGTTTATTTACTAGGCTGCAAGAGAGGCAGCTGCTAGAAGCAGTTGCCATTTTGGTAGCTCCTAGGTCACATATGGGAGGCGGGTGGCACTGTGGTCTAAGCCACTGAGCCTAGGGCTTGCCAATCGGAAGGTTGGCGGTTCGAATCTCCGTGACGGGGTGAGCTCCCGTTGCTCGGTCCCAGCTCCTGCCAACCTAGCAGTTCAAAAGCACATCAAAGTGCAAGTAGATAAATAGGCACCGCTCCAGCGGGAAGGTAAATGGCGTTTCCGTGCACTGCTCTGGTTTTGCCAGAAGCGGCTTAGTCATGCTGGCCACATGACCTGGAAAAACTGTCTGCAGACAAACGCTGACTCCCTCGGCCTGTAAAGCGAGATGAGCGCCACAATCCCAGAGTCGTCTGCGACTGGACATACCTGTCAGGGGTCCTTTACCTTTACCTCACAGACCTTTACCTCACAGATCTCACAGACGTCTCCTTTAGCCACAAGTGTTGTAGGAGCTGGATGTGGTCATTCTTAACATGGTCAGAGACACCCCTTTTATGTTATTTGCTTATCTACCACCTTACCAGTTCCAGTTGCTGGGCAAGAAGTAAGCGGGACTGAGCCACAGAGCCTGCCGCCACCTAGACAGAAGTGCCACCGAGAAGTTAAGCACCAATGCCAGGGGGCTAAAAAAAGCACTCTGCACATGCTCGGGAATCTTATTTCACACACAAGTTCCTACAGTTGGGTTCAAATTAAGCCTCTGTGGTCTCCTAACCTAACTAACCGCAATTCTCCCATAGTGGCCGGTGCCCTTCTCAAAGCAGAATCCATCCCTACCCACACATAAATGCCCCCTCTCGGGTACCTTCGGATGAATGTTGTCCAGGGCCCAGAGGCACCATGAAGGTGGAGTGGCTGATGGTGCCTTTCGAGCCGGGCCCAGAGGCCGTGTCCCCGTGGCCGTCCGAGATGAGCTGGACTGCGTAGATGGCGTGCTTGCTGGAGCCCGTCTCCATGGCAAGGCCCTCACCGGGCAGTCGGGCCTGCTGGCTTTGGCTCTGGCGACCGGCCGGCACTTGGCAGAATCGCCCTGTGAACTCCGGAGGGCACAAGCAATGGTTCCCAGATGTACACTGCCCACCGTTCATGCAGGGCAGAGGGCAAACCACTGCCAGGGAGTGGGGGGGGGGGCGGAGAGAAACAGAGAAGAGAAGCATTAACTTGAGGTGCATCAAACCCTGTGATAATTAAAACAGTGCTTAATATGGGTGGGATACTGCCTCACTTTGCATGTTTAAATCTCTCTGACTATGGTTCAGGCAAACTGCAAAATCTCCAACTTCAGACTCTTCTATTTTCGCAGGACAGTCCTGGATTTACAGAAGCCATCTCAGTTTCCGGGTAGTTAGGTTAGGAAACCACAGAGGCTTAATTTGATACTGGAATGTCCTGCTTTTCCTTAGGACGTCCCTATTTTCATCGGATAAATGTTGGAGGGTATGGAGTTATGCGACCCCCCCACCCCGCAAGCCAAGGAGATAACTATACAACCTTTAGAACACATCTGAAGGCAGCCCTGTTATAGGAAATTTTTAAAATGTTTAATTATGTTTTTATAGTCTATATTTTTCCGTGTATAAGATGACCCCTATTTTTGGGGCCCAAAATTAGAAAATAAATAATTGCAACATTCTGTCTATAAGACGACCCCCAATTTTAAACTTAAAAAAATTGGGGGGGAAATATAGTCTTATACATGGAAAAATACTGTATGTTAGAAGCTGCCCAGAATAGCTGGGGCAACCCAGTCCAGTAGGTGAGGTATAAATAATAAAAAATTCATCGGATAAATGTTGGAAGGTACACTCTACTTTGGAGGGTGTGTGTTTATGTATGTGTACGGTATTATGTTCCACAAGTGCCTGTCAGGAACTTAATTTTTAAAAACATGTCTGCCACTTCTTCATCGAATGAGTCCCCAGCTCCCAGGGTGCCCCCTTTCCCAGAAAACAAACCTTTGGACAAAGAGCCGGGAGAAAGACATTTCTAGCTACCAGGATTGAGAGAACAACATTTCAGCCTCTTTGAATTCCGAGTGCTGAGTCAGCAGCTGGGAAGCTGGCAAACATGCCCTCTCCAACGCACACACACTCATCCCCAGACAACAGTCAGCAGCTGCAGGCTGGTCCTGCCCAAACGCCACCCTCCATTCACAAAAACAAATAAAAGAGCAGGGCATGGTGCCCAGCTATGGAAGGGCCAACCCAGCAGGGAAAGATCGGTGAGGGACGGTTTTTTTATCCCCCCTGGGGAGGGTGTGTGGAAATTCCTTGGCTGCCTTAAGTCCAACCTGTCACACACTGTGGCCTAAAGTTGGCCTCCTGCAGATATCACTTTGCCAGGAAGTCTGTTCTGTACAATGTAGGAATCGGGGCTTTAATGTGGTGGCACATGCCCTTTGGAGCTTCTTCCTATAACATATAAGTCAGGCAGATAAGAATATGGGTGGGTAAGGCCCATCTATTACAGTGGTACCTCGGGTTAAGTACTTAATTCATTCTGGAGGTCCGTACTTAACCTGAAAATGTTCTTAACCTGAAGCACCACTTTAGCTAATGGGGCCTCCTGCTGCTGCCGCACCGCCAGAGCACGATTTCTGTTCTCATCCTGAAGCAAGTTCTTAACCTGAAGCACTATTTCTGGGTTAGCGGAGTCTGTAACCTGAAGCGTATGTAACCCGAGGTACCACTGTACAGCATCCAGATCTCACAGCGGCCAGACAGACAGCCCTCAAGCAGGACCTAAGCGGGACGGTACTCTCCCCATCGACGAGTCCGTACCCTCCGACATTCCTCAGATGAAAATGGGGACAATTCTCACTGCCCCGCTGACTGACTCTCCTCAACCTCCCCGTTTTGGGTCCCCCTACCCCACCCCACAGAGCATTTCCTATCCACCACAACGCTAACAGGACACAGCACACACAAACCCCACCGTCCTAAGAAAACAACCACCCTTAATTCCTATTTTGGGTCATTCCATATCAAGTGATCCATTATTATTTTTTTACCTCGTGTCATTCAATTCTCTTAACATGTTGTACACTGGTTGAATAATCAAAACTAAGTTAAAATCTTAAAATCTTAAAATGGAAAGGGGCCAAACCATCATCACAAGAGGTGTCGAAATTTTGGGAGGTTGGATAGTTACAATGGAGTGGTCTCGGGGGTGGAGTGCACATATTTATTTATTATTATTAGTTTGTTTAAAGCAAACAAACATAGCATACTTTCTGCCATGCTACAGCTTTAACACATTTGTGTTTGTATTATTAACATGCAGCATAAGTGGTCAAATTTAATTAAAAATATGTGAACAAACAAACAAAAGGTGTGCAAGTCAGTAACTGGTATTCAGAGGCATACCACTCTAATATCTCTGCTATCACCACTTCTGGCTACTAGTGTCGTCTCCACAGAAAGAGGCAGTGGTGCTTCTGAAGACCAGTTGCTGGAAGCCACAGGAGACGTGTGCTGTTGTTGAGCTCAGGTCCTGCTTTCAGGCTTCCCACAAGCATCTTGTGGTCCAATTCTGTGAGTCTATGACCTGGTTAGCCACTGTGAGAACAGGATGCTAGATTATTGGCCACTGGACTGATCTAGCAAGATGATGGTGGTGGTGGTGATTACCCCACCCATCTGGCTGGGTTTCCCCAACCACTTTGGTTGGCTTACAGCATATCTAAAAATATAATAACCCTGTGGCCCTCCAGATGTTGTTGGACTCCAACCCCCATCATCCCCAGGCAGCATAGCCAACAATTCAGGGACTGTGGGGGCACAAGCCACAAGGAAGTTCTCAAAATGGGGGGGGGGGGACCTGGGTTGGAGAAGCCCCAAAGGGGGAAACAGGACAGGTTGGGATATATAAACATGAGTAACTCCTTGACTCAGAAGCTGGGTTGTCTGCTGAATGTCTACAACAATACAATACATCCCATAAAATCAGGAGAAGCCGCAGATGTGTGCAATTTACAAAGCGTGGGCCTAGAGTCAAACCTGGGAATTCTGACATTTCTTCTGAAGTTCTGGAAACAGCCACAAAGCCAGTATTGTATGAAATGGGGAGAGGAGGGAGTCTGAACACACCCCAGATTAGGCAAACCCAGACTTTCAGGAAGTTTCATATCAAATATCAAAACTCCTTTCACTGGAAAATGAAAGGAGCTGCCTTGTGAGTCATTGGTCTATTGAGCTTGGTATTTCAAGCACTGACTGGCAGAAATTCCCCAGGGTTATAGACGGGGCACATTCCCAGTCTTACCTGGTGATGCCAGAGATCAAACCTGTGACCTTTTCACAGGTACTGTGGTAAAGTTGGGTGTTACCCATCTTACATTTGTGCATATTTCTTACTCTAATAAAAACTTTACAGTCATTTCAGGTGAAATTGAGTGTGTGCCCCAGAGTCGGTCACGACTGGACCAAATGGTCAGGGGTCCCTTTACCTTTTACACACACACACCTATAATGCAGCTTTCCCCAGCCTGGTTACCTGTGTTGGCCCCATCGAACAGAGCCGCAAACATACAGCATTTGCTGAAAATGAACTAAAATGGCTTTTTCTCAACAGGATATTCTGTCTTTTTTTCACAACCTGACCTTCCAAACATTATTTAGTTAAGCAGCAACCTTGACAGGGAATGCCATATAATACATCAAACTGCTTCCCATTGCTAACTGAATCTAAATTTTTGAAACCTCCCATTAGTCCTAAAGAGGGAGAAGAACTTTTTCCTTTCTATACTCAGAAGTTAGGAACATTGGAAGCTCCCTTACAAAGAGTCAGGCCGCCAGTCCAACTCGGTTGCAGCTTCTTCTAAGAAATGAGGGGTGCTGGAGCTTAGTGGTGGTGCAGTGGTCAGAGACCAGGGCTCAAGTCATGACACTCACTGGATGACCTTGGGCCAGTCATAGGCTCTCAACCTAACCTATCCCACAGGGTTGCTGCAAGGAACTATGCACATTCCTTTAAGCTCCCTGGATAAAAAAAGTGGGATATAAAAGCACTCAGTAAATACACTTTCAACCCACACCCACAGGTCTAGAAAATCTGCCCGCAAGCCCCACAGCTTTGAATATGGCAAGAAAGGCACTCTGCACATGCCCAGCAGCACACTGTCTCCAATAGCATACACCTCAACTATCCTGGGAAAACCGGGACATCCTGTTTTCTCGCGCGAGAGCACGGTGGCAATGTTGAATGCAGCAATTTCACCCCCAAAAAACCCTGTTTTCGCGGCTGTAATCCCACGTGGGTCATGTGACTCACCCAGGAGCACGTCCTGGTTTTGGGCGTGGACATGTTGGAGGGTATATGCAAGCGTGGCTATGTGCAGGAGTTCATCACAAAGCACATCCCATGAAACCCCTCATCTGCCCGTCTCATAGGCCCCTATAACCAGGGTTCTAGTTGCCCACGGTCCCTGGGAGAAAAAGGTGATTGAGCAGCCTCTGAGCAATATCAGAGGCAGAGAGAAAACAAGGGGTTGGGCCCAGAAGAACGAGGCCCCAGCCAAACGCGATGGTGAAATGACAAAGCTTTATGGTGTGGAGGCAGCTGCAGAACGGAAGTGGGAAACTGGGAGGCTCCAGTCCTCCAAGAGGCTGACCTGGCCACGGATGCAAAGTGCCCTTAGCTTGCCCCTGCCCACGCTCTGGGAATGTGCCAAGGCACCCCCCCACACACCTTCAGGATATGGCAGGTTATGATTGGGGAGAAGGAAAAGGGGAGAGCTGTTAAGAGAGGGAGCTGGCTATAGAGCAGCAACAGACGAGAGCGAGAAAGTGAGACACAGACACAGACACAGACACAGAGGAGGAAGCTGCCTTTTACTGAGCCAGAAGAGCAAAAATGACACAGGCCTGTTTTTGGGAAGGGCTGAAGTTCAGCAGGACAGCAGCCGCCCTAGGTGGAAAGGCACACTTCTTAACCTCGGCCTTTGGCCCCTGAGATGTGCGTTTCCAGAACCCAATCCATTCCGGTGATTGGGATCTATTTCAACTGTTTATGATTTTAAGTTTCCTGCTCTGGAACCTGCTGGTGAAGGGCAGGTAAATAATAATAATAATAATAATAATAATAATAATAATAATAATACAGTGGTACCTCTGGTTACGAACTTAAATCGTTCCAGAGGTCCATTCTTAACCTGAAACCGTTCTTAACCTGAGGTACTACTTTAGCTAAAGGGGCCTTCTGCTGCCGCTGCGCCACTGGCACGCGATTTCTGTTCTCATCCTGAGGTAAAGTTCTTAACCCTAGGTACTACTTCCGGGTTAGCGGAGTCTGTAACCTGAAGTGTTTGTAACCCGAGGTACCACTGTAGTAATAATAATAGCTATTCCAAATCCAGGACATACACCCCACCCAATGAAGAGACTCCACATTTCCCAGTTTCAGCTTAGACACAATATTTCTCACTGGAATTGGTTAACACATTTAGCTGTGAGCTTCTGAGTTCTGCAAATGCAGGACTCAGTCCTGGAAAATGTGGGTCGACTGAATGCTCTTAAAACTACCTAGTGAGGTCTGAGTCCATGGCCTATATTAGCCACATTGGAAGTTGCCATATACATAGTCAGACCATCAGCCTATAGGTTCAGTCTTGTCCACTCTGACTGGCAGCATCTCTCTAGAGTTTTGGACAGGGAGCCTTCTCCCAGCCCTACCCGGTGATGCCAGGACCAAATACTGCACCTTCTGCACACAAAGCAGGTGCCCTAACATTGGCCTACAGTCCTTCCCCTTGAAGATAAGGAAATCTGAAAGGGTCAGGAAAAGCTCTGAAATACTTATCTAGCCTTTTTAAGAATGTGCGGTCCTAGCTAAGGCAATGCCTTCTGGGGAAGTGGCTGTCCTAAAAGTTCGGGTATCCCAGTTTGGAGAGGTTATAGGGAGGGACCCCTCTGCAGAGAGTAATCAACCAAGCCAGGAAGGCTCCTTCCCACGCTGGCCGGCCTCCTTCCCAAGCTGCAGAAAGTCAACAAACGCTGCAGTTTTTGGCTCATATTGGGTATCTTGAGCCTTTGTGTGAAGAAAAACAAAACATGGGGGTGGTGGGAAGGCAATCTAGGAAGGAAACAGGACTCCAAATCCAAAATGCTCAGGATGGAGGGAAGGAGGGAAGGTTCGGAATGTAGAAGGGGGAAGAGGGGGTGCCGCTTCTGGGCTAGACCAGAACAGGACTTGGACTGATTCGGAGCCCTCGCTCTCTGCATACTCCCAGAGGCCCCACCTCTCCAGCTCTTGGCTAGCGAGATGGGTTCACAGGCCAAAGTTTCCACCTCTGGATTCCATTAGCTGAAGGACGTTCCCTTCCACCGCTCCCCTCTTCCACTCCTGAACAAAGATTACGCTTGCCAAGGAGAGTCCTCTCCAAGAGACCCTGCTTTTTGCCCTAGGCGATTTAAAAGGGGGAGAGATTTTTGGCAGTCAGATACCAGTCCAGCTGGTAAAGAAATCTTTGCAGCAAAGGAGAAGGCTGCTGTCAGCAAAGCCTGCCTGCCTAGGAATGGCAGTGCCCATCAACTTTGGGAATGGGGTGGGGCAGCCCCCCAAATATTTTAGGGGGGGGGCAAAGAGACCTCAGTCCCTAGGAGTTGACTCCTATGGTTTGCATAAAGAGAAGTTCAGGGACTCGTGGCGGCTTGAAACCACACATGCCAACTTGAATGCCAGGGCTAGAACCCTCTTAAACCCTCAGACTGAAAATGCCTAGGAAGCCAGTATTGTCTGCTCTGACTAGCAGCAGCTCTCCAGGTTCTTGGGCAGAGAAGGGTCTTCCCCAACGCTTTCTACTTGACCCTTTGCAAGAGATCCAACCTTCTGCGTGCAAAGCAGGTGCTCTGTCACTGAACCATTCACCTGGGCGTCAATTCCCCTGCCTTATGGTTTCCCCTTCTTTGCCCAAGTACCACCAGCTTATCCACTTCAAAATAGGGCTAGACAAATTAGGAGGCTAGTGGTGGTGTTCTGGTGTTATCGGCTTGCCAATTTCAGGATGTCTGTGTCATCAAAAACTACCATTAAGTATGTAAGTTTGCAAAAGGACGAAAAGGAAAAATCGTAGTGGTGGTGGAATGATGGACGGTTTTGAGGAGGGGACATGAAGGAAACAGAAAACCAGGAAAGCAGGCAGATGAAACAGAATATTCTAGAAGAGGAAGCACGGTGGGAACCCTGAAAAGGAGCATGCTGCAACACTTTGCTGCAGGCCTCACTTGTCATTGTTGTTTAAAATTCTTATCACATCATGCCTAACAGCCATTTACAGACCCATCACTTCCTCTCTCTCTCTCTCTCTCTCTCTCTTTCTCTCTCTTTCTCTCTCTCATATACTGTAATACTAGAACTCAGGAGCCATCCGAGGAAGGTGAATGTTGGAAGATTAAGGACAGACAAAAGGAAAGTATATTATCACACAGCACACAGTTAAATCTATGGTATCCACTCCAACAAGAGGTAGTTAGGGTCACCAACTTGGAGGGCTTTAGAAGAGAATTAGACAAATTAATGGAGGATCAGTCTATTGGTGGCTACAGTGGCCACAATGGCTATGTTCCACCTCCACTGCTTAAGGCACAGGCCTCTCCTCTGAACACCAGTTCTGGGAATTGCAAATGGGGAGAGTGTTGCTGTTGCACCCATGTCCTGCTTGCAGACTCACTTTGGAACATCTCGGTTGGCCACTGTGAATAAATAGGACTTAGCCCTGACCATTTACAACCTGGCCCTCATACTTAAAAAAAGCCTGTATATCAATTGTTTTATGTTGTGCCTTAATTGTGGTTCCTTTCTCCTCCTGCTCCTCATGGGCCACCCACGAGTTTGAGTTATGGAGCAGCTATATAAATTGTGGTATGAAGTAGGACTCTTCCTAGGTTGCAGCAAGTCCCTCTGCCCCAAATCTTGGCCTGAAAGTGGCAGAGTTTTGTGTAGCTCAGTTGCTGACTTGTCCTGCCTTCTCCGCAGTCAGCTTAGTTTCTAAAGAGCGGTTGTTGTGGCCCACCGTTTTAAAGCAGCCCTGTGTGGCACCTCCGACTGGCACACAGAAAACAAATTCTGGGCAATAGCCATTAGAGACCTTGGGCCAAAAACTAAATCCTATCTAGGCCATTTGGGCTCCTGTTTATCCCTACCTAGCAAGTGTTTTCATAGCCTCTTCACGCACGTTTGTCTTGGCGAGGCAGCCTCTGGATCCGCATGTGTATTTGCTTGGCTAACGGTTCTGATCTGCTGCTGCTGCAACAACTCTGAGGCAGCCAGGGCCCCAGAGATGGGCTGGGACATGAGGTAAGGTTTTCCACCAGCCAAAAGCAGTTGAGGAAAGAATGGGGTGGCGGGGGAGAGAGAAAAATAGAGAGAGAGAGAGAACAGAGGGAGGGAGGGGCAACGGCAGTGGTGTGTGTATGTGTGTTGCTAGATGCTATCTGGAAAAGTGCGTAAAAGTTAAGTGTCCTCAAGTGGGCAAGGCCTTTTGGCCTCGATGTTGAAAAACAAACCGTAGGAAGTGCATCTCTTCTTGGGAAAAGCATCCAACTTGCCTGATTATGCCACCAACCCACTTTCCCGGGTTAACCTGGGCTTGGATCCTGACACTAGGGGTGAGTTGCCTCCTGCACTGGGATTGACCAGAGAGCATCAGAGCCCCGTGAGCACTTCCAGGAACGCACTTCTGCAAAGGAGGGGATGGCTCCTTCGCCTGAGCAACATCTGGGGCAAATGAAGGGAGCGTTAACCCTTCACTTGAAAGTGGGTGACTTACTCCGGAACAACAACTCCCCAAGGGCCCCCTCCCCAGCCTTTCCCTGGCACCTCTCCCGCCCTGCTTGGAGTGGGGGGGGGGGGAGAGTTGGCCCATCTCACCCACGCGGAAGCCGGAGCCCGTGAGGGTGTCCATGGAGTGCCCGTTCTCTCCGATGAGGGTCATGTTGCTGCCCGGCTTGCAGCTGTCGCGGCACTGGCCCTTCAGGCACGTCCGCTTGCAGATGAGCGGGGCGAAGACCACCTTGAAGCGCTCCCGCGCCAGCGCCGTCCGCTCCGAGGGGCCCGCCGACGACGACGAGGCGGCGGCGGCGGCGGCAGAAGCGGCGGCGGCGGCGGCGCCCGGCCAGCCCAGCGCCAGCACCCACAGCACGGCGAGCCCCCGCCAGGGCATCTTGGCATCCCGCGGCCCGCAGGCCAAGCCCGGCGCGGAGGAGCGCGGCGCGCCTCTCGCCTGGCCCCTACGGGGCGCCCCGCGGAAAGCTGCGCGCGAGGCGGCCGAGGGAGCCGCTGGAGCGGAGGGGAGGCGAGCCCAGGAGGAGCAGCAGCAGCAGGAGGAGGAGAGGAGGGGCGAAGCGGAGCGGAGGCGGCTCGCTTTCCCGACCGCCGCTGCCAAGGCTGGAGAGCAACGCGCGCCCCGACGGGCCCGCTCCGCTCGCCTCGCAGCCAATCTCCGGCCGGGGGCAGGAATCTGGGAGCGCCGCCAAGAGCCGCGGAGCCGGCGGCAGGAGAAGAGAGGAGAGGCGGGTCCCGGCCGGAGAAGGGAACCGCGACGGGACGGGCCGACAGGGGGCGCGGGAAAGAGGGAAGGAAGGAAGAAAGGAAGGAACATCAGAGGAGGAGGAGGAGGAGGGCAGGTTGGCCAAGGAGCCAGGCAGCGGCGCCAGCAGTAGGACTTCTATAGAGTCGTAGGATCCATGAACTCGTAGAATCGTGGAGTTGGAAGTCTAGTCTAGTCCAGGAATATGCAGGTGGCCCGTAGTGGGGATCGAACCCGCGATTGTGGCAGAAGTCCAGAGCCCTGTTCCACAGACTACGCAGGAGGGTCCCCAGACGCAGCAGGGTGGGCTGACTTCATCTGGAAGTGAAGGCAGTCATCCGGCACCGTCTTTCATTTTATCCATTTGTTTGAGAGTCGCCTTCCGCAGGTCGATTTTTCTCAAGCTGATTTGCAAACATACCATAAAAAGCAACTAAAATGTCGTAAAACAGTGAAGGCATTATACCAGCGTGGTTTAGTGGTTAGAGCAGCATTCTCCAACTTGGTGCCCTCTGGGTGTTTTGGACCACAGCTACCATCAGCCCCAGCCGGCTGACTGAGTGACCTTGGGCCAGCCACCACCTCTCAGCCTGACCTACCTCACAGGGTTCCTGTGGGGATTAAATGAGGGAGGGAGAGAACCATCTACACTACCTTGAGTTCCTTGGAGAAAAGGTGCAATGTAAATGTAAACAAACAAACAAACAATGAATAAATAATATTTAAAACAATATTTTTAACTGCTGTATAGAGGTTTTTAGAAACAAGAGAAAACAAACACCTAAGAATGAGACCTTATCCACCTGGAAAAGTTTTCTGGAAACAAAAATGCCTTCAGTTGTTTCCAGAAAGTTTTGACAGCAGATGTTGTGGAAAAAGCTTCACAGAATGTCTTCTTCCTCAAGGCTCATTCAGTTTAGGAATGTTTTTTGGAGGGGTTAATTTAATTTTTCATGACTCTTGGATAGAATGAGTCTTTTCTCTCTCTTTTTTTGTGTGTGGACAGGTGTCCTGGAAACAGCCAGCACATAGATGAATTACAGAACTTCCTGCCAGAAGAAGTTGTGATGGCCACCATCTTGGATGGCTTTTGAAGGGGATTGGACAAAATCATTGAAGAGAGAAGGTTACCAATGGGATCAGAAGCAACCTGCCTCTGAATACCATAGGCTAGGGAACATGAGAATATCATGGCGCTCCCGGGCTGCTTGTGGGCTTCCCATATTTGGTTAACCACTGTGAGAACATCATGTTGGCCCAGATAGATCTATGGCCTGACTGAAGTCTTAGGCCCAGTCACAAAAGAGAGGCTGATAACTTAGGGAAAGTGACCATTGGTGTTTCCTGCATGCTGCCATTTTGGGCAGCATGGTTAAGGAACCACTCTTAAGTACAGTGGTACTCGGGTTACATATGCTTCAGGTTACATACGCTTCAGGTTACAGACTCTGCTAACCCAGAAATAGTACCTTGGGTTAAGAACTTTGCTTCAGGATGAGAACAGAAATCGCACGGCGCCAGCACAGCAGCAGCAGGAGGCCCCATTAGCTAAAGTGGTGCTTCAGGTTAAGAACAGTTTCAGGTTAAGAACGGACCTCTGGAACGAATTAAGTACGTAACCAGAGGTACCACTATATATGAAAGTATGTGTGTAGGTGCCTTTCAATGTCCTCATTGTTCCAATTTAAATAAGGTCAACCAAGGCTGGAGAGTCAAGTGGTGAAGGTGACTCACAAGTAAGCCCATCACTCAGTGCCTCCATGGGCTTCTTTCTCCACTCTGATAGCCTAATGCATCTCTGGCTGTGAATGTCATTTATTCAGCTCTACCACCTGCTACCCTCCAAAGGTCTCCTGCTTCTTCAAGAACAAAAAAAATATATCTTCCAGCATCTTGAAAGACTAAGTCATTTAATTGCTAAGTGTTTGTTGACCAACATCAGGTAAATGTCTCAAAACTCTTGGCTCTTTTGGGCTGCTTCCTAGTAACATGACCAAAGGCCCATCCAAACTTGCCCACAAAATCCAAACTTTGCATAATCTCAGTTTGTCCACTGGCAGCCCATCCCTGAGCAGTTTATATTTGGATGAGATTTTAACCGAAGTTTCCATGTCCATTCTCCCTTTTCCACTGTTTGCTGTTTCAAGCAACTCTGCAGAATCTGCACCACCTCAAAAACACCCACTTTAAAAAAAAGGAAGGGGAGAGAAGGTCACCCATGGAAAACTAGTAGGAGCACTTTTAAAGTGGAGCAGATTTCATTTTTTGATTTTCCAACGATGGGGAAACTCCGGATTTAGCAGGAGAAAGTTGGAGACAGCAGCTGTCTCCAGTGCCAGTTATATGGACAATTGGGAATTAAAAAAGGACGGAGGGGTCCACATTAAGCTGGGGTGTTGATGGGCCCTGAGTTCCTCTGCAAAATGACTCAGAAATAGCTGGAAGTTCCCCTAGGAGGTGAGAGATGTTTTGGGAAAGGAGCAAACTTTCCTCTCCAGACTGCAGCTTGAGTGAGACTACTACAGGATAGACAGGGAGAGAGGTTTGAAGCTGTTTGTGCTCCATAAACTAAGTTACATCTTAGTAGTGGGAGGCGGGGCTAGTTTCCTCTCCCTAGAGCAGCCTCCCCCAACCTGGGAAGACTACAACTCCCATCAACCCTAGCTAGTACTGTGTAGACAAAGGTCAGGGATATTAGAAGCCATTGTGAGAAAGAGGTGTATGTTCAAAACATCTGGAGGGTATCAGGTTGGGGTCATCTGCCCTAGAGAGCAGATGACTTTGTAACACCATGTACCTTAAGGTAAGCACAATATTTTCTGCATATTTGTAAATACATCCAAATATTACTAAACACCAATAAGCCCAGTGGTATCTGGTGCCCCCTGGAATCGGTAGGGCTTACTAAGAAGTCATGGCGGGGGTGGCCAAATCCTGGTTCTCTCTTCGTGAAGAAACAGTGGACACTTAAACACTGCAGTTTTATTCATTTATTTTAGAAAAACACAATCCATTAAAACAACAACAGACCACTAAACAACAGTTCATAACGGCAGCAGTCATTGCAATTCAATTAATACTTAGCATCAAAGTGCCTTACTTTGTTTCAGAAGGGCGTCTCGGCTATCACCATTTCTAATGTGGGTTCATGCCAAAGAAGCTGTATATTATTCAGAAGTAAGCCCCAGACGTATTCCCTGCTAAGTATTTACGGAATTGCAGTCCAAATTAGTCTTGTAAGTTGGCACACAAGATGGTTAAGAGGTCATAGCCAGGACCGATGATGAGTTGGGCCAAATGCAAAAGTGTCCTAGCCTGACTAATATGAAATAAAGACTGCCATGTTTAAATTTTCATCATAGCTATCTCCAGTTCCTTTGTCCTATGCAGCCCTACTCAGAAGGAAGACACCACTGGATGTGATGGGATTCCCCTTAAATAAGTATGCAGAGAGGTATGCTTTGTTTGTTTTTAAGTACAGTGGTACCTCGGGTTACATACGCTTCAGGTTACACACTCGGCTAACCCAGAAATAGTGCTTCAGGTTAAGAACTTTGCTTCAGGATGAGAACAGAAATCGTGCTCCGGCGGCACGGCAGCAGCAGGAGGCCCCATTAGCTAAAGTGGTGCTTCAGGTTAAGAACAGTTTCAGGTTAAGAACGGACCTCTGGAACGAATTAAGTACTTAACCCGAGGTACCACTGTACTGTACAACAGAAAAATAGACCTACTGTTCCAGAAAGCAAGTGAAAGCAATTACTTTCTGACATTAGTGTGCTACACACAGACACAGAGCAGAAGGCACTCACCCCCCCCCCCCGCAAAGCTTCTTATCCTCAAGCCACATAACCAGGAGAAGAGTTTTCTTTAAAAATAATGATGATGATGATTATCCAATAACTACTTGGATAGATAAGGGGGGGAGGCATGTTCAAAAGCCAGTAAAATGAGGAGGCAAAAAGGAAGGAAGGAAAGAAGGAAAGAAGGAAAGAAAGAAAGAAAGAAAGAAAGAAAGAAAGAAAGAAAGAAAGAAAGAAAGAAAGAAAGAAGGCTGATTGGGTGGAAGAAAAGGGCAGCTTCAAGAGGCCTGGGGAGGCTGCATAACCTGGGAGAGGGCTGTTCTGCTCACCTGTATTGGGTATACCCCAATCAGAAATCTGAGGTTCAGTGTGAGAAGGAAACCTCAAAGGGCATTTTTTGCAGAGGGACAAGCTGCTCACAGAAGCTGCCGCAACTCGCCCCAGGAAGAGAGCTAGATTGACTCGTCGCCCTTTTAACTTTAGGCTTCCTATAAACCAGGCACGTCTTACACATCCCCCTTCTTTATCCACTTCGCCAGCAGCGGCTTCCTTCCCCTTCCTCGCGGATCCGGACCCTAACGGGTTAACCACAGACAGCTCCTCGGTGGTGGTGGTGCTGCGCTGGGGAGGGGGGCCCATTGTCTGGCATCTGCAAGGGGGCCTTGCAGCTTTATGGAGATGGGGGTTAGGGAGGTCAAGGCAGGCGCGTGTCTGTGCTTTTCAGACACACTCCCTTGTGTTCTTGGGGGGCGGGGGGAAGGGATGCCGCAAATCTCAATGTGCCAGGAGGCCTGGCCTGGCCTGCCCCCACCCCTAGGGAGCAGGGGGCAAGGTTGCAGAAAGGAGGGGCGGACGGGTTGTCCCTGCAGTGTGTGCAAAGATCCAAGACCAACTGCGCTTCCTGCATACAATGAGCAAAGGCACAGCTGAAAAACTCGGAAGGACAATTGAAGCCTACCCCCCACCCCCCACCCCATGGCCGCCTGCCTGCCTGCCTGTGTGTGTGTGCACGCACACGCACGAACTCATGGGCACATGTGTTTAGGTGGTGGTTTCTTTCCTCCTTGCCCAATGAATACCTGGGGGTAGCCAAGGGAAGCTTATTTTTAAAAGAAGTTTGCCCCCCCCCCAAAAAAAACCACCACCCCACAACTGCTTTGAAAATAATCCCGGAGACGTTTCATACAGAGAAACTGTGGAAGAGCACATTTGAAGCACATTTTATATCCCACCCACCCCCAAGAATCCCGGGAACTGCCAGGAATGGTAGGTCTGTGATGGGTGAACAACAGTTACCAGGATTCTTGAGACGGTGGGTTTGCTCCACTATTGTGACTGCATCTATTAAAAAGAAAATCAACAACAGCGTACCTGGTAATACCTTTGAGACCTCAAAGTACCACGGAATCTGTGTGCAAGGGCATAGCTTAAGCCCTCGGAGCATTTCAAATAAAGGGGTGTGTGTGTGCAAAGAGGGCTCCTCCGCACACGCAGGCAACACTACTTCGACAGTGCTGTGGCAGATGCCCAGTATTGGACTGGAAGGACTGCTGCTTATTCCAAACCAGAGGAGAAGGCAGGATTCTCGGACCACCGTCGAATTCTGTGGGCCTCCTAAATTGAGCCTCCTAGACAGAGATATCTAGGAGGCACCTGAGCAGGGTGAGATATGGGGCTACCAAGAAATACTTTAGTTCTCTGTCTGAAGGGCTGGCACTGCCAGAAGATAGCTTCCAGATAAAATCCTGTCTGGTCCAAACCTATTTAAATATACATATACATATACACATACATATACATATACATATGCGTACGTCTCTCTCTCTCTCTCTCTCTCTCTCTCTCTCTCTCTCTCTCTCTGTGTGTGTGTGTGTGTTAGATATTTATCTATACCCCACATTTTTTCCTGACGGGGGCTCCAAGTGGCTTACAGATAAAGATAAGAACTGCTTTTTAAAAAAATTAAAAGATAAAGAACCTTCAGAAGGGAAGCCAGGGTAGCGGGCAATGCCTCTTAAGTTGCCCATCCACAGTTAGCAACACTGGACAGCAGACGAGGCAGGCACCACACAGCTTGCCTGGTCACAGTCTTCCCCACTATGACGAGATGCATTTCTGTTTAAATTACAGCAATTGTTTCTAAATCTGCATCGATGCATATAAATTAGCATTTGCAAAGGGGATGCAATCTGCATCCTCTTTTCTCCTTTTCCCCCCTGGTGATGCAGTGACTGGCTAGCCTAATAGAGGCATCCCTTTGGTGTTCAGGAGGAACAGGGGCAACTTATAACCCCTCTACCCAGAACCTGGGGCTAGATTTCCACTTCCCTTATCCACTGGTTAATTTCTGCACTAAGACGGCAGGACTATCTTAGAAACCACCCCATTAACCTGGAATCCCCTTGCCCCATGTATATGTGGACACTCAGCAGTGAAGAAAAGACACTCTGCGCGTGTTTAGAAGCACTCTCACCACGATCATAACTTGCCAGAGTTGACAGTGCACATGAAAGGAGGAGTTCCAGCAAGGGCAAGGTACTTTTTCCCTTTTGTAAACGTTTTGGTACCCTACCAATATGGTATGAGGGATGGTCTAAAAATAATGAAAAGTAGTAGTCCTGGCTCAAAGCAGGTTGAGTTTAGAACAGGGATCAGTTGGGGTTTGCAATTCCTTCCTTATGTGGTTCAGAGCCGAACATAGGAAGCTGCCTTATACTGATTCGTACCACCGGCACACCTAAACAAATATTGCCTATACAAAAGGTAGCCAATATGGTGTCCTCAATATGTTGCTAGCCTACAAGTCCCATCAGGCCCAGCAAGCTTAGCCAGTGGCTAGGGGTGCTGGGACTTTGAGTCCAACGGCATCTAGCGCGAAGCTTTCCAAACTTTTAATGATGGTGACACACTCTTTGAACATGCATTATTTCGCGACACAGTAATTCACAGCCCCGGGAGGAGTGCGGGGAGCATCTGCACAACACAGCTACACACTGCAGCCGACATACTAATGTATTACGACGCACAGTTTGGAAAACTGTGATCTAGAGGGCACCTTGTTGGCTTCTCCTGTCCTGCTTCTCCATCCTGGTACCCTCCAGGTGGACTGGAACTCCCACTGGAAATATGCAGATTGGGGAAGACCATCAAGTGCATAACCTATTTGGAGCCTCAGCTAGAGATGCAAAGGATTGAAGTGGGATCTTATGCATTCCGGGGCGGAGCAAGGGGGGGGCGGAGAGAGCGGGCCGCTCCCGGCTCCATCTTTTGGGGGGCAGCGCCAACCGCTGCCATCACGCCGCCAAAACTGCGAACGGCAAACCACCCCCCGGCGCATTTCCTCTCGGGAATCGGACCCGTCCGCCACCGCTCCCACTTAGCTTTCCTTGCTTTTCAAGCATTTAAGTCTCAAGCCTCTTATCTTAAACGCCTCATTTTGACTGTGGCTCCTGCTACTTTTATTCTGCTAAATCCACGTATATTTCTGCGAGTGTAGCTACTGCTACTTTTAACTGGTTACGTTCCTGTGCGGTTCTTTCAGTGAGTCTACCGTTGCTACCATTGTTTTGTTACATTCGCGTGCCTTTCCTGGAGTCAGGCTACAGTTGCTATTGTTTTTGTAAACCCGTTGTATTTTGTGAGTGGGTCTGTTAAGTTTTCTGGGCAGCTGCCTTTGGGTTCTCTCCGTCCTGCGCCCACGTGCCCTTGGCCAGGGTCATTGCTTCGGAGTTATCTATTTGCCACTACCGCGCAAGCCCCTGACTGGGCAAGATCGCTCTGACTCCCCCCCTCCCCCTCTAGTTTGCAATCTTTGTATAATTGGCAAGCAGTTTAGCTTTAAACTTTTGGAGGGGAGCTAGTTCAAAGTTAGGGGGAAAGAGTTTTAAGAGCTTATGCTCACAATGTAAATAAACCAGAAAATAACACTTTTAACTGCAATAATCTTATTTTTCATTTTTTTAATAATTTCAGTGGGGGGGGGGTGGCAAAAAAATTTTCGCACCCCGGTACCAATTTACCTTGCTATGCCTCTGTATGCATGCAGAGCTGGGCTGTACCACTGAGCTGGGCTGTACCACTGGAAAACTGCACTTTTTGCAGGGAGAAGACAGCCTCCAGCTCTACAGCGGTGCAAGTGTTCAGTGTCCCCGTTCTCTATCCCCATGGATTTTCAGGCTCAGCTACATACATGCAATGCTCAGAGGCTCCAGGTCAGCACCTCCCTGCCCGCCCCATGCTTACAGCCACCTTCATTTATTCAGCAGGCAGTGCATGCTAAATATTGGAATGAATCTACACAGAACGTGCTGCCCCTCCTGCGGCCGCTAGAAGGCCAGAGCTGGCCTCACCAACAGATGACAGTGGCGGATGGTAGGCTGCCCTAGATGATGTATCTTGGTCTGGGCAGGGGCGATGGCAGGGGCAGGGGAGCTGGAGGGCTCTGAAAGGCTGCCAGGAGCACTTTGTGCTTCTTCCCTCCCAAGATGGCAAGAGAAGGGAACTGACAGAGGTGTCGTGCCCCTCCCAGGAGGACCACAAACAAACCTTCAGCGGCCGCTTACAAGTTCCCTCCAGGAAGCGAGGTCACTCATTTACAGCAATAGACTGGTACACGGCCGCCACTGCTGCCCACAGACAAATATTGCTGCGTTTATTAATATCTCCTTGGGGGTTCAGTGGCAAAGCACCTGCTTTGCATTCAGAAGGTCCCAGGTTCAATCCCTTGGTGGTGACGAGGGGGCGTGAATCCCTTTCCCTCTGGAGAGTTGCTGCTCTCTGTTAGAGCAGGTATGTATAGAGCAGCTTCCTATCTCCACCATGTTCCACTCCAAGCAGCTGAGTTTGGCCCAAGGACTTGCTTTCAGCGGCACATTTCAACCTGTAAAACATGTCCTGCAATAAAATATATTTATTAAAATGCTTTTGATCACACGCAGAGCGCCCTTTCCTCTGCTATGGAGAAAAGTAGCCTCTGTAACCAATAAATGCTGGAGCACAAGGTGCTTCTCACACTGGGGAAACTTTCAGTCATGCTAACTCACGTATTTTTGATATATGCATGTGTGCCTGACCGAATGTGCATATGTGTGATTATATATATAGGAAAGAGAGGTCTGGGGGCAGGGGTGCCAACTTGAATAAAATATGGGGGGGGGCAGGTACACATAGCGTGCTGCCCCTCCTGCGCACACATGCACTATTTGAATGGCAATGCCCATCAACTTGGGGGCAGCCCCCTGAAACATTTTATTGGGAAAGCAAAGGGACCTCAGCCCCTGGGAGTTGACTCCTATGTCTGGGGGAGAGAATAATGTAGATAAAGATAAGGCATGAATGCAACAAGGGTTGTATTGCCTCCTGGTTGTAAGCAGTGAAGTTGAAATAGAAAATGGGGTTTCTGACCCAAAGGTGGCATCGTTTTAAAGGCACTTTACCTACTGGCTCTGTCAAATCGCAATTGTAGGGTTGATGTGAGCTTGCTCCAAGCCACCGAGGAGAGCTGGGCTCTCCAGCCAAATAAATTGATACACCCTGAACTGAGCCGATTCCGCTTCTCCGGCCGTTCCTTCTAGCAGTGGATGAAAAAAACGGGGTTTGCAGGCTTAACTGGGATTTGCCCGCTGTCTCTTGTTCGTCTTTCTTGCCTTTCCAAAAAGGCCCAGCAAAGGGTTAACCTTCCCCCAGACCCCCGCCCGCCCGCCCTGCCTGGCCCGTTGATGCTGTCAGCCTCCCTGGGGGATCAGCCCGCAGCCCACCCCCCTTTTGTGGCGGCCCGGCGTGTGCCACCCCTTGCCCCCAATCTGCATAATGGCAGGGCCCACGCGCCAGGGCCAGTGCTCCCATCTGCCGCTCGCCCCCACGGGACCCGCAGCCACGCAACCAGCGCAGCGCCCATTGGCTGCCCCGCACCAGCCATCTGCAGCTTCCAGCCAGCACAATAGGCGCCCGGGCCTTTATAGAGCCGGGCAGCCGCCGTGCTTGCTCCCAGAGGCCAGCTGGCTCCGCGCTGAAGACACGACGGCGGGCACGGGCAAGAGACGCTGACGTCGCCACCACCACCAGCAGCAGCAGCCCCGGCTAACAAAAGCCTGAGCAGGACGCGCCAAGCGGGAGAGCCCCTGCGCCAAGTTTGGAAGCCTCTTCTCTTGCAGGGCCCGCAAAGCAGCAACAGGTGCCAGCAGCCCCCTCGACGTGCGCCGCCGTGCCAGGCCCCTGGTGCCCAAGGGCTAAGCGCCAGCGCCCTTCTCCGCCCTCCTTCGAGCCGCCCAAGATGCCCCGGGGGTTCCTGGTGAAGAGGACGCGTCGAGAAGCGCCCATTTCGTACCGGATCCGGACCCCGCAGAAGGAGGTGGATGGCGGCGGGGTGCCGTCGGGGCTGCTGCTCCCCGGCGGGGTCTTGGCCTTGCCCTCCTCCGCCCCAAGGAAGCTGCCCCGGGCCGGGGGGCTGCCAGACTGCCCGGCCCCAGGGCCCGGCCCCCTGCGCCTGGCGGGAAGCGCCGCGCCGCTGGGCAGCTGTCTGGAGCGAGGGGGCCTCCATTCGGGATCGCCGGCGCCGGGCGCGTCCGCCCCGACGTGCGCCTCGCAGGCTCTGGGCACCGGGTCGGCTTGCGCGCCGTCGGCTAAGCAGCCCAGCGCCCTGGCGCCCGCGAAGAGGGCCGTCGGGGGTGGCGGCGCAGCCCCTGCCCGAGGGGCGGTGGTGCTGCTGGGCGCCTTCGTGTGCCAGCTGTGCCAGGAGTCCTACCCGGGCCCGTTGGCGCTGGCGCAACACTGCTGCTCCCGCATCGCCCGCGTCGAGTACCGCTGCCACGAGTGCAGCAAGGCCTTCAGCTGCCCGGCCAACCTGGCTTCCCACCGCCGCTGGCACAAGCCCCGGGGCGGAGGCGGCGGGCACGCGGGGGGCACCACCAAGGAGAACGAGAGTCCCGAGCCGGGCAACGCGCCCAGGGGGGCCCTGCCCCACCCCGGCGCCGCCGAAGGGAGCTACTGCTGCTCGCATTGCCCCAAGCGCTTCCGCCGCCGGGCCTACCTTGGCAAGCACTTGGCTCTGCACAGCGCTGGAGGGCAGGTGCTGTCCGAAAGCCAGTGCCTCCGCGGCAATCTCGCCCCTTGGCCCAAGAAACCCTTTTAAGAAACCCCGCCAGGACCGGGATCGAGGGCGCCCTCTCAGACAGTGCTGAGAAGGGGCGGGGGGGGGGCAGCATTGCCAAGGCCTGGCCCCACAGGCCCCTGCCCCAGCTGTCCGGACTGAGGAGCCAGGGCTAGCCAGGCACCCGTGTTGTGCCACCGGCCGTTCTCCATCACCCGCAGTCTGCAGGACAGGAAACGAACTTCTGTGTGATCCGAAGGCTGGCACCTTTCCTCGATGATTTTTTCAGTGTGACTCTGAAGCTGCTACGGCCTTTGCGGGGGACCTAAATGTATTGTTTTATTTGTTGGGAGCCAGAGTGCAGAACTTCTGTTGCACTTCACAACGGATTCTTGCATGGACCCTGAACTAAGATCTGTGGCGCCAGATTACAAAGACAATCTCGACTTTCTCAGTTCCCAGCTTCCAGCTGAAACTGTGCAGTGAGAATGGCGGTTCCCGGCATGTGCAGCCTCTCCAAGAACAGACTGAAATGCAAGAGGCATCATCCAGTGAAGAACTGATCTTCCAGTGTGGTTTTCAGGGTGCAAGGGAATAGGAAGTGGGTATTAGTGAGAATGCCGACAGCTGGAATTTGAGATTGTGATTGTGTGATAGTAAAAGAAGCGTTTTGGAAAAAACAAAACGCAAACCTGCCTTGTCTCTCCTCTCTTTCTGTGTAAGAGTTTTGCATTATTGGACACATGGTGTCTCATTGCCGGAGGTGGTAGACATGCTTGTGAAACCACGTGGCTTTCTTCCAAATGTGTTTGGAATACATTCAGAAACAAATCTGCTGTTTTGATTTCAGATTCGTTAATCCATACACAATGTCACAGAATCAATGAACATGGGTAAAACTTCATACCTGATGCTTCGGCACATTTAATGAAAACAGATTGTACTCCTTAGGTTTGGTTGCAAATTGAGGAAAGTTTTTATTTTTATTTTTTTAAAATGCTTTTCTCCAAGTAAGAAAAAAAGTCATTAGCGAGGAACATTCCTGCCTAAGCCTGTTGCTGATGCACTACTTTTCTGCTGACAGGGAGCCTTTTCTTTGCATGGGAGATTGTTCAAAAACACGATCACTCCACATGCGTTATTCTTGGAAGCACTTAGAGCCTCAGGACTCTGCCACCTCGCATTTGTAAACTGGGCTTGAGTTAGGAGAAATATGCACTTATCCATAAACTCCTAGTCCATTCTAGAGCAGCACTTTCACAAATCTGGGAAGCCCATTCAAATTATTCTACCCCAGTAAGCACAGAGTCCAGTAAGGTTAATCAGAGCACTGTTGAACTTGCTCTGCAAAGGGTGATGCTCCCTTTAGCCCATCAGACTGGGTGCACAGCAATGGTTTGAGAGTAATTACACCATGTTAAGCTGCCTCGTGAAACACCCTCCTTGCTGCTGAACAATGCTGTGTGCACAAACCCAGGTGTGTGTGTTCTTTGTGTTGTTTAATGCACTGTCATTGGGTTGCATTTGTGTCGTCCTACACCTCCAGCCTCCCCTGTAGCACCACCCACAAGCTGGATGGTGTCCTAAAAAGGCGGCGGGGAGGGGGAGTAGGTCCCTCCCTCCTCTGCCTTGTTTGAAAGACCTTTGCTAGTTATGAGAGAGGAAGAGGTGGAAAGTCCCTCTCCATATGCTCAGAATTGGTCATGATTTCAGAGTTTTAAAAAATGGCCCCCTGAACTTTTCTAACGGCAAAGGATACTCTGAGCTTGGGAAAGGGAGAGCACAGCCTTTATTTTGGCTCTCTCCTTTCTTTTAATGTCAAATACTGTGTGTGTGTGTGTGTGTTTACTCAGCAGCATGGAATGCTGTCTGCACTTGCTCAGGGGTACCCTCTTGTTTATTATCACTTCGCTAAGCCCTGGCATTACAAAAAGGTTACTGCTTGGATCAGGCTGATAGCTTGCTACGAATCCTCAACAGAATGTACTTTGTAAATGTACAGCTTGTCCCTTCAAGCTCAGGGCAAAGTCGTGAAAGGGGCATGAAAGTCTTCTCTCTCACACAGATACATACGCTCTCCGAAAGGGTGTTCCTTTCCCACAAGCATTCTTCACCAGTGATATATCATAGAAGAATGCCAGCTGTGACCCTTTATGATTATAGTGTGTGCCATAGAGAGAAGGGCAGTCCTCACACAGCCCAGGTGAGCCCATCCTCAGGAGTGGCCCTCTGTGGGCACAAGTGGAACTTCATCTAAGCAAACGCTGAGGTTCCGAGAAAGCTGACCACATCACACACTTGAATGGGCAAGGATCCTAAACCTCAGAAGCAGCTGCCTCTTCTTTGATCTGCTGAATTGGCCCCTTTCATTCACGCTACACTCTGAGGTGATGTGTGTTAAGCCACATCTTTTTAAGCCACTCCACTTTTTTTTTGGCAAAAGGACCGGCAAAGTCTTTGGCAGCTGATGGACTCTTCTAATGGGCACAACAAAGAGATCTGTGCAGGCTGGAATCTTGCATACTTTTCCCACTTACAAAACGTGGTCTTTGTCAAAGGCGCTACTGTGCATGAAAAGTAGCCTTGCCCGCATGCTTTAAAACAAAACAAAACAAAACAAAACAAAACGAAACAAAACGAAACAAAACGAAACAAAACAAAACAAAACAAAACAAAACAAAACAAAACAAAACAAAACAAAACAAAACAAAACAAAACAAAAGATGCAATGGCAATCCACAAAATAAAGCTGCGGGTTGCGCACAGACACATTGCTGTGTTGACATGAAACCTGCTCAGAGGGAGCTGCTGACAACAGAAGGTTAACACACACTGCAGCCACTGAAAGACACATTTTGCATGAGGGCTGGGGTGGGGGGGTGGGGAGCCCCATTCATAGGGCCTGAAGATAGGCAGAATGGATCTTGGCAAAGAGAAAGTGGTGCTAGGGAGACAAGGTGACTGAGGAATAGCAGAAAGAGGACCCAGGAAGAAGATAGAGCAAAGAACAGAGAGACAGGGGGGCTAAGCAGAAAGGAAGAGAACAAGCCGTAGGCTGAGAAGAGCGAATGGGTAGAGGGAGCAGAAGGGAAAACACTTAAGGGGTCAGAGAGCAGGGCAGGTGGGCGGGCGAAGGACTCACCCAGGCAGAGTCCATTATATTGATTATGAAATGTCCTCAGCCAAACCTAAGATTTAGCCCACTTAATTATATAGCCAGGAAGGAAGGAACAAAACCACTAACTGCAAGTCTCCTAAAAGGAGCGAGTCTGGACAAGCAAGGAAGTGGCTTCTGTTCTCCATCCGGAAGCAAACTACCCGGAATTATAGAGAGCATTAGCTCTGATATCAGCGGATATGGGTGGGTGGGGAGAACGCAGAGACACAAAAGGAGAAAAGCGAGTTGAAATGGAGGGGGCAGCTCATCTAGATGGAATCACAGAAACCGTGCCCCCACTTCCTCCCCTCGGCTTAACCAGCAGCGTACACACACACACACACACACAACCACCCCTTGTTTTTCCAGGCCCTCCGTTTCCCCAAAAGTTGCCAGCAAAGACGACAAAGAAGTCCACGGCATGTGGCTGCAGACCAAAGACTTTATTGCACAAGGAGGGCCACGGCTAGTCTGTACATTCAGTTCAAATCCAGGCAGGAGGCTGGGGTGGGGCAGACAGACGGACAACAAGATTCCCCACCTCCCCTCGCCTCTCTTAACCTTGGTCCAAGGAGGAAGGAAGGAAAAATATGTACAGGACACACAGACACAAAACGGCACAGGGGGAGAAGGGTGCCCCACCTCCTCTTGCTTCTCGAGGTGGGGCGGGCCAAGATCAGGATAGCCAACGAGCTGCCCTCTGGATCTTGCTGGGGC
The DNA here is from genome assembly GCF_964106645.2 of Podarcis pityusensis. NCBI lineage: Eukaryota > Metazoa > Chordata > Lepidosauria > Squamata > Lacertidae > Podarcis > Podarcis pityusensis. The sequence continues at coordinate 18,744,098 of NC_138041.1, forward strand.
TCTCAGCTCCAACCAGCCTGAGTCAGCATGGCAAATAGTCAGGGAAGGTATGAGTCCGCCACAACCGGAGGGCGTCACGTTGGCTACCCCTGGCAGAATTGGAGGAGGGGGGAGCAATGGGTAGCACCACTGGAGGCGGTGAGATAAAACAGCAAGCTGGATTGTCTTGCCCCCACCTAGGAAGAATCTGTGATGGGTTACAAGAAGAGGTGGAAATGAGGACCACACAGGGCAAGGAGGGAGCAGGGCTTGTGTCACAGCTTTCAAAAACTTCACAGTTAACGGGCATGCGGGCCAAGGCCTCCATCAGGCAGGAAGCCCCCTGTGCAGTCCCAAATCAGTGCTGGGATGGGTTGGGGGGAGGAGGAGGGAGGGAGGGAGGGAATGGAGGCAGCGAGGGAAGGTTTGCTCAATCCTTCTCCCTCCAGCACCACCACTGTACACACCTCTGCCCAGGGAAAATCGTCAACCTGGGCATGTCACACTCTCCCCTTCCTCAAAGGCGATCTGCAGTTATTGCCTGGTGAATTTATTTTATTTTATTTTGTCCGATGGAACCACAAGGGTGGCATTTCCACGGGGGCTGGTGGCAAGAAAAGTCCAGGGTCCAAAATCGTAATTTGGTTTTTTAAAAAATTAAAAAAGATGCTCAACGAGACAACCATTCCCACCCCTAACCCCACCCTGGAGAGGAGGCTTGTATGGCTCCAAACTAAGGTTACAGGCTGGTGCACAAATTAATTGGGGAAGGGGGTGGGGCAGTAGCCCCTGAAAGGAACTGGGTGGCAAGCCTTGGTCGATAGGTGCAACCTGTTCACTAACAGGGGCCCAAAGAGTTCCACCTCATCCAAGGTGGCCAGTTGAACCCTGTGTCCTTTGGGCCCTCAAACTTCAGCTTCCACCCAACCACCCCCCATTCTGGGAATATACAACACCCCCAACCAGTGGTGAGAGCTGTAGCACTAGCCACAACAAAGGCTAGCAGAGGGAGGGCTTAAGTGGGGGGGGGGGCACGGAGCACGTTGTACTGGAACAGCCTGTCAAAAGTCTCTGTTGTGCTCCAAGTAAAGAGTGAGTGAGAGCACCAGCTACCCCCTCCTAGGCCCCCAAAGGTGTGATGAGGTCAGAGGGCCTCAAGGGCAGTGGGGAGGCGTTGGGGGGCCGCCCAGCATCTGTGTGACCTGGCTGAGCTGAGCTGCCGCCGTCTCTGATGCTTCCTTCAAGCGCTGGGTGTTCTCTTGAAGGGTCTGCACTTCCGCCTGCAACGCCGCCTTTTCAGCCTTCTCCTGGAGGACAAACAAGGAAGAAAGGAAACTCAGAAACACATCAGGGGCTCCATCCCATTACGCTGGCTTGGTTCTAATCCATCTAGAGGCTGAGGGGACAAGGCTGCTGTTGCTGCAACAATTAAAGCCTGCATCTGACCATATGAAGCCACACACTCGCCGAGGTCCTCAAGAGAGACCCTGTCGCATGCCTAGACAGATCCTGCTGCTGTTGGTGATGTGTGTTTTCTGGATGATGCTGACTCGCAGCAGGACCTTCTCGGTGGTGGTTCCCAATGTGTGGGACACCCTCCCCAGTGAGGTGCATCTTGTCTTCTGCATCAGTGTAATATTCCGGAGGAATTTTAAACCGTTCCTGCTCACCCAGGCTTTCGATGGCCAAAAGATACTGCTCCCAGCAACCCTGAAATTATTAGCTGATTTTTAAAAAAGATGCTCTTAATTTTTTAATAAATAAATAAATTTATATTTAATTGTATTGCTTCACCACTCTGTTGTTTGCTGCCCAGGGCTCCTTTGGGTGAGGATTCAACAAATAAATAAATAGCACTTGAGGGGGTGGGAAGACAGTGCCCTTCCTTGTTTGCTATGTCTTGTTGGAGGAACACTTGGCCCCCAGGAGCTCCATTAGGCCCCCTTCTCCTTCAGCATTCTATTCCAGGCTAGAAACATTCCCAACCACCAGGACCCTTTCGAAAAGGGCTTTCAAACAGCCCCACACTAGGCTTTGAAGTGCAAACAATTGGGGCCTCAAAATGCAGTGTCACCTGATGTCACCATGGCGTTAGGTGATTGACAACAAGGTGGCACTACCCACCTGTCAAATTAGGCCCACCAGAGTGGCGGGGGATAAGGATGGAAGCTGTTGGCTAGAAAATGCTTCCTGAATGACAACTGGACAGATCTGGTCCAGCAAGACTGCTCAGGAGTTCCCTCAGCACCTCAGAGATTAATCAACGCATTGTGGCTGGAGGTTTTGTAGGCAATACCCCACAAACTGTTCTAGTGAGGCCTCATTAATTCAGACATTGCTGAGGAGAAAGTTCCACATGGCATGACTAAAAAATAAACAAGGAAACCCACATCTCTACGAAGGGAGGAAAACCAGACAGTCTGCAATGTCTGAGTTTGGGCAGCGAGTCCTGATAATGACACATACCCGGGGGTGAGGGTGTTATAGGTGGATGCCAAGCTATTTTAAGAGGAAGCCTCCTCCTTTCAGAATGATTTTTAAAGGAAAATGGGAAGGGAAGAATTCATGGTTCACATTCATGAACAAATCTGATGGCTTTCTGCAGGGCTTGAAGGGGAAAAAAATGAAGATTATGGGCAGTTCCTTCACTGCAAAGGTTTCATTCTATGTGCATTTATTTATACACAGATAACCCAGGGGCTGAGCAGCCTTTGGACTTGTGGGACCTACTTGCTTGTTCTACCAGAATCTTGAGGTCTATCAACCAGAATCAGGTGCACAACTGCAGCTCAGGTGGATGGAAGGACACTAAGACTTAAGGGGCAAGGTGCCTTTTGAGCACAAACGCAGGCCAGGAATTTGTACTCAGCATCAGCACAGATGCCAAGTCCACAAGCCCTTTTTCACAAAAACCCAGTCCTGCTTCCCCCCCCACCCCAAGTTTTCTTTCTCAGCAACCTATTTTTCTTTATTTATGGTGGTGGGGTAGTCATTTTAGTTGTTGCTGTTTTTGGGAATGAAAAACGCTGGCTGATCCCCCATATATCCACCAATAGATCCTGAACTACCTTGTGCTCGCTTGCCCTGAGATAACAGATATAGCTATGGCCAGGTGGACTTTTTCACAGAACAAGCTGCTGCGGCAGATGGACCCATTCCTCAAGACTGCAGAAGTAGCCAGTGACATGTGCCTCAGGTACAATACCTTGTATGATTTAAAACTGGTTCAAGGGAGGAATAAGTCCCATGAGGAAATATTGAACGAACTGGGCATCTTTAGTTTGGAGAAGTAAAGACTGAGGAGAATTCTTCAAATACCCAAAGGGCTGTTGCCTACAGGAGGGCAAAGACTCTGGGTGCGTCCAGACTTGGAATTTTGTGGGAGCGATTCAAGTGCACACCAGAAGTGAGATTTGCACAATTAAAGGGGATTAAAGTGCTCTGTTGCCCTAGCACAACAAATCCGCTTTAAAAAATAAATAAAATAAAATTTGCAGTTAGGAAAGTGATGGGGAAACGCACCCAAAAATGTGGGATGAACAAATGGTTAACAGTAGGGGTGGGGAACTTTCAGCCCGTATATCCACCCAGTTTGACCCATAAGTCCATTCTGGGCAAACTATGCCCACCTGCCCTACACCTGATGTCAAGCGTGGAGCAGGTAAAAGTGTGGCTTGTCTGAAAGGGATTTTCTTTGTGCAGTACCTCCAAAGTGCCAATAACCAGCTGAGATCCTGATAACTTGCATCCTCCCCTCCCTCTCAAAAGGGCAGCAGATGCTCTTTTTTTAAGAGTGCAAAGAAAAATTTAATGTCATTTTTAGTTTGGCTCTAAATTTGGGAGAATGGGGAATACCTTTCAAAAGTAAATTTTGCAAAAACCTTGCTGGTCTGATCCTCTGTGCCTCTTACATTCCTGCTCACTACCTCACCTTCTGAAGATCTTCCTGCAGTTTCTTGAGTGTCGATTCCAAATGCAGGACCTTATCAGCAAGGCTGAGAGGAAACTGGGACCTGAAAGAGTTGGAAAAGAAGGGAGAACAAGGGTGGGGAGACACTGATGTTAACTATCCTGGCAAATGATTGTTCTCACATTTTTATGTAACTAGGAAGATGTATATATTTTTGCTACGCCTTGCAGAATGGAGAGAAGGAATTCAGGGAGCTGACATACGGATGAGATCTCCCCACCATATAGTTGAACCTCCCCAGCACGCTCAAATCTCTCTTCCCTGTCCCCTTGTACACACACAGAGAGAACTATTTCTTACTCCTCATTGGGTTGCTGCTGACTCGTGCCCCTCTGGACGGTGGTGCACAGGGATTCCCTGCTCTCCAGCACATGCTGCCCTATGGATGGAGAAAGAGGCACAGGTAAGAGATTCAGCCAGAGCAAGAGGAAAGCCCTAGATAGGGGAATGGCCCATAGCTCAGTGGCAGCACTCTGGCTTTGCACACAGAAGGTCCCAGGTTCAAGTCGGACCTGTTCTAAGGCACCTTCCTGTGTTCCTAGGATGCTACCCTACACTAAGTTCCAAGACTTTTGCCGCAGCTAGTGCCAGCCTGTTGGTTTGCCCCCCCCCCCCCACTCACTCACCTTCCCTGGAAAGGGCCTCCAAGATGCTGTTGCAAGCAGAAGCCAAGTTGGCAATGGACTCCCACTCATCCTCCAGGGACTCTCCAGCTTCAGAGAGGACTGGGGGATAAAGGAGAGGGCAAAGCCTTCAGTCCTCAAGCAAACCCTTGGCCCGCCCAGGCGTGGCCACATCAGTGCCTCTGCACTCGGGGAAACGGGGGCAGCGAAGGAACGCAGGGCGGAGGAGGGGAGGATCTCTTACTTTTGGTGATGGAGTTCCGCAGGGAAAGTGTCCGCGGCAGGAACTTATCTGTTTCTCTGGACTCCAAGTGTGGAGAGGTCTTTTCCTCGGGAGGCAGAGATTCGGGGCCTTTGGCTACCTGGCCCACAACGGATTCTTTCTTGTTTACAATGGGATCTCCAGGATGGTCCTAGGAGAAGCAGAGCAGAAAAATCAGCCCTCTGTGCATTCTGCCATGTGGCACAAACGACTAAATGTGGTACACAGTGCAAAATCCAGCTTCCTGAGAAAACTTTGGCTTTCTTTTTTCTTTAAGAAACTTTCCAGCCTTCTTAAGACAGCAGCAACAGGATATTCTTATCCTAATCCTCATAAACTAGCAAGAAATCTACTGTTGCTACAAGGGGTAGGAGATGGAGAAGGGGATGTGTATGCTGCAAAGACCTAGACCAGGGGTCTGCAACCCGCAGCTCCGGAGCCACATGTGGCTCTTTTACACCTTTGCCGCGGCTCCGGGGCGGATACTAGCGAGGGGAGGAGGCGCACTGTGCGCCCCGACACTCCCCACTGTGGCGGGCGCTGTACTGGCTGTGACGTCGCATGGGGGCGGTGCGTGCGTTAGTCACGCACCGTCCCGACGTCACCTTCCCACCCGCTGTCAGATCGGAGGGCAGCGGCGCGTATGCTTTAAATGTCGCAATGGTTTTGCGGCTCCCAGGTTTTTTGTCTTAAAGGTTGCAGACCCCTGACCTAGACAAATGGGGTGTGATTCAGGGCCCATTTCAGTAGATGATCAAGGGATGGAGCAACACCCCTGTGATGTAAGATTGCAGGTGAGTGAGAAGCAACATGACAGAAGTTTATGAAAGTATGCATGAGAGCGAGAATGGACAGAGACATTCTTTTCTTCCTCTCTCAATACACGATGCTGAATGTTGGGGGATTTAGAGCAGATAAAATAAATGACTTCTTCATGCAGTGCATAGTTAAACCATGGAGCTCACTTCTGTAGGAGGCTGGGATGGCCACCATCCAACTTTAAAAGAGGATTGGGCAAATTCATAGCAGATAAAGCTACCAATGGCTACTAGTGTTGCCTTCACAGTCAAGGGCAGTAATGCATCTGAATACCAGTTGCTGGAAGACATAGGAGGGGAGAGGGCTCTTGTGCTCAGATCCTGTTTGCAGGTTTCCTACAAGCATTTGGTTGGCCACAGTGATAACAGGATGCTGGACTAGGTGGGCCATTGGCCTCATCCAGCAGTCTCTTCTTATGTTCTTATATTTGATGCCTCAGGTTATACAATGCTAGCAGGTTGCGTGTGTGTGTGTGTGTGTGTGTGTGCGCGCACGCGTGCGTGCGCACACACACACTCAACTCCTTCCACTTTAAAGGGTTGCCTCAGGTGCTACTGTTGGAGAGGGAGTGCAGCTGTGCTGGGGAATTGGATCTGCACAGAGGATCATATCCAGAAACGGCCAACCCTTCACCAGGCAAGGGGCTGGTAGGTGTGGCTTTGCCAAAATGGCCTCATGAGCCGTGGGGAGGCCTCATTAGGCCCATGGGTTGAAGATTCCCTACCAATGAGCTATAGTTTGATGCAGAATGTCCCATGCACAATCACAGCACCCCCAGTTAAAAGAACCAGGAAGGGGAAGAAGGGGAAGACCTTCCTCTGCCTGAGACACCTCCCTCCCATTCCTCTGTTGCCTCCCTTGTGCCTGTTTTGGGACAGTAAGCCCCTTGAGGCAGGAACTTGCCAAACATGCTCCTTGTAAATCACCACGAACATAGATGCCACTATATTATTTAAAGTGGTTGTTGTGACTATTATTAATGTTAAAATCAAAAGGCACATAAACAGAGGTACAAAGAGAGAAGACAAACACTTACTACGTCCTGCTCTGCAGAGGGCTTGGGTGTGGCAGCCAGGATGAGATCCGGAGGGGGATTTGGCAGGACAGGGATGTCCTGAGGTGGCACCCTGCAAAGAATGAGACCCCAGACACTGAGACATGGAGGCAGGAATGGAGAACGTATGCTAAAAGGATGATGAGTTGCTGATACCATATCTGAGGTCTCAGAACGAAGTCACAGCATTTCCTACAAACGTTTTCCAACACATAACAGTCTGATTTAGATCTAAACCCATCTTGTAAGAAACCCTGCCTTTTTTGCAGCCTTGGTTCCTGAATATCACACATTTTTAAAAAATGGCCAGAGGAAGGGAAACGGCTATTCTATTCTTTGATGGCTAACCTTCTCCCCCTCTTGCAGGAGCTGCAAAAGCTGATGAAAAGAAAGGAGTTGGCAGCTAGTAGACCCAGAGCAGAATCTGGTCCACTGACAAATGTTAGCAGCCCTCTTCGCCCCTCCAATTACCCGCAAACTTGTTATCATGGGTCTTGAGGAAAAGACATGTTTACAGGTGCACATGCACACACACCCCTCACACTCCCTTTATGCCATGCTTCTCTCTCTTCAGGTGCTTCTAGCAGCAGAAAAAAGAGGAAGCTTGGAGCAGCAATGAAAGGCGTTTTGCAGTCTCCTACATCCCTGCAAAAAACAGACAAGGGTCTAACCCAAGATAAAACTGGTGGAAGGGCTGTAGCAGAGCAACTGTTTTGCAAGCAAAGATCCCAGGTTCAATCCCCTGCATCTCCAGTTATACAGATCAGGTGAAGCTCTGTAGGCCCAATATCTTTTGCCATTTGAAGCACAGTGGATAATGCCAAGCTAGAAAAACAGATAGCCTGGACTGAATAAAGCAGTTTCTTGTGTTCCTAAGATCCATGGAATGAGGCAGAGGGAAGTTGGCTGGATGTGACAGGGAAGGGGTGAGTGGGTATGAGCCACGAAAGAGGCTGGAGATACTAGTGCTACTCACGGGTCTGGAGGCTTGGGCGTTCGGTCACTATGGCTCCGCAGAAACTCAGTCCTCTCCTCTGCCAGGCTGTGAGGGGGCCCCCCGTCTGGCAGGGACAGCGAGTGGAGCAGCTGGAGCGTGGCAGGTTTGAACCCTGCTTCACTCCCCGGCCTGGTCAACTCCACATCGCTGGCTGGTGGCTCACTCCTCCTCTTCTCTTGTAGAGACTTTAGGTACAGCTCCGAGAAACTTCTGCCAATGTGGAGGAAAAGGAAGAGGAGAAAGACATCAGAGCACCATCCTGTAGGTTGGGTGGAGGAATAATCTTAAGTGTCGTCCAGCAACAGCTATTCCATCAGGACTAGAGGGCTAGTTTGATATACCTAACAGCAGCCACTGCATCAGGCTGCAGAGCAGGAGCAAAGGGAAGCAAGGCTATAGGCTCTGCAGAGAGAGCAGCTGCCTTTGGCTCACCCACAACTGTCGTGCAGCAGCATCCATTTCATCACGCTACTTTCCAATCAAGCTAGTCATTTTAAGAAGGATAAAAAGATAAAAAGACCTTCTTATTTCTAGAGCAGGGAAGGGACAAAAGGGCACCTCTTTTGCACACAGAATAATTTTATGTATGCTTTCATTACAGAGACTTAAATCCTGCTCTTCAAAGTCCTGGGGCAGAATGTAAAATTGGACAACACAATGAAAACAAATTAAAAGCATATACAGTTACACCAAAAGCAGGGAAACCTAAAAGATCACACAGAGAGACACACACACACAAATACACCAAAAGCTAAGGAAGGGAAGGGTAGAGGAACCCATTTCAAATTAAATTAAAAGGCCGGGGGGTGGGGAATACAGGTCATTAAAATGACACATAAAAGCAGGAGTCAGGCAAGCATCCCTGGGGAGAGCATCTCAAAATCAAGCTGCCACCAATGAGAAAGTTTATTATGGCCAAGACAGCCAGGTCCCAGCGGACTGCTGCTATTATCTCCAGTTCAAGACCCCAGGCACCTTATACAAGGGGGTTTAATGCCAGGACTAGGCACTGGGCAAACCCAAAAGAAATCGGAACTAAAAGCAACACACCAAGGAGAGCAAATATGAGAAACCTGGCCTGGGAGTGTTCCTCTCTCCCATCCCCAAAGTGTACTCACCTCCGGGCCTTTCCATTCTCATCTGGGGGTACGACAGTAATGGTGACCTTCTTGGCAGTGCGCAGAAGCTCAGAGGTCTGGGCATGGCTGAGGCTGGGCAAGGGTCTCTCACAGACACGGACCAGGCGGGCCCCAGGCTGGAGACCAGCTGTCTCAGCAAAGGTGAAGCGCTCCACCTCCGTCACGAAGCCCTCGGGGTCCATCTGGAAGCCCAGCTGGCCAACCCCGTTCCGCAAGAGGGTCAGCTCCCGTGTCTCGCAACCCCGAGTCACCAGCTGTGGGGAGGGGAGATATTTCAGGTGGTGACTAGATTAAGCCAAAGAGCCTATTTTTATAGCCAGTGTATAGCCTTGGGACCCACAGAGTAATAATAAGCACAAGAACCCCTCTAAGCATATGGAGAGTGTATTCCCCCACAGCCAATTAACAGAAGTCACCCCCCACATCTGTAATTCAGGAAGTGGAGCACAAGGGACCCAAATTTAGCACCACAGCACTTTGAATCCAAATGATGCTATGCATCCCTTCCGCTCCCCACCACCCCTTAGCGGGTGAAAACAAATTATTACCTGCAGCCGGTGGACAATGTCACGGATATCGGAGGCCTGACCCTCATCCACACGCATGCAAATGTAATCCCCTGTCTCATAGTAGAGGTCCAAAGTGCAGCTTTCAGAGAAGGTCCAAGCCAGGATGTCCCGGCAGGAACAGTTAAAAACCACCCTCTTCTCACGGGCATCAATAAGGACTAGAAATTCAGCCGAGATGCCCAGCAGGCACCGCAACTCAGGAGTCTTGCTCTCGGGTCCTCTACTGCCATCCCGTGCCCACACGCCCCACACCAAAGCCCCTGCACTGTGTGCCTCTGCCCCCTTTGGCGCCTTGGACTTCTCGCGCTTCTTTGCAGCCAAAGCAATGAGGGCCAAGCGCGACGAGGAGGCCTCCAATGTGCTGGTGGTGGCGTGGTTGAGGGCCAGATCTCGCAAGTACTCCTGGCGGGTGCGCGTTGCCATGGCGTGGAACTTCCCTGAGCGCTCGGCCGCATTTTCTGCATTGATCGCCTTGGCGAGCAGGAGGTCTCGGAAAGCTGGGCCCTTGGCAAAGGAGTTCTCAGCCGGGATGAAGGGACCAAAGCGTGGGATGTCCTTGGTGCAGCTGACAGCCACGCTGAATGGAGCAGCCATTCGCAGAGAGAGAGGAGAAGAAGGGACACAGGACACTTTTTAAATTAAAAAAATGCAATGGAATTGCTTATTTCTCTGCATCACTGAAATAATTTTGCATTGGTCCCAGGATTCAGCATCCTGGGCACCTGAATTTCCATTTGAAAATATATATTAAAAGCAGCTTTCTAGCCCTTATGACTCTCCCCAGAGTACACCTCTTCTTCCTAGGACTTAACCCTCAATGGCCCTGCCTCATGCTCTCATTAAATGCTTTTATCTAGCTAGAAATATCCTTGAACAGTGATAGTGGCCTCTTGCTTGTGAGGATGGAGAGAGGTGTTTGTAGGAACCTCTGACTCTGGGGGTACTCGCCCTACCATATAAAGGTAACAGTCACATCAATTTCGCTGCCCATTTTCCGGCCCTGCCAAACACTGGTATGTGACCTCTGGGAGATTGCTGCGACATGATGGAAACAATTGTGGTGTGGTGGGGGGAGCAGTCTAAACTAAGAGAGTGACCCTGTGCAATCCTAGTTTCCCAAACCTGCTACTTAACAAACAGCATGCAACTATATTTGGGGGCAGGGATCTATGGGCCTCGCTGCAAGCCCACCAAACCAGAGGGCTGGTACAATTAAGGCAGTCAACCTGCTAACAAACAAATTACTGGGCAATAAAAGTAACTGAGTTCAAAAGCAGCTAGGCCTTCCGTACTAAACTGATCAAGGAACTAGGCCCAAAGCCTGAGGCTTTTGAACTTTGCGTTACCCTGACAACCACTCAAGAACAGGCCTCGCAGCTCCCTCTGCTGGTGTGCTGTGACAGTGGTACAGAAAGAAAAGTTCGGGGTTTGAGAGCTTGAAAAAAATGGGGATCCCATACCTCCCAATTTCCTGACGAAAAAAACAGGATGGTCAAATCTCGGCAGCCATTTTTGGTGCCACAATCGCATGCACTCTCGCCCAGAAAAAAAAAAGTACTGTTTTGGGGCACCGCGTGAGATCTTGCCACAGAATAAGGCAGCAGCAATATGGATACAGGAATAAAGGACTGAGAAGCAACCTCATATCTTGGGATTTAATCCAACGTCAGTCCTCCTCAGAGTAGACCCACTGAAATTCATAAATATCCATTCATTCTAATGAGTCTACTCTGGCTATAACTCAGTTGGATACAACCTTTGGTATCTAAGAATCTGGGACAAACAGAGACATTGGTACATCAGATTAATCTTATTCAGAAGTCTAGTTAAACTTGATGCTTTCTTCCTTGAATGGGGCACGTTCATTGCCTATGTGGAAGTGTGGTTAGAGGCAGTGGCTACAGAGTTGGATTAGCACAGGCTTCCTCAACCTGCGGCCCTCCAGATGTTTTGGCCTACAACTCCCATGATCCCTAGCTAACAGGACCAGTGGTCAGGGATGATGGGAATTGTAGTCCAAAACATCTGGAGGGCCAAAGGTTGGGGATGCCTGGATTAGCACCAGGGGGCCTGGGTTCAAAAATCCACTCATTCATGAAGCTCAGTGGGTGACCTTGGGTCCAACACACTCTCTCCCCGATGAGCCTACCACAAAGGACTGCTATGAGGACCATGGGCCACTTTGAGCAACTTGGACGAAGGGTTGGAATAAAATAAGGAAAGAATGGATTTAAAAGTTAACAACGGACAATGATGGCTGCATTCGCACATCATGTTATGCCACAGATTGCTTTAACCATGGTTTGTTCAATGTGGCTCAGAGCCTCATATGTCAAGGACAACGCCTCCCCACATGCACTTACCCTGGCCCTGTGATCAGAGGGTGGCAACACGAGAACAAGCCTTTCCAGCAGTGATTCTGTGGCTGTGGAAAGCTCTCCCCAGGGAAGCTTGCCTAGTACCATCTTTGTCTAGTCTTAGTTGCCAGGCAAACATGTGTGCTTTTTACCTGGGCTTTTGGCCCTTAATTTGAAGGGTTTTAAGTATTTTTGGCCTCTATTAGTTGGGTAATAATAATTTAATAATAATTTATTATCTCTATCCCAGCCCCAGGTAGGAAAAGACCTGCCTTTTATTTATATAGATACGTTTTTAAGGGTTTTTTATTGGTTCTGTGTAATTGGTCTTAGTGTTTGTACCTCACTTTGGGTTATTTTCACAAGGTAAGCAACTTATAAATGTAAATGTAAATAATAATATTGGCACAAGGACTAAAGGATTTACAACCAAAAAATAATAATTTTCTTCAAAACCTCTCGCTGTCAAGTCCATCGAGATGAACAAGTCCAAAGGAGGTGTTACAATTGGAAGGTCAGGGAGAGTTTTGCCAGGTTTCCCCGCACTGCCACCGCCCTCTCACCTGTAAGTAGTGTGCTCTGTGCAAGATTCATGTGCCCTCACCACAATGAACACATGCTGAAAGTGTGAGCGGAACACCTTTGGCGTGAAGGGGAGCGCTCCAGGCTCCTGGAAGACGATGGTCACAATGTCATTTCCAATGTGCCGCTTCCTCAGCAGCTGCAGAAGATTGGGGGCGGGGAGGAAAGGAAGGTTACCAGAGAAATAGGGAGCTGGAGACTTGGGACAGGCACTCTGTTCAGCCTCTGAATGGAGCGTTAAGAGGATGTGAATAAGTTCTGCTTGATACTTCTCCAGTATGTGTGTGGTGGCTTCCCCCTCACTTACTTTTTATGGGGAATCTCTTGTTCCCCTGGCCTAAGCAAAAATGCCCCCACATACCTGCTGGCGGTTGTTAGGGGTGTAGGGTAGCATGGTAGAGACATGGAACATGATCTCATAGTCCTGATACGTGGTATAGAGCGAGTGGGTTCCCGTGGAATCATCTGCAAAGAAGAGTGGCAGAGAGATTAAAAACACTTTCAGTGCAGCTGCTGCTAGCATCCACCCACCTAAAAGGTAGCTTTTTCAGTAAGGGTCTGTGTATGGCAGCCAGGTTGTGCATCCATAGCAGCAACCAGAGGAGCAATGACTGTTGGGAGGAACGGAGAGAGATGAAACACCACGGTGCATCTGCAGCAGCATAACCAGACGCCTTCACCTGCCCCAGCTGCAACAAAACTTGTCTCTCCCAAAACTTGTCTCTCTGCAGTCACAGCAGGCATGGCAACCTTCCAACTTCACGCCCCCCAAAAGCCGTACTTCTCCATTGTCTTCCGAGACAGACAGACGCCAACCAACCAATTTTACTTAATAAATAAACGCATAGCTTTAACAGGAAAAGACAAAAAGAGCTAGGAACTTGACCACTAAGCCCTGCTCAGGCCTGGCATCAACATGTGGCATACAACTACCAGACTTTCAGAAGACATCTGAAGGCAGCCCTGTTTAGGGAACCTTTTAATGTTTAATAGATTATTGTACAGTGGTACCTCAGGTTAAGTACTTAATTCGTTCTGGAGGTCTGTTCTTAACCTGAAACTGTTCTTAACCTGAAGCACCACTTTAGCTAATGGGGCCTCCTGCTGCCGCTGCGCCGCTGGAGCACGATTTCTGTTCTCATCCTGAAGCAAAGTTCTTAACCCAAGGTACTATTTCTGGGTTAGTGGAGTCTGTAACCTGAAGCGTATGTAACCTGAAGCGTATGTAACCCGAGGTACCACTGTATTTTAATATTCTGTTGGAAGCCGCCCAGAGTGGCTGGGGAAACTCAGCCAGATGGGTGGGGTATAAATAATAAATTATTATTATTATTATTATTATTATTATACTGCGGCAAATGCTGTGGGAGAAACAAGGCCCCTTGGGGGGGTGGAGGTTGATGCTGTGAACCCCTCCATCATAGGCTCAGGTTGTATATATGTGTAAATAAACCATGCATCATAAAGACACCATGGTCTCTGCTGCGCCTCATTTCCAAAAGGAACCACAAACCCTGGGTAACTGCCTGAAATCTTTCACTGCTCAGAGACTGGGGTGGCATGCAACAGTACCAATGCTGCTGGGAAATTCAGGTGGTAGATGAGAACTGCATCCAGCTGCCCTCTAAGCAGTTTATATTTTATTACTGTTTACACTGCATGTTTTTTTAAAGTTTTAAGAAGTGGGGGAGAAGGACCAGGAGATCCAGGGTCTACTGCCGAAGACCCCATTGGCCACCTCCTAATCATGACCCTGCAAAACACACACACACACACACATTAATCACACTCCTGTTATACTTACTCTTGTTGTCTAGCTGGGCACGGTACTTGCCAAAGCCGAGCAGCCGGATGCGCTCACCCAAGAGGTCCAGGAATTCCTGGAAAGTTGGCCCTGCTTCCTCGTTGTTGTACATGTCTTCCTCAGAGCCCTGCCCTGCCCGGCAGTACAGCACCCCGACTTTCCGCTGGAAGCTGAGCTGCAGGGAGGGGGAAGTCCGGGATGGGTAGATTGAAGGGCAAGACCCAAACGAGAACCAATCAGAGGCTCTTTCAAAGCCTTCACTTTACTGGGTAGGTCTAATCCAGCATCCTGTTGCACACAGAATGACCAATCAGATTCCTCTTGCGATGCCCACAAGCAGGCCACAAAAGTGCTAGCCCTCTCCTGCTGCTGTTGCCCAGAAACTAGTATTCAGAGTATCCAATGAGAGGCGGAACCACAACAAAAAGCCCATCACGTACTTGTCCCTGCCTTACTTCCGGGTAGCTGGAGTAAAAGATCTTAACATATGTGTCTCGGTAGAAAATCTTTAAAGCCTGCAGATTGATGTGGGACAAGGCACTCTTTAAAAGTACCTGAGGTCCCAAGCTGCGTTGGGCTTTAAAAGTCAAAGTCAACACCTTGAATGGAAATGAACCCGTAGCCATGCTCATTTGAGACAGCAGAGGAAGATGGGCCTTCCAGATATTGTTGGACTACAACAACTCCCATAATTCCTGGCTGTTAGCTATGCTGGCTGGGGATCATGGGAGGTGGAGTATAATAACATTGGGTGGGCTACAGGTTCCCCAGCCCTGCCTTACAACTCAGCTGGATGTTCTTTGATGGTTGCCTTCTGATTTTTAAATTATTATTTTTAAATACAAATGATACAAATCTAGCCGCTCAAGGAAGAAACTGATTGTCAAGATCCATTTCAATGGGGATTTAGGCCCAGTTTTGGCCCAGAACCTGCCTTGATCGCCCTGTACGACGACCTCAGTTGGGAGAGAAACATGAGTCATGTGTCTCTGTTTATTCTCTTCAACCTCTCAGCGGCTTTCAATACCATCAACCATGGCATCCTTCTGGAGTTAGGACTGTGTGGCACTGCTTTGAGGTAGTTCCAGTACTACTTGGATTGATGTTTCCAGTGAGCATACCTTCCCATTTTTTCTCACAAGATCTCGGGAGCCATTTTAGGGGCTGCGACTTCACATGCTCTCGCATTTTTGGGCACTACATGAGATCTTGCCCCCCCCCAAAAAAACCCGCTGGGGGGGGCAAGAGCGAGAGTCACATGACTTGCCCAGAAGCCATCCCAGAAGATGCATGTCCCAGTTTTGCATCAGGAAAAGTTGGAAGGTCTGAGAGTGTTGCTTAGGGAGTATTCTTCAGCCCATTGAGCCTTCAATGTGAGGTTCCTCGGGATTCGATTTTATTTCTTGGTTGACATCTGATGCCCTTTTAAACGTGTTGTGGGATTATTGGTTTGTTTTTATTTTTACTATGTATTTTGTATTTTTTATACACTCGTACCTCGGTTCCCGAACACCTCAGGAGTCGAATGTTCTGGCTCCCAAACAATCAAAAACCAGAAGTGAGTGTTCCAGTTTTTGAATGTTCTTTTGGAAGCCAAACGTCGGATGGGGCTTCTGCGGCTTCCAGTTGGCTGCAGGAGCTTCCTGCAGCCAATCAGAAGCCATTCTTTGGAAGTCGAATGGACCTCCGGAACGGATTCTGTTTGACTTCCGAGGTACGACTGTATTGCAAATTTATGTTGTGAACCGTTCTGAGATCTATGGATGAAGGGCAGTAGAAAAACAAATAAACAATTTTTCATGGCAGTAAACGGCCTTGAAGGTAGTTCTAAGACATAACAGGGTGAGGAACATGTGTTTTGAATGAAACAGCCTTACCCCTTGTTCATCCAACTTGAGCAAGGTCTCTGGGACCTTTGGGGAACTAGAGGCCAGGCGGAGACACTGCAGGTTGAGCTCTGGCATGACGTGTTCCAGCAACTTCTTGGGAGGGATGCCCCGTGGGGCAGTGTGGCGGGCCGAAAGGGGAAGAGCATCCTCCAGAATAGATCCCCGCAGAGTCCGGAGCTGGGAGGAAAACAACAGCTGTCAAGGGGACAGGAGGAGGATCACACCAAGGGGATTCCTCTCCACATAAGGCCATGACACCACTCAGTGTGGCCTAATGGCTAGGATGTTGGGGTGGGACCTGAGAAAAGCTAGGGTTAAGTCCTACCTTTGCCACAGACTATCTTTTAGGCCACATTTACACCATCAAGTGGTATAATGCCACTTCAAACAGCCATGGTTTCCACCAAAGAATTCTGGGAGCTGTAGTTTGTCAAGGGTGCTGAGAGTTGTTAGGAGACTCCTTATTCCCCTCACAGCCCTACAGTTCCCAGAGTGCTTTAACAATTAACCCCTGTTCCCAGAGGATTCTGGGAATTGTAGGTCTGTGAGGAGAATAGGGGGGTCTCCAAATAACTCTCAACACCTGTAACAAACTACAGTTCCCAGGATTCCCAGCCATGGCTGTTTAAAGTGGAATACTAGTGCTTTAAACATCTGGTGTGAATGTGGCGGCTGTCGTCTGCTCTGGGCTGGTGCCAGTTCTCCTGGGAAGGTGTCTTTCTCCAAGAAAGAAGAATCTGCATAGATAGAACTACATTATACAAACCATAAATTTAAGAATGGGTGACTGGGCTTCCACTAAACCCTCCCTCCCTCCCTCCCCATCTTGTTTTCCTTGTGTGCTGTGTATTTTAGAGAGTAAGCCTGAGAGCAGAGACAGTTCTCACAGCTGATTTTTGGTAAGCAAATTTAGCTCGCAGTTTGGGATAAAAAAACACATGAATGGCTACTGCGGCATGTCGTAAGAACCCACCTGACTTGTGCGGATTATAAGGCGGTAATTGTACTGGGGTCCAGCGCTGCCCTCTTTCTCCTCACGCCGTAGTGATACAGCCACAGAGCCCAGCTTATCGTCCACCCCAAAGTAATTCTGGTGCTCTGTGTGGAGAGAAGCGAGGAACCTGCCTTGAGGACAGCTTGCAAACAAAGCCAACCAGAGTCTCTGAAAACAAGGAACCTCACAGCAAAGGAGGCCAGCAGGAGGCCTACACTTGCCCCATGCCCAGCGGTCCATTTTTGCCCTCAGCCACCCTGAACACCAAGGGTGACCAGAAGGTCCATTGGGGTCTAGTGGATGATGTCTGTATGATTCAGGAGATCAGCAAAGTTTTCCGAAAACTTTGAACAGGGGAAACAATTTTCTCCATTTGAACAAGGCTGCTGGAACGAGGAAAGCTAGCCAGGAGTAGGTGATGGTGGGAAAGGAGATTGAGCTCTGTTTTCAAGTATTGGACACAAAGTCCTTGGCTTGGAATGTGCTCAGAGGCACCCTCTTCTCAACTACATAATTCTAACTGTAAACTTTTATTCCTGGGTTTGGGCTGGTAGATTGTGGGGTTGATCTGAGAAGGCTGAGGGCAGACCATTCTTCCTTGTACACCAGGCTTCATCAACCTAGAGAGGCCTCCAAATTTTTTCAGACTAAAACTCCCATCAGCCACACAGCAGTTGGTTGGGAGAGGCTACTGTGCACCAGGAAAGGACAAAAAGGTAGCCCATCACTCCCAAACTGGGATTTTGTCTTCTCCCAATCTCCAACTTGCATCCAGTCACACCTCCTATTCAGGGCAGGTGTCACCACATTTTAGGAACATGCCTTTGAAGCGGCTCTGCCCTGCCCCTTGCAAGGCACACTAGGTTCTAAAATTTCATTTTTTTCCAGATGCCTTCACCAGCACTGCAATCCTCTTAAGCTTCAGAGTGACCACACCACTTGCTGTCCATTGTTTTGGTCTCCTTTTTAAGCCATATAAATGCATTTCAACACACCTAAGAGCCACTCAATTTAATGCGCAGGGCTGTTGTTGGAATGGATCTAAAGGGGGCTGAATGTCTTCAATAAAGCTATCTCTGTTGGAGAAAGAACGAATGATCTATTGCTGTTTCAGAAACATTAACGAAGAGATTGCATGCATTGAATAATACAAATGCTGCAGACAATTTTGTTGAAATATGGCACCCTTTTATAAAATACTTTACTGATAACCCTGAAGAATGGCAAGTACCAAAATCAGAGATTGGACTTTGGCAAATTTTAACTAGATTGATCTCTCCTGAAGGGGGGAAGAGTTGGGGTTTTGTTTTTGTATTCACCCCCTTTTGTAATGGCTATATATTGGGAATTAATACAGCTATGTTAAAAATAAAAAATAAAGGCAACTCCGACAAAGGACCAACGGTTGCATAAACTAATAAAATTTGCGTAATGAGCAAGTTTAACGGCTAAAAAAAGAAACTGGAACGAGGAAAAAATAAGGCGTGGGATTGTTTTGAAGAATATTTAAAAAGAGACGGTATCATGGTTAATTTCCAGGTTGGATTAACTTAGGACCAGCAGTGGACAAGATAAATGAACAGAGAGGAAGAAAAAGGATGGAAGTCTACTGGGGATGCAGCGAACCAAAGAATATGAACTAGAATGTCAGTGAAGGATAGACTGGGAAGCTGATACAGACTGGGTACGTAAATCCATGTATATAAATGAGTGCAACTTTAATTTTAAAATGCATAAATAAAATTATTTTTAAAAATTAAAATTAAAGCTATGCATCATGCAAAAAGGAAGCAAGAGGAGGCAAAATAATGGTCCAGGAATTGGAATTCTAGTTTTAGGAGAAAGAAAAATGTCTCCCTAGTCAGGTTTTCCATACTGCGCACTCTCTGTATACCCCTCTACTGTGTCCTACACAACCCCTACTAGCCTTTTTGCTTTTTCCTCACTTCAACCCCTGCTCCATCTCACCCTGCCAGCAGCCGCTCACCCTTGCCGTAGAAATGCTTCCGATAATAGCAGGCTCCGAGGTCGGCGTACTCAATGGCATGGCTTGTCCGGCTGGTCCTCTGCCCGTAGCTCTCCCGGGGCTCCTCCAGCACAGAGACTGCCATGTTGGGGCAGTGAAACCCTGCAAGGGAGCCCCGGTGCTGGCCGATCCCCCACTCGGCCTCGCCCCCAGCCTCCATGCGGAAGTTGGGGCAGCTGAGCACCAGAGGCCCGTCTTTGTCCTCGCTCCCCTCTCCCTCAAAAGGGGGCGCCAGGTCCGTCTGGCAGCGTTCCCGTTCCGACGCAGCCGATGCCCCGGTGGTGACATTGCCAGGCTTCTCCGCCTCTCGGGTGGCCTCGCCCGGCTCGAAGAGGATGCTCTGGACGTCGTAGTGGGCCAAGTGGCGACCCCACACTGGCACGGGTGCCTCAGAAGGCACAGGGTCCGCAGCCGGTGCACCGTCCGCCTCGGTCTCCCACACTTCGTTGGCTGCCAGTCCCAGCAGAAGCAGGGGGTCACGAAAGCGCCGTGCCGTGGGGCTGCCGGCCCGTGGCTCTTCGTGGCTGTGTGCCCGGGCCCGAGGGGGCGCGGGGCACTTTGTGGATGTGTTGGGGCTGCTGCTGATGCGGTGAAGGCCAACTCCAGCGGCGGGTTGCACAGTGGGCAAGGGAGAGCCGGGGGCGGCAGGGGCAGGGGCCAGCTCCCCTTCGCTGAGCGTCACGTCGCTGTTGCTGCGATGCATGAGGTAGCTACGCCTCGGGGACCTCAGTGGAGGGCCGCACTGCCCCACAAGGGGGCCCTCAGCCACCTGGGGCTTGGGGGCCCGGAAGGTGTCGAAAGAGAGGGACGTGAGAGGTGGTCGGTTCCAGTGGCTTCGGGTCTTGCGGATGAAGAGGTCGTCTGACTGCATTGCCTCCAGGCCCACAGACCTCTCCCCTCGCGCTGGCCCAGGCACCCAAAGGACCACGGGGGAATCTGGATCCTACCCAACTGGAGAAAGAAGAAACAACACCAATCCCGCTTCCCCAGGTGCGTCAGCAAATCAGGTTGTCAGCATGTAACAGGCCGCAGTCTCTTTGGCGGAAGAGGTCAATGCCCCGCCCATGGGGAGGGGCTTCCAAACACGCTTAAAAGGGATCTAGTCCTGCTGGGGAGATCCAAGCTGCTCCTCAGAAACAGTCTCCATGCAGAGGCGAGGGTCAGCACACAGCAGCCAGGCGGGCAGGGGTGCCAGGAATCACCTGGCCACGGCAAAGCTGTCTAGCCATTTTGAGGGCTGTTTACTGCAGTGGAAAAAAAGAGGCATGGGAGAGAGGGAAGAAGATAGTTGAAAAAGATCTGCTTTGAGCCAAACACGCCGGTTTTATGGAGCTGGAATTCAAGCCTGCTGTGATATCCACATCTCCTGCTTTGGAGACCTTGCCAAACTTTCCCAGATGGAGTACAAGGATTGGGCCCAGGAGGCCTGAAAGATTGTACTTCCCTACACAAACTTACCCAGGTGTCAAGATCCTCAGGTGAGCACCTTCTCTCGTTTCTGTCAACCTCAGAGCCACAGTTGGTGGTGACATCAAAGAGAGAGTCTATTCTCTGGCTGCTCCCACATTGTGGGATTTCCTCCTAAGAGAGGCTAGGCTGGCTCCCTCTTTGTTATCCTTCTGCGGGCAAGCCCAAACCTTCCTGTTCAGACAGGCCTTTGGAAATTAAGGTGCGGATGATGCTGACAGAATCATAGAAACGCAGAGTTGGAAGGGACCCTAAGGGTCATCAAGTCCAACCCCCTGCAATGCAGGAATCTCAGCTGAAGCATCCATGAAACATACCCATCCAGCCTTAAAAACCTCCAAGGAAGGAGAGTCCACAACTTCCCGAGGGAGACTGCTCCACTGTTATACAGCTCTTACTGTCAGAAAGAAATATGTTTAGTTGGAATCTCCTTTCTTGCAATCTCCTTTCTGATCTAGGGCTTTCAAGTACCTAGTAACACTTCTGAACCTGATTATAACCACGGCATGTGGGATTCCTGGGGAGGAGGAGAAGCTCCCCGCTTCAAACTTTGCATAGCACCTGGAAGAAAGCGGTTCCTCTACCCAAGAGTTCAGCATCAAATGATGCTCTTCGCTCTGCATATACCCAGAAACACTCTCACCTGTGCTTCGGCCCTGCTCTTTTGCCAAGCCCCAGTATTAAAGCAAAAACAGGGCTCCATTTGCTCCACACCCCATGTAGGATAAAATCCTTTCTGTCAAGAGCCGATTAGCCTAGTTGTTTGACAGAGCATCCTCCCCACCCCACCCCCGAGGGCTGTCACTCCCAATCACCATCGGAGGAACTGGTGCCCAGCTGTCCCTTACCCTGTACAGATGGCGCAGCCCAACAAGCCCTGCACCCAGCCAGAGGCCTGTTTCTTGGAGGAACCGGCCAGCTTGGGGCAGGGATGGAAGATTTGGTGGGAGAAGCTGGAGGGCAGTGGCATTTGGACCTGGGTACAAAGCAGGTCCCCCTGCCCACTGCCTTGCGGCAGGCCCTGTCCCAGACTCCGAGGAAAGCAAAAATAACAGCATACCCGGCCTTGGTCTTGCATGCGCTTTGCACAATCACTAACCCCATTTAACTCACTTCCACCTTCGCCCCAAAATAAACTATACACTGATTGGAAGCCGGGCCGGGGAAGGCAACAACCTGCCTCTGACCCCAGTGGGAAGGACCAAGTCACGCTGCGGTGACATGTAATGGCAACTCTTAAGCGAGCAGCCCAGAGGCCAGAGGCACACGCTCCACTTCAGCACCACAAGCAGGAGGAAGTGGAAGAACACCAAACTTCTGCAAACGATCAAAGCACAGGCATGGCTTCTTGTCATCAAGGCATGAGGAGAAAGATTAGAGGGAAGAGGATGAACTGTGTCTGGTGGACAGAGACAGAAGCAAGCAGCATTCGACCAGGGAGGGAAATTTCACAGGAACTCGAATGGGGGGTGGGAGCTTTTTCAAGCCACATCGACTACAGCTTGCAACCCACTTTTGCACTCTGTGCTCCCGAGTAGGCCTGGGCTATATATCGCCCAGGACCGGTATGAGGAGCAGACCGCAATGTCGGTTTCCCTCAGCAGTATATCGCTGGTGAAACAGCAACCATTCCTGAGTCCCTCTGCTAGCCGTGTCTGCTGGGGGGGGTGTCAAGAGTTCCTTCCTCCAGCAACACGGCTAGCAGACGGACTCAGGAGCAGTGGCAGTTTCACCAGTGATATATTGCTGAGTGAAACCACTATTGCACTCTTCCATCGTATGATGCAGAAGGAGAAACAAGCTGCATGGACCCAGTGTTGCAGTTTTGCGAAACAATTGGACTGTAACCTATTGCTTAGCAATAAACAACAATGGACACCTAACTCCTCTTGTCTCTGAGTTTTATTGGCGTAAACTCAGAAGAGAAACCATTTTTAGCTCACAACAAAATTGCCATTACACTCTTCCATCATACAATGCAGAGGGAGAAACAAGCTGTATCAGTGAGGCGCTGATACACCTTGTCCCTCCCTCTGCATCTTTAAACTGCTCGACTGAGGCGTGCGCAGCTGCCCTTACCTCAGCCAAGCAGTTAAAGGAGCCCCCAGCCCAGCGCTGGCCCCCGTGAACTGGTGGCGGGGTAAAACTGCTCAGGTGAGGAGCACGGTTGGCACTCCCAACAGCGAGCAGTTAAAGGAGCCCCGATGCTTTGCCCGTGAGTGCCGGGGCTGTCTTAGCTGGGGAGGGGGAACCTTTTGGACCCTCAGCTTTGCTGCGCAAACAAGCTGCGTGGTCCCAACCTGTAACCACCAGGGTGAAACCGCCTCAGTTCCTGAGGTGAGAACTGGGGCAATTTCACCAGGTGCCTCACAGAGGCCAGTGCAGCATGTTTTTTCAACATTGCGGCATATCGCCAAACCGCAATGTTCGGCTGGTGATACACCGCAATGTTGAAAAAATGGTATCGCCCAGCCCTACTCCTGAGTAGCTCCAAACTCCACTCTGCTGTCCTTCTCTAGGCAGCACATCTTTTACATGGTTTCCCTCCTTTATCACACACATACAGAGTTATAGGTACATTTGTTCATGCCACACCGTGCCGAAGCGTCACTCACTTCAAAGTGTGATGTAGTGTTTAGAGAGTGCCAGACATGGGCCACGTTCACACCATAAACCTAAAGCACTACGATGCCACTTCTAAACAGTCCATAGGAAACCTGGGATCTGTAGTTTTCTAAAGGGTGCTGAGAGTTGTTAGGAAAGGCCTGTTCCCCTCACAGAGCCACAATTGTCAAAAGCGGTTTAACAATTGATCCCCCTGTCACAGGGAACTCTGTGGGAACTATGAAGGCAATAGCAGTCTCCTAGCAACTCTCAGCACCCTTAACAAACGACACCTCCCAGAATTCTTTGGGGGAAGCCATGACTTTTTAAAGTGGTATCACAGGGCTTTAAATGTATGGCAGGAATGTAGCCAAAGACGGGGCAGGCCCAGATTCAAATCCCTAATCAAGTGCAAGGTCTGTGGGGGGTGAGCTGGGACAGTCACTCCCAACCTAACCTACCTCACAGGGTTGTTGCAATGAGAAAGATGGGATTGGGATTGGCGGGTGGGTGGGTGGGGAAGACCACTATGTACCACCCTGAGCTGCAAAGGCGGGAAAAGAAGATGTTGGTGGGGGGGACGAATTAGTAAAATATTTTGAGAACACCACAGCATAACGGATGTGTCTAGGACTGAGGAGTCTCGGGTTCAAATCCTCCCGCAGCCATGAATCTCTCACTGGCCCAGCTCTTGCTCTCAGACAAGGTTGTTGTGAGGATTAAAACAAGGGAAGGGAGAACTGTCTTGAGCTCCTTATATATAAACATAAATATATAAACAAACAAAAACAAACAAATACATACATACATATATTTAAAAAATGAGAGATATTTCTACTAAGGAGAGTAAGCTGGGGGGCTGAAATGCTGGTCAGGGCCCTGTTATTATTGTTGTTGTTGTTGCTGTTGTTGTTTCCCTGGTGGGCATTTTTAGAAAGCACAAGAGCTTCTGATAAGATCCAGTCAAGATGAGAAATGTTCTAAAATGGAAATTCTTATGCATGGGGAAATTTCACAGCGGGCAGCGGGAGAATACATGCAAAGAGAAAGCGAGAAAACCTGTATCACACCTCAGCGTGGGTGCAAAGGAGAGAACTGATGAAGCGTCAGCAAGCGATTCTAACAAGTCATACTGATTTTTGCATCCCCCACACCTGTAAACCAAATGAAAAAAACTACTTTGGGCTCAAACACACATTGATTCCCCCCCCCCCCCCATGTGCTCTTTTTATTCCACATAAACAGAATTCAGCACAGTCACGTCCACATCATACATTTAAATCACATTTATGGCACATCTAACAGTTATGGCTTCCCCAAAGAACCCTGGAAACTGTAGTGTCCCCCCAAGCTACAATTCCCTGCACCCTTAGCAAACTGCAATTCCCAGGATTCAGAGGAACTCAAAAAATGGAGGACCTGTGAGTTTCCAGGATGTGTGGATTGTTGAGGTGTCAGTTGAGAAATTCAGCATGGAACTGAGGGATGTGTTTATGAAGAGGGAATTAGCCTTGCTCAAGCCCTGAAGAACTTGCAAATTATAGTCAGTATCTTGGAGGGGCAAGTAGGATGGGGGGAAATGAGTGCCACAGTCTTTAAAAATGAAAACACTCCCCTGTTAGTACTACACAGGGGTACTTTCAGAAAAAAGGAAAGGAAATGGGGAAAGATAAGCTTTTCCTTCCCCAGTCTCCAGAAACCTCTTCTCCTCCTCCTCCTCTAGGGCCACCTCTCCCCATATGAACCTACTTGGACCCTGAGATTACCTTTCAAGGCCCATCTTTGGGTGCCTTCTCCACAAGAGGTCCGGAGGGTGGCAACATGAGAATGGGCCTTTTCTACAGTAGCTCCCCATCTGTGGAACACTCTCCCCTGGCGCCTTTATTATACATCTTTAGGTGTCAGGTGAAAACGTTCTTCTTTAACCAGGCCTTTGGCTAATTAACATCTGATGCCATTTAAATACGTTGTGGAAGTGGGGATTACTGGGGATTTTTTTGGTTCTTATTCTTATTATGTATTTTGTGTTTGTTGTATTGGAATTTTACTTTGTGAACAGCCCAAGATCTATGAGTATAGGACAGTATACACATAAGGATAATAACAACCATCTATTAAATGTTCAGGTTCAGGACTTGGAACACAAAACCTGAGTCCTCTAGCACAATGTAGACATAGGAAGTTGCCTTAAGCCAGGTCAGACTATCTAGTCAAGAAGTTAACTACTCTTGTGACTGGCAGCAGCTCTCTCAGGCAGGGACCAGGCCCAGACAGAGGGGGGGCCATATGGGCCACTTGGCCCGGGCCTCCAATTCCAAAGGGGGCCTCGGTCAGCATATTCAAAATTGCAGGGGATACACTGGGGCAAACTTACTTATTTATAAGACTTCAGTTATCCCCAGGGTAAAAAAAAGGGGGGCACATTATCTACCTGGCCTGGGCCTCTGCCTGGCTCTGCAAGGCCCTGGCAGGGACCCCAATTTCATCAACTGCTACCTGCTCTGTGGCCGTCCAGATGTTGCAGGATGACCATTCCCACCATCCCAAACCACCGTCCCCACTGACTGCAGCTAATGGGAGCTGGGAGTTTAACATCATCTGGAGGGCCGCAGTTTCCCCATTCCCACCTTAGCAGCTGGAGATGCATGGCAGCATTTTGTTATAGGTTCTGACTGCAAAACAAGGCCCACAAACTTGGGAGGAATGTCTAATACAGGTGCCTGCCCAAAGGCAGGACCCTCCACCCACCTGACATCCAGGTAATGAATTACTGTTTTCCTCTCCCCTTTAGCACACTTTTCCTGCTTTTGTCTCATTTCCCAGACCTTGGAATCTCTGTAGTTTCTGCTCCCTTTTATCCTAGCAACCAGGATGCCTCTTTCCTGTGGTGGGCTCATCAGAGATCAGGTACTCCCTAGAAGTTACTTTCTGAAAATATTACTAAGTGTGGGTGAATGTTAAACCCACCAACCCCCTCAATGGTAAACACAAAATGTGAGAACTCTGTTATGTCTCCTGCCGTGCAGGAGCTAAAGACAAGGCACTCACTGGAGAGTTAACTTGCTGTACAATGGTGTACATACCTACTCAGAACCGGTATATGTCTCTTTGTTTTTAACAGGGCTTTCTGCCAGATAAATGGCCACAGAATTTCAGCCTAGGCTTTTATTTAGGGTTGGCACTGGGGGAAAGCAGGTTTCTTGTGCCTCTGTGTGCTGTCAAAAATTAAGCAGGCTAAGCTTTTTCTACTATGGAAATACAATTATGGGGAAAGCTTTACCTGTCTACATTCTGTCTATCAAGCATTTCATTAGGTGTGTGGCCACTGGTTTATTTTTGGGCCCTCCACCCCGCCTGCAAAAGAGGGCATCCATTTGTGCATGACACAAAGAATGTACAAATTTTGTGCAACTCCACCCACTTTTGTGAGTGGGTTGGGGTGTGCGTGTGCGCAACCTACATATAGTGTACTGGACCCATAAAATCCTGCTGGCCCCGCTGCTCACAACCCAAAGATCCCAAACAGAGCAATGCAAGAGACTTGGAAAAAAGAATCTGACAAGCAAACTGCCCCGGACGCATTAAGCAAGCAAACCACAAGACCCGCTGCCAATCAGGATCAGACGCAACCGCAGGAAATTATTCCAGGGCAAACTTAACTGGGTACAAATAAAAAAGCCCCCCCCCCCCCCAATGTTCCCAGCACATCTCAGGCTCCAGGCAGTTGCCCCACGAAAGTAGGCGAGGGGAGTTGCCATCTTAGGGCTGTTGAGAGAAGGAAAAGTTTGCTTTCCGAGGAAGGAAGCAGACATGAGGCAGAAGGCTAAAGTCATTCAGCAGCGGCTGACCCGATGGCAGGCATGGGGGGGGGGGGGGGAGGCAGGAAAAAGAAGGCTGGAGAGCCATGGAAGGAAAGAGGAAGATGTAGATGACAACAGGAAATAGGCACCCCCACCAACATGCCAAGGGACACGATGAAGCATTTGGGAGGAAGGCAAAAGGAAGGGTCCTTGGGCAAAGAGCCCAGTCATTTCGGCGAGGCCTCGTCCATTTCAAATGCACGGAAGCGCCCCCTTTTTACCTCCCCGTTTCCCTCCCCCCATTGCAAAACAATCCCGTCGTGCGCCCCCCTGATCCCTTCCCGAATAACGGTCGCCCCTCACCCTGCCAGAGAACCGGTATCTTTTTTGGAGGGGGGGAGGTAGCGGTCCGCAGTGGCCTGACAGCGCTGGCGCGGTGACTCACTTCCTGTAGCGCAGGAAGTGTGGCGCAAGCAGGAGACCAGACTCTTCCCCCCAAACACACGGCAGCTCGGCTACAGCTGCTTTTGTGTTTCTTCCTCTTCTCTACCCCCCTCCGCCCCCAATCCCTCAAACACACACAGCAACTCTCTCACGTAACTTCCTCAGGAAAGAGCTGGGCCTTAGCTGCAGATCTGCCCCCCCCCATCACCAAACACACACAAAGTGGTGAGTGCGGGTTCCTCACTAGAAAGATCCGCACTGGGCCTTAGCACACATTGCAGGCCTGAGTCCCAGTTCCCCAAATATAACAAGATTCTAGAGGGTTTTCCCATCCTACCTAAAAGGAAAAACTCGCTAGCTTCCTTTCTTGCATCCCATAAAAATGGGATCCACTGTGGATGGGGGAGGGGAGGGGAAATTATGTCCGGGTCCCAACTGTGTGGCCTGGCTTTCTATCAGACCCACGTCCTGCAACCCAGTCTCCCACTCCTCTCTCTCTCTCTCTCTCTCTCTCTCTCTCTCTCTCTCTCTGGGTCTGCTCCGATAAGGCCAAAGCGTCCCTTTGCAGCTGGATTTCCAGGAGCAATGAATAGGGGGCTTTCTCCTTCTGCCAGGCTGGAGGTGGAGGGGGCAGGGAAAGGCCACAGAGTGCCATTTGGGCTGCGTCAGCCACCAGCCGGCCTGGCAATGCGGACAGGGAGGCATTGAGAAAGCGCTGGCAACGCAAGGGGAGTGGCCTGCCACTCAGGAGGCCCCCTTTTGCGGTGGGAGGGGAAGGCCTCAAGTCCCCACCCCCTCTCCCCTTTGTCCATCTAGCACGGTTTGGAGGGGAACCTTTTCAGTTGTGCAGGCCAGATCTTTACCGGATCTCAGCCCCACGGGCCAAATCCCACAAGTGGGTGGGATGTCCACCTGCCAACTGCCTGGCGTCACTATCCCCTCAGGTGATTGGGTACTTTGAAGTCCCAAAGCTGGGACTTCAAAGCTTGATGCCAGGCTTGCGAGAAGCCCTACACAGTGCTTTAAAACACTGAATGCTTCAGTTTTACTGCCCAACAGCTTTCTGCAAACAAACTTTGCACGGGGAGTTTGCTAGCAAAGCTCTCACTTTGGGTTTTCATTGCCAATACACAATGGGGAGGGCACCTTCCTGGCCGTACTGGCAACCACGTCTCAAACAGCCCCACACCTGAAATTGCATATGATGCAGAGCAGGTGAGCATGGTTTGGGGAAAACAACCTTGCAGGCCAGCCTCAAATCCCTGACCAAGTCTGACCCATGGGCTGGTGCCTTCTCACCCCTGATTCCAGCCCAGCCCAGTGTCCTCTGGCAGGAAAGTTGGGTCTTGGGCACAGAATGGTCTTCTCCATCATTTGCTACCACAACCTTTCATCAGGGGTTGGTCTTAATCCAGGCGTGGAATGGAGATTGAGATTGAGGAATCGGGATGGTTAATTCAGAGGGAGACTCTTTCCGCTGGGCTGCCCATTCCCAAACGGATCAATGCTGCCTGCCTCTATCGCCAGCTGTGATCACCGGGGTTCAACCCACACAGGATGGCAACCCACCAGTCAACACCATAGTGAGGAGACTCTCAGTCCCAGAGCCAGCCCTGGGTCAGGTTATTGCAATCCATCAGGGATGAGAGGCTGCATGCTGAAAAAGATCACTTGCTTATCTCCACAGGCCTCTGAGCGAGGCTGATCTCACGCTTGGTCTCCCAGCCCTCTCGTGCTTCTCTGTCTGCTGTGCCTTTGCAGAACCTCATTAATCTATACACGCCAGAGGCTGTACAGAGATTTAAAGCCAAAGAAAATAATATAGCCTTGTAGGGACGGGGAACTTGTGGCCCTCCAGATGTTGCTGAATTACAGCTCTCTTCATTCCTGGCCATTGCTGCAGATGTTTGGGGTTGATGCAAAAGAAGATGTTCAGCAATGTCTGGAAACCCTTGTATTAACAACAACAAAGAACAAGAACCCCCCAGTTGTCCTGTGGAACTGAATGCCACAGGATGCCTGGGGTTTAGGACAAATAGGCAAAAGTGCTGGTTGTTAAAACAAGAGCCAGAGGCCTGTCATTAACCCCTAGCAGGTCAGGGGGCCACCGTAGCTCAGTGGCACAGTGCTTGCTTTACATATAGATGGTCCTAGATACAATCCCCACAATATCTGGATTTTTTTACTTGCCTCCGTCTGAGATCCTGGAGAGTGCATGACCAGTCAGAGCAAGCTAGAACTCCCCAATCCGGAGCCCTCCAGATCCTTTGGACCACAAGCCCCATAACCCCTGACCACTGGCTATACTGCCCAGTGCTGAAGGGAGTTGTAGCCCAAACCATATGGAGGGCATCAGGTGAAGGAAGGCTGGCATAGACAATAGTAGGGCAAAGGGTTGGACCAGTTTCCCATGTACCTAACCCAGCTTGGAATGATCACTTGGGATGATGCAGCTTAAATCCCCGATTCAACTCATTAATTAACTTAAGCAATTTGCTCTGCCTGAGCCTTAGTCCCCATATTTGCAATATGGGAACAGCGCCAACCTACCTTACAAAATTGCTGAAAAGTTATTGTAAGTGAAGCATTTGGATGCTAAATGCCATTGCAGAAGCTGCCACCATCCGGCCCCTCCTTCCCCAAAATGCAACCAAGGGGGGGAATCTGAAGAACCATTTGCCCTGAAGAGAGGGGAGAAGCAGAAACAGAACTTACAAAATGAGATTGTTCCCCCATCCTGCTTTTTTGGGGTGGCTGCTGTAGAATTGTGACTGATGCTTTAAAAAATAATAATCATTTCATGTACGGGGTCCCCTTGAAAAGTATACAAATCCTCTGAATAAATATTTCATTGCTGAGAATAACCAGCAGAAAAGTTAAGCTAAGCCCCCACCTCAAAACTTGCTTTGACCACCAGGAAGTCAGCCCTGAGATTGGTGGCCAGTTAACAGCCAAGATGGGAGACTCTGACCTTTGACCCCCAGCAATCTGAGACGACAGGGCAGAGGCTTTGACCAGAAGAAAGTCTTGCACCTCAGCACTGAGCAGATCCACTCCGTAAATTCTCAGTAGCTTCCTACATGTGGGGGGGGCGGGGCGCGGATGAGGAACTAGTTAAAACCACATCCTCCTATGCTAGACTAATTAATTTAGAATTTAAAGCAGGCGCACAGATGCTGGGGCCAGCTGTTGGATTCAGTCATGTCTGCTCCTTGCTTTCGAGGTGTCTCCTCCAAAGCCATGAAAGAACCCTTGCCCTCGCCAGCCTCTCCCAACTTTAAAGATGCTTTGATCGGGAGGGTGGCTCACATCTGCACTTGCCAGACCTCACCTGGGTCCAGTTTTGGGAGCTGCACTTTAGGAAGGACAGAGACAAACAGGAAAAGGGGATAGGGAGGACCGGTGGGGTGGAAAGACAAAGTCCTAGGAGGGAACACCGGTCTTGAAACACCTACACTTGCTCCCAGTACGTTTCCAAGCACAATTCAAAGTGTAGGTGTTGACCTTTAAAGCCCTAAACGGCCTCGGTCCAGTATACCTGAAGGAGAGTCTCCACCCCCATTGTTCTGCCCGGACACTGAGGTCCAGTGCTGAGGGCCTTCTGACGGTTCCCTCCCTGTGAGAAGCCAAGTTACAGGGAACAAGGCAGAGGGCCTTCTTGGTAGTGGCACCCGCCCTGTGGAATGCCCTCCCACCAGATGTCAAAGAGAAAAACAACTACCAGACTTTTAGAAGACATCTGAAGGCAGCCCTGTTTAGGGAAGCTTTTAATGTTTGATATATTATTGTATTTTAATATTCTGTTGGAAACTGCCAACAGATGGGCAGGGTATAAATAATAAATTATTATTATTACTATTATATAACGCTAAAGTCTTATTTTTGAAATAATGAACTGAATGGTGATTGATTCTCAGTTAAACATCTGGCTAGTTCAGATGACCACCTTGAGCTAAGTTAAGAACTTCGGAGAATGGAAAAAAGAGTCACTTGATCCAGGGACAGTCCACCTACCTATCGGCCTACTCAGACCTCTTTTTCCTTAATGGTAACTGCTCCTGCTCAGGCTGCACAGAAAAGGTATTTTGGTTCCAGAGAGAGAATTCTACAGGATGGGGTATTTGTGTGCGAAAACAGCCAAAATCCAATTATCGCCAGGCATGCCCCTCCAGATGGTGGAGATTTCAGGAGCCATCATGGCTCCTAGGCATGTTCCCTTGGCCACTTGCCAGTGGTGGGCAGGGCCAGAAGCAAAAGTGGGAAGAGCCATGGATGTGACTCCCATATGCCTGTTTTGTTTCCCAACTAGCTGAGAAGTGAGGAACCTTTTTCGGCCCAAGGACCAAATCCCAGAGGTAAAAGTGGGTGGGGCCCTGGATTTACCTTTGTACAGGAGGCTGCATTCCAAAATTCATTCATGTGGATGTCAGAGGTTTCTACAAGTCGTGCACACACCCCTCCATTGTGGCAAGCAAGAAGCATCACCACAACTGAAGGACATACTCCAGCTGGGCAATGGTACTCAAGGAGGGTGTGGCAATGTTGGGGGGCGGGCAATATTTGGCCCCCTGGCCTAAGTCTCCCTGTCCCTGATCTAGCAATTCAAGCCTGATGAAGAGTTCTGGGGAATTCAAAACTTGCACACTATTTTGCAATATTTTAGTTGGCCTAATCACTTTACATTTTTCTTATGGGCCGACAAGACCACCTTTGCTTTTTGTACGACTTGGAAAACACCAAATTTAGCTGTTCTACAGAAGGATCCTAAACTGGACGAAGAGGTGCTGAGACCACCCTGAAGATGGGACTTCCTTCTCCAAGAGGCCATTCTCTGCAGCTACGAGAGAAAGCAAACCAGTCTGGTTTCTGCTTTCTTTTTTTAACCGAGACACGATCTAAAATTAATCTCCAAAAGATCCCTAGTTTCCCCATTTCCTCCACTTGCCAAGGAACGTGCCTGTGCTGTCCAAGGATGGAAATAGATCTAGGTAACAACTGGAATTTATGTTTATTTTATTTTATGTAAAAAGGGAGATCAACCTATTTTATGTGTCTCCTTCCCAGCTCACCTAGGTACAACATGAAACCTGCAAACCACCTGACAGCATTTGAACATCTCTTTCAGTCTTCCAGGTTCCATCCTATGGCTGTGATTCCATCCATGGCTCCAACATTAGCCAATGCCCCCCCTCCGGTTTAATCACCTATTCCAGCCTTTACCAACCTGGTGCCCTCCAGATGTGTTTGACTACATCTCCCATTTGTCCTAGCCATGCTGTGCTGGCTGGGGCAGATGAGAGCTGTAGGCCAAAAACAGGCCTCTGGTGAACCTCCAAGGAAGGAAAGGATGCTTGAAAGAGAAGCCACTACAGGTGTAAATGCATCTATAGATCTGTTTGGGCAATTATTAGCTCCCATGTCCATCTCTACTCTGACATCTGCAAGCATCTGTAGGATGGGGGCCTTTGCACATGTGCAAGTTCCCCTGAGATCTGAAATTCTGTTCCTGGGGAGACTTTGTGCATTCAACTATATGTGTGAAGGTGCAGAGAGACTTTCACACCTCACAGGCATAAAACGGGCCCAATTCCTTTGTACAGGATTATTGGCTATTTGTTAATTCAATGTTGGGTGTGTTTTATTGAAGTGAGAACTGAGTGCATGGAATGGTGTGGGCAAGGAGAGAACTAAGTGATTGTGGATTGTGTGTTTCAATTAGTTGTGTGAAGTGCGAAAATACAAGTGAATACGTCTGACAACTCTATTACTTTTTTGGGTAATTATGACTTTTTATGCTATATTGCGTTTGCGTTGCATTTTGACATATTTGGAGGTATTTAATTACGTTACTTTAAATGTGGAGTTCTTATTAGTAGCACTATCAGTCTTATTCAGTTTTGAATGCGGACTTTGTATTTCTCATGAATATTTTTTTCCCTTGGGATTTGCAAGACCACTTAGCTGCCGAAATTTGAAGCGGTATATCTATATCTATATATGGTCTCCTTGCTCCTGCACTGCTGAACTGTGCTGTGTGCTCTTGACACTTAAATTCCCAAGACATAAGATGATGGCCAAGCGCAAGATCTCCAAGCAGATGTTCTCAGACAACTGCAAGTAAGGACCATTAATAACTGAAGGGTATCAGGAAGGGACCAAACTCAGAGGCAGAACACCTGTCCGGCATGCAGATGCTCCAAGTTTTCATTCCCTAAAGGTCAGAGTAAACAGGTGAACCTGCAGTGCTTGAGACCCTGGGCAGTCGCCATCTGTCAGGGCAGACAATGGCCAAATGATCTGACCAGCAATAAGGCAGCTGCCTATATTCTTAAGCATTGCCAAAGGCTGAAGGGTGTGATGGAGTAGATGATTTGTACTGGGGGGGGGGTCACAAAATCTAAACACAGCAGCCAGCAGTGTCCTAGAGATGGATACAGAGTTCAGGCCACTCCATCTCCTTCCTAAACAACAGAGGCCTCTAGATATCAACGTCTTCGCAGTGTCCCTGCTGCAGTTCCCATCATTAAGTGGTGCTTCCTAGATTCACTTCCATGGGAACATTTCGGCTCCCAGTTTATATCCCCAGCATGGTGGACAGACTATGACTGCCTTGACTACAACTGGGGAAGATGCAGCTTCACAAAGCTCTCTGGGTGACCTTGGGCCCTTCACTTCCTTTTCAGATCTAACCGACCTCGCAAGGTTGTTGTAGGAATAAAAGGAGCGGGGAGCTCCTTGGGGGAATCAAACGCACAAAGGGAATCCTGCCTGCGAGTGGCTGCCCAACCATGGCCGCCGGCTAGAGCGAGAAGAGCACTCTGCACATGCTCTTGCACCCCTTGCCTCCTGTCTTGACGTATACCGGGAGGAAGCCCCCGCCCGAAGCCGAGCTTAGGCACGGGAGAGTTGGGTCTTTTGTCACACAATAGCGGCGGCGGCGGGGAGCCGGGAGCCTGTTCTGCGGGTGAGCGCCTGCGCTGCGCGTGTGCGCGCCCCGTCCGCCTTGCTCTATGTAACAGCCCGGCTCCTGGCGCAGGTTGCGTCCGTGTGCGCGCGTGCCTCGCAAATGCCCTCTTCTCGGTGCTGGGATTTGAGGGCGCAACGAGGCGCAACGTGCACGGTATTGTGTGAAAACGCCCGCTGCGCGCTTTACGACCGGGGAGTTTGCCTCGCTTGCGTTTCCCGGGGCGGGGAGAGAGAAGGATGTCCTTAAAACGCTTCAATGGAGGCGATCTCTTTCCCAGGCAGCCAATGCATTCAGACCAGCACCCATCCATCTTTCCTCCGCCCCGTTAGAATCGGCAAGCCCTGATTTGGAAAAGCGCCTCTCTCTCTGCCCCTTCCAGCCCACCTCTACCCACCACGGCTTCTCCCCCCGGGCTCAGTCAGGGCGGAGGTGCCGCCAGCTTCGCTTCCCTCTCCTTCCCCGCCCGCCGCCGCCTGGAGCCCGATCCACGTGCCGGAGCGCATGACGCGCGGCCAGGGCGCACAGGACGGAACTGGCCCGGCCGCCGCCGCCTGCCTACCTCTCCACGCCCGTCCGCGCTCCAGCTCTGCAACCCAACCGGACGCTGCTGCTGCTGCCGCCGCCGCCGCTCGCCCCGCGTGTCCCCTCCCGGCCGGGCGCCCGCCCCCGTTCCGCTCCCTGCGGCCCTGGCACCGCCCTCTCCTCCTTCCTCCTCTCAATCGGGGGCGGAGAGACCCAGATTGGGGAGGAAGGAGGGGGCGCTTTGCGGCGTCACACAACGCCAGGGAGGACTCACAAAGCGCGCGGGTGGGGGGGGGGGAGAAGAGTGGCGGCTAGCAGGAAAGCACGGCTTCTTTCGTTTCCAGGACAAGAGGAGAGAGATTCTGAACATGTGCAGAGTTCTTTTGAGTACCGCTCCCTCCCACGCGGAAACAACGCCAAGACTTGAGTTAGCGCCGTGATTTTGAGGGTGATAAAGATAGAGAGCGCTCACCACGACGGGGGAGAGGGCAGCCCTCATTCTCCCCCCTCCCCCAAACAGTTTATAATTAACACCCCCTGTTTTATCCATCTGGAATGTTTTATGTGGCCAACACAGCTACGTTTCCTCCAGGAGGCGAGGGCTTTGAAGTCACCCACCCTGAATACCCCGCCCCCCTGAAAGGGAGCAAATCAGCACCATCATGACACACTAAGATGCTCAAGAGCAGGCGTTGGCAATCTAAGGCCCGGGGGTCAGATGCCGCCCAATCGCCTTCTCAATCCGGCCTGCGGATGGTCCAGGAATCAGTGTGTTTTTACATGAGTAGAATGTGTGCTTTTATTTAAAATGCACCTCGGGGTTATTTGTGGGGCATAGGAATTCGTTCATTATTTTTTTTCAAAATGTAGTCCGGCCCCCCAAAAGGTCTGAGGGACGGTGGACCGGCCCACGGCTGAAAAAGGTTGCTGACCCCTGCTCAAGAGTGAAGAACAAGGGTAAGGCAAGTTCCCAAAACATACACGAAACTGGGGTTGGTAAGGACTCTAGCACAGAAAACCACCTCCTCTTCTTCACATTGCCAAGGCATAGGTAGGTTCAGGTGTAGTCCTTCCCCCCCCCCCCAGCAGGAAGACACTCTCTCCATCCATTCCTAGGCAAACAAGGCCCCCATCTTTGCAACTGGGATTAAATTTAGGGTGGTGTGTGTGGAATCAGTTCTCAAGTTTCCCCTTCCCCCCACTTCTGCCTTGATTTTCCATTGTACATGGCGGATTTCTAAAAAGGTCTCAGGTGTGAGCAACTATGATCTGCCTGTAAGAAGGGCCGACAAAACCAGAACCAGTTTGAAAGAGGCGCAGGGGGGCAGAACCTCACCCCGGAAGAGGAGGAAAGCAGCTGCTCTCTTACTCAAGGAAAGAGGGACCAGTGAAGGAGATGCAGAACCCACAACCCCTCTTCTCCATCCTCACGCAAATATCTGGTTCCCCGCCACCCACCGCAAGTTACAAAACATGATGCACAGGTGGATGGCTGTTGTCGTCTTTTTTTCCTGCATTTTTAATTTTTATACCAACCAAAAATCCAGGATCCAGGGAT
The DNA here is from genome assembly GCF_964106645.2 of Podarcis pityusensis. Lineage (NCBI taxonomy): Eukaryota > Metazoa > Chordata > Lepidosauria > Squamata > Lacertidae > Podarcis > Podarcis pityusensis. Next base: position 18,780,524 of record NC_138041.1, read on the forward strand.
TGGAGGGGGCGGTAAAGAGGAAAATAAAAACAAACAAACAAACAAACAAAAATATCCCCAAGGAACAACGGCAGAAAAGAAAAGAAAAATGTCCTTGAGTGTCACTAGTACAAAGTTAGTGTCCAAGGTGGGTCCCTGTGCAGCGGTTGTGGGAGAGAAAAAGGGGGCAGTGCATGGGGTCCTCCCCCCTCCTCTAACCTTTTGGGTAGACTGAGCCTGCCCCTGCAGGCAAGGAGGGAGGCGAGGCGAGAAATGGGGGCACAGAAGGCTGTAGCAGGGCATGAAAGGAGCAGCCCCCACTCCCCTTATTGCTGTCCATGGTCCTGAATGAGGGAAAGCGGAATCAGAGTGCATTCCCCCCCCCCAAAAAAAGGGGGGGCGGCAGAGTAAGAGTCAAACGGGACCAGCCCGTAATTCTGTAGAAGATGAAACAGCCCCACCCCACTCAGTACTGGTGTTCTAGGAGGGGCTGCACGGCTGCTGGGCTCTCCTCTTCCTCTCGCTGCCTCTCCCACTCGGCCACAACTGGGGCAGGTTCTGGGGGGCTGCAGTTCCCTCCAGGTGTTGTTGATGGTTCCAGAGGGGGAACGAAGGGGGGCGTGGAGTCGCTGGTGGCTTCAGGGACTGGTCCTGGGGTAGAGGGCTGAGAGAGAGAGGGAGAGAAGAAAGGCGTCCACGTTAGTATATCACATATTTAGAGAAACAGTACTCGATTCGTATTACAAGCCTGCCCAGGACAGATTAAGCCCCTCTGAACTCAATGGGGACGACCTTTGAGTAGACCTGCATAGGATTTCACTTTTCATCTTAAACATCCTTTGGCATAAAAATTATCCAGTAGGAAAGGAGAACGACAGGCTTTGGTATTATTCCATTTTTTGGTTAAACTGGGGTGTGTGTTTTTTACCCTTTAATACCTTGCCCTGTAAACCAGTACCAAAATTATTATACTTTCTGATTCTTTACGCCGCTGGGGGGATTTGAATGGAAAGAATACCAGAATTCCAACTGGCCTCAGAAAGGGGCCTGAGCTACAAAGAGTTGGGGAGGGGAGAGGATGCGGCTGTGGTTGGAGCTGGGGGGAGGGAGACAAGGTTAGGACCCAAGGGATTCATCCAGACACCACAATGCACACTGTCTGCAAATGGCTGGCAAATCCTCCTCCTGACCTTCAAAATACACCCCCCTCCTTATTGTTTATGGGGGAGGGGGAGTTGGCCTAATAGCTTTCCATTAGCTCTAAGAGGATTGCAGAGCTAAGGATGGCACCACGCTGAGCCCAGCCACCTGGCTGGGGTGGGGAAGGAAGAATATCATTGTTTTCTCTCTCTCTCTCTCCTCTCATTAGCCATAGCCATCATATCTGAGATTAGGTCCTCCCGAACATTCCCCTAAAGCACGAGTGAGGAACCTGCACTGCCCTCCAAGGGTTATTTATTTGTCTTTATATATGGGCCACTTCCCAGCATAAATTCATCAACGCAGATGTAACTAAATAGAGCTCTAATCGTTTTAATGTTTTGTCACCTTTGTGTCCACAACCCTGAGCTCCTTCGGGAGGAAGGGAGGGATATAAATCAATTCGATAAACAATGAGCGCACAAAAGCACGAGCAATAAAATCGTTTTGACAAACTCTAAAGCCAATAAAGCCGGCTTCACAAGCTCTAAAGCAATGAAACAACTTCTGCAGGTATACCCCTCGTATTGCATAAAGGATTGGACCACACAACAGGGAAAGCTTAAGACAACAATGTCTTCAGTTGGACTTCCAAACTGTTGGATTCCAACTCCCATGAGTCAAGTGGTCAGCAAGTATGGGGCAGGGAGGGAGCAGATTCCCCATACTTGAGCTGTAGGCCCCACCCACCAGTTAAGATTGGTACTGGCTGGCAGCACAGAAGAGCAGCTTTTCCTAGGCTGGCGATCTGACTTCAGAATGCTGAATTTGACATTTGACTATTTTATCAAAATATTTTTAAACCATCCTTCCTCTGTTAGATATCAGAGCGATCTAAAAGTAAAGGCTAGAAACTAAAATACTACACAACTAAAATACTCTTCTTGGCAGAACATTCCACAGGACTAGGCCAATGAGACTAAAGGATTTCTTGCTGTTGTCAAATGAGCCTCACCAATTTGGGGAACAACCAATGATGCTCCTATAGATGATCTCAGTGATTGAGCTGGGATATCCCTGAATACCCTGGGCCTAAGCAGTGTTAGAAACACAGGTATATAAGCTAGGTGCCGAACGGCTTCTTAAACCAGGGTTATGGTTGCCAAAACGGAATGCCTAGTTGCCATTTTTGGGCCAGGTGGCTCAAAAGTCATATTCAGTACAACTTTTTGGTTCTTGAAATTCATTCGGGATAAAATATAAACAGATAAAATTCGACAGGATGTGTTGCTGGTGTGTAAAAACGGCCAAGACCCCAAGACCCCAGGCATGCACCTCCAGATGGTGGAGATGTCTTCACTTGGTCGCAAGTGGCTGATAGCCAGGTGCAAAATGTGCCTGGCGAATTTTGAATGCTGGACTTAAGTGGTTGGGGGCTTTGTAAATTAACACAAGGACCTTAAGCCTGGCTCAGCAGCAGATGGGCAGCCCGTGCAGATGTTTTAACAATGGTGTGACATGCTGTTGGCCAGCTGCCTCCTTATCGTAACCAAGCTTTTGCCTGATGGTTCCTGAGATCAAGCAGCAGGTTCTTATCCATGCTTGGATGAATTGGGTGCCATTTTGGATCAAGATGGCGGACTGACCTTTCGAAATGGCACTGATCTTTCAGTTTCTTAGAATTCCCAAAGAACACTGGGTAGATGTTTATAGAACAGGCAGAAGGGACAATGGCTGAAGACCAATTCCTTGTTATTTCAGAAACTCGAAAGAACTGGCTGTCCTGCAGAGGGACCAGACTGGCTATTTCCCACCATTTTATCCATTTGTTTATTACTTAATTTTATATCTTTCTGTGCAGCGGGATCCAGGATGGGTCATAACAATGAAAGAAAACACAAAGTGCCTTAGCAGAGATTCCTGCATTGCAGGGAGTTGGGACTAGATGACCCTTGGGTCCCTTCCAACTCTATGAATCCACGAGGCTATTAAAACATCTGCCCTCTTGTGATATGTCAGGGTACAAAGAGGAAGGGAAATAACTGGGAGGGAGGCAGGCAGGCAGCCCACTGAATTTCAGCTGAAGGGCAAAGCTTTCCTGCTGGCTCTCTGCAAGGCTGTAAAGGCAAGGCAAGTCTATTAAAAATGGATGGAGGTGAGCAGATACACACCTGAGGTTTAGGGCTCCCACCAACACCTGGAGTCCCCAGCGCAGCCACAGCGGGAGATGATAGAGCAGCGTTGTCCTTTGTGCGGGGCGAGGGTGTTCCGGGGGGGACGTCGCTCTCGCTCCCGCCCAGCCCGTTCAGTCCCTTGCGGCTAGGCAGGCTCCATTTGCCACAGAGGCCCTCGTAGGCAAAGGCAGAATGGGCCCCGAGCCCCGGGCGGAGAGGCAGAGGGGCACGTCCCGGCCCCTCAGCCACAGAAGCCAAGGAGCTGGTGCAGGAAAGCTGGCTTCCCAAGAAGTGCGGACCGGGGGGCCACGATGCAGCTGGCGTAGGTGGGGGCCGTCCTTCGCCCTGGCTCAGCAAGGGGCCTGCCGGCTGGGGCTGGACCAGCCAGCTTTGGCTCGGAGGAAGAGGAAGGCCGGACTCTAGTTCTGCAGAGATAAGAACAGCAACGTGGCCACCACAGCAATGTGACAGGACAAGCCCCAAGGGACGAGCAGCCCTGAGCACACACCGAGCCTTCTTATTGAAAGGGCATAGGACAAAATTCAGGGAGGATAAGCCTGTTAATGGCTATACATTAAGAAATATGCCTGAACACTGAGCGTGTAAGTTTATGTCTGAAATCAACGGATAGAACAAACATCATTACATGTACTTAAGGATAACTGTTTAATGGTTATATGTTTAAAACCAATAAAATTTTGTTTTTGTTTTAAAAGGCTGTCAGTTGGCTATGTTCTTCTTCCATGGTCAAAGACAGTGTCTGCAGTGGGAACAAAGAGAGTGACCTCTCCAGAGTAACTCCCAGTCAACAGAAGCCGTAAGGCACAAAGGAGATCAGGAATAACTAATTTGGACATAATATTTGATAAAGAACAAAAGGAACAATTGATGGAAGTTAAAACCTCGCACAGGAAGAAAAAAGGAGAACTTCATTTGCGAATTTACCAATTACTATATGTGTTAATGCGAACTGAAGTTAATCATTGTAGCTGTGGTATAAGGGATTTTATCAAGAATGGATTGTATTTGGTTCGAGCAACAGTCTGGAGGCAGAATTAAAGGGAATCAGACCTTGAAGTACAGCACGTGGGAAGCCACACAAAATTTATATTTGGCTATGTAATTGATTTGTATTTGAATTGGTATTGCTATTTTGTATTACTATAATATGGCACGTGTTAGATTTTTGTAACTGAAAATTAATAAAAAATATTTAACAAAGAAAAAGAAGAAGACGACGACAGTGTCTGCAGGTGTGTGGTGTGTGTGTGTGTGTGTGTGTGTGTGTGTGTGTGCTATTGCAGGTTTTCCATCCAGCAGCCTCTCCTTCTGCTGGAATTCCAGCCCTCCTCCTGTTTCCAAAACCTTGTCCTCTCTGACTCCCACCCCTACCCACTGTGTTCACCCCCATTATGCCCCATTCTTTCACCAAAAGCCATGTCGCATCTGTGGGGGGGGGGAGAGTCCTCCTTACCTGCCTGAGGCTGGGCAGTGGTGATGACTGGTTCGGCGGGGTTTGCAGCCCCTGTGCCCACACTGTGAGCGGTGCTCCCAGGAGCCTGAGACCCGTGCACGGTGGGATTATTGCTGAGGGAGGAAGAGCCACCACCGCAGTCCGAATCCTCAATGTTCCCTCCGCTATTGCAACCAGCCCCACAGCCTTTCTGCAACCTGTGAAACAGAGGATGAAATTGGGACAGGTGTTGAGCAGGTGGGGGTGCAAGCAAAGGGAATAGCTGTGCTGGTTACTGCCCACCCTGTCCTTCTAGTTGCCAAGACCCCCCCCCCCAACCTTGAATTTTATTTATTGATTGCATTTATTCTTGCCTTTACCCTGCTATCTTCAGAAACAGGCTCCACCCTGCACCACAGAGAACTAGTAGGCTTCTTCCTGAGTGCCACATGGTCTGCTCAACAATGGAAGAGCCAGATTGAAATACCCTAAATATATGGATAAATAATATGTGGGATACAGCGATGTTTGAGGGTCTCGCCAGACACAGAAGGGCAATTAAAGGCATAACGAAAAGAGGCACCTTCCAAGAAAGGTGTACCCCTTTTTTAAACTATGTTAATGGCCAAAATCAAGACTTTGTTATACCAACTGTGCAGTGGAGAGATTATGTTAAGTAATATGTTTGAGCACTGAATGTGTAAGCTTATGTCCAAAGTCAATGGATGGAAGAAACACCATCAGATGTACTACTGAATGTTTAAAGGTATTTGCTTAAAAACCAGAAACAAATTTTTAAATTAAAAAAAATGCATTTATATTCCACCTTCTTTTCCAAGGAGCTCAAGGTGGCGAACAGGGTTCTCACTTAACCCCAACAACAACCCTGTGAGGTAGCTTAGGCTGAGACACAGTGACTGGCCCAAGGTCACCCCGTGAGCTTCATGGCTGAGTGGAACCTGCAAACCCCCAGAAGTTGCTGACCTCCAACTCCCATCAGCCCTAGTCACTAGCCATGCTAGCTGGAGGCCCGCAGGATTTGGGAGGGGCACAGTATCTCCCATCCCAGCCACAGGGAAACATGGAGCCTCCTGCAACACAAGGGAGAGCCTCACCTCTCCCAGCTTCGTATGAACCAAGCGGAGATATTGTGCAAGCTGATGGGGCCCCCCCACAGCGAGCGCAGCTGCGGGTGGCTGCCGGCGTACGAAGTGGTCAGGGGAGAGACGTAGATGGGGTATCCGATGGGCTGGTCGCAGGAGGAGTTGATCATGTTGCGGAGGGCCTGCTTGGCGTTCTGGATGCTGCCGCGCTCGGGGTTCCGGTTCCGGAGAAACACCAGCTCCTGCTGCTGCCCGGCCCATAGACCCCGCACACATTCCCGGTTCACCTGGAACAGAAGGAGGGAGGAAAGCGTTGCTCCGAAAGAAGCACACAGCGCAAGTTTCCAGCTTTGGGAGCGGGAGCTGGGTGCAGGATGGAGTCGAAGGGGCATCCACCAAAAGCCCAAATTAGCTCCTCAACAGTCTCTTCTTTGCAGTTTCACCTTCTGAACCCGGAATCTCTGCACAAGTCCCAGGAGAACCCATGCCAATAGTAGAAGTTCTGGCCGCTGCCTGAGCAATGGATGTGGGTGCACTGCAACTGCTTGGCCTTGCTGCGCCTGCTGGTTCAGTCAGTGACACACCCAGCTGCTCTTCTGGTTGGGATCCAGGCAGGTCTGTCTCCCCAGAGATGCCTCTTCCTGCAAAAGGCACCTCTGGGCATGCCTGGCATGCAAGCTCAAGCTGGCACACGCTTGCAGGTAATCCAGACAGAGGCTCAAAGACGAGTGGGGATGAGCAACACCAGCTCACTTCCAGGCTCTCTTGCCTGCAAGCCTCCTCACACCACCCAAAGCATTGTAGGAAAACCCTTTTGAGGTCATTTTAACAGCTATTCTAGGGTGGGTGCATGGGTACACACACAAGGCTGCACCCCTGCTTGTTCTACTTGCCAACCCCACCCCTAAATATCCCACGGTATGAAGGTACTTTACTCAAACCTCTGCCATTGTTTAAAACCACAATTTTCTTCTCCCCAGCCCAGCTCTAACTTCTGCTGTTGTTTTTCCCATCAGTGTTCCTCCCTTTTCACTCCCATGCCATGCCCACTAGTGTTGTGCAACTGCCGGCCTTCTCTGTTGCTCCCCTACCAAACCCTGACTTCATGAAAATGCAGTATTGTGATGTGGCGAGGTGCTACAACTCCTCAAACGAGGACTGCATGACGACAACCTTATATTTTTATGTATACAGAAAGATATAGGCAGTTTTGGGTGAGATGTTAACCGAGACTAGGATGTTCTTCTGTAAAAAGGTGCAAGGTGGACAGGACAACTATTGCCAGCCCAACTAAAATGCTGGAAGGGGACTCAACAGAAAGCTTCCACAAGTCAGCAAAACCCTGATGGTGAAAATGATGCAAAGGACTGACTTCCCCAGCCTGTTGCCCTTAAGATGTTTCGGACCACAACACCCATCAGCCTTAGCCAGCGTGGTCAGTGGTCAGGGAAGGTGGGAGCTGGAGTCCACCAAGTTGAGGAAGGCTGCTATGAAGTTTATTTTTAGGAGCTGGAGAAACCAAGTGAGTCCACTGCATGAAGCCAAACACACTGGTCTGTCTTTGTTTCCCAGTGTGGATGCTTCAGGCTCTGCTTGCCCTGAACCATGCTGACGTGGGCAATCTTTTCTCGCTACCTGAGTCCTCACACTTCCCTGACCACAGAGCTCAGCTTCTCCCCCACTCCCATGAAAGAGGAAAATCCATCCATCTCCCACAATCTCAGCCTTTTGCCCACCTTGATGACCCGGAATCCGAGGTAGCGCTTGTTGAGCATGATAATCTTGTACTCGTCGCTGGCGTCATCCATCACGTGGCGCAGGGCCAGCAGGGCGGGTGTGTTGGTGAGGATGGCACTGCGCCAAGCGGGGTCGCCCTCGTGCGAGATCACCATCTTCTCCTCGTTCGACCGTATGGCGTCGTACAACACGGCTGGGTCGTCGTACTCGTCCGGGGAGGTGAAATGGTCCTTGAAGAGGAGGAGAGGCAATGCTATATTGCAAAGGGTGAGACAGGGAAGGAGCACCCCTGGCTCTGAGCCTTCTTCCCCTGGGGGTTCCCTTAGGGGTTCCCCAGCTGGTTTCTCCCACCACTCCCCTCCCTCCAGCCAGTCCACGACATGACCTGGCTCTGTATGGCAGCTTCCAATGCTCCTACTTAATTACGTGGTTGGGGCAAAGGCACACCTGGTGTAGCTTGAGTGACATGCGCACTCCGGGTGCCACCACGTGATGCAGCAGGTCCATGTCAGCAAAGACCCACTCATCGCGGGGTGATGTGATTCGGAAGTCCCCCTTGAACAGTGCATGCAGGCCGTACAGGAAGGGCTCCAGGCTGCAGAGAAAGAAGGAGGGAGGGAGGAAGGGAGGAATCACGGAATTGCAGAGTTGGAAGGGACTGGGGAAACCCAGTCAGATGGGTGGGGTACAAATAATAAAAATTATTATTATCCAGTCCAACCCCCTGCAACGTAGGACTTGTTTTGCCCAATGTGGGGCTCGAACCTACAATCCTAAAATTAAGAGGCTCATGCCATGATTAAGATTAAAAGCCTTAGATTAAGAGACTGAGCTATGTTGTTCAGGCAGGCCACACAAGCAGGAGTCTTTAGCAGTTGTTCCCTATACAGTCGCACCTTGGAAGTCGAACGGAATTCGTTCTGGAAGTCCGTTTGACTTCCAAAACGTTTGGAAACCAAAGTGTGGGTTCTGATTGGCTGCAAGAAACTCCTGTAGCCAATCAGAAGCTGTGGAACCCCCGTCGGACATTCGGGTTCCAAAGAACATTCACAAACTGAAACAGTCACTTCCGGGTTTGTGGTGTTCGGGAGCCAAAACGTTCGAGTACCAAGGTGTTTGAGATCCGAGGTACAACTGAATCCTCATCACCACCACCATCATTATACAAACTGATATGCTGCCTCACTAGGCAAACAATAATATAAACCCATGTGGCAAAGCATTCCAATCAAACCTACACTGGGGTTCTTAACACAGAGGGTGGGGAGGAGGCATGTCTGGGGCTGGTCTCACCTGGCTGACATGCTGTGGGAGGCAGTGCCCAAGGCCCGGCGCCCCAGGATACAGAGCCCAAAGCACAGGGTGACCAGAGGGGAGTTCCACTCCCGGTCCACCGGCTGCAAAGAAAGAAAGAAAAGACACACAGAGGCATGGGAGGCAGAACGGGGACCATGCACAGAAACTGCATTTGTAAGGGCTGGAGTCAGTTGCAGGTCAGCACGAAGAAGCAGAGTCGGGGTTGTCAGTGAAGGTTTATTCAAGGAAACGGCCTGCAGCTCAGCAACAATTCTTGCCCTTATAGAGCAGCTGCCAAGACTGAAGGTCCCAACCTTCCACCCCTTTGAAGGCTCCTCCTCTCCCAGATGTTTCCCAAGCAGTCACAAACTGTGTCTGCACACATCTGGTCTCTGTTCTGACCTCCTCATTATGCTGCTTGTTCTTGGAGACCAGGGTGGAGGACAGCTTGTTGCAGCAGGAGAGGGAGACTCAGATGGGCGGCATTTAAATAATAAAGTTATTGTTACTAATTATTCCATCTCAGGAAGACTCTGAGCAGCCCACATACATTGGGGGTTTGGGAAGACTTCCAGGAGAACCAGGTGGAACGCCAGGCACCTCCTTTTTCCAGAGAGGGAGCAACCATTTCTCTCCTACAACAGCCCATGACTCACCTTCTCCCTGCGGCTAGCACAGTACTGGATCCAGTCGAGGTAGATGTTGCAGAAGGAAGCCAGGGTGATGCCTGCCATGCGGTGATCGTAATCCTCATCTATGTTGAGGTTGAAGGTGGGGTCGCTGTCTGCGTAGTTCAGAGAGGTACAGGGGCGGAGGGCCTCCTGGATCCCCTCGTTGCCCAGCCACTCCTCGAGCTTTGGAGAGCCAGTCACATAGTAGATGATGCTCTGCCAAAGGGAAGGTGGAGGTGATCACAAAGGATGGAAGGGGAGGGATGTCTGCATGCCACAAGACTTTCTGTGACTGTTTCTCTAAACCAGGGTTTCCCAAACTTGGGCCTCTCTCCAGCTGTTCTGGGACTACAACTCCCATCATCCCTAGCTAGCAGGACCAGTGGTCAAGGATGATGGGAACTGTAGTTCCAAAACAGATAGAGACCTAAGTTTGGGAAACCCTGCTCCAAACTTCTGTTTTATTTATGATTCCAATGAACCAACAATAAAAACATCAACAAAAAACAATATTAGACTGGGAGAAAAACCTCAATTTAAAAGGCTTGTTGGAAAAGGAAGGTCTTCAAGAGGCACCAGAAAGTTAACAGAGGCGGCATCTGTCTGATACAGGGATGGGGGGAAAGTTCTACATTAAAGGCCTCATTCCTAAGACCAAAGTGACTGTATGAAGCTCATGCCTGTTGGCTTGTTAGGCGGAGATTTCACTGTTCAAATGCAACCGGAAAAGGGGACCCCCTAATACCAACCAATTCCTTTGGGAATTCTGTATGGTAAATATCAGATATGCATTGTTTCCAGGGCTCCCCCCGGAACTCAGTTCCAGCACTTCTCAGGTGGGCGCCATTGCCATTCTAAAAGAATGAGGGAGATGTTCCTGGTGAGTTCCAGCACCTCTTTTTCTAGAAAAACAGCACCGACCAACTCTGTTGCTTTTCCGGTGCCTGCTGAAGGCACCAACCTCTTTCAATCAACCTTTTCATTTTTAGAAAAATAAAACTATTGTGACGCAACAACCATTACTAACAACCCAGAAGTGCAGTAGTACAGATCTCCCCTCTTGGGCAACGAGGTTCACCTTGACGTAGTAAGTGATGAGGATCTTCCGAAGATCGAAGACCTGGAGCATGGAGGCGGCGTTGTTGTCGCTGATGCTATAGCCCTCTAGGACGTACTTGGTGGCAGCCACCTCCCAGGCCAGCCAGCGCTGCCCAAAGGCTGCGTTGAAGCTCAGCATGCGCGGCAGGTGGCCCGGCTCGCAGCAGCAGCAGCCCTCGTCCTCCTCCACCCCCTCCGTGATGGCTTCCACCTCTCGCTGCTGGCAGTAGGTACCTGGAAAAGAAAGGGCAGCCTGCACGTCAGTCTGTGGCAGCAGGCACTGACCTCTCTGTGGCCCATGGGCCATAGTCACCTTGACAGCAGGAGATCTGAGCCCACACTTAAACAAGAACACAGAGATCCTTGCAGATAAGTTGAGGAGAAGGGCTACTGCCCCCTCCTTGCTCATGAAGTAGCCAATCTAATGCCTAGGGAGGGGGATCACTGGCGACTCGCATCACAGCACAGAGGGTTCTAAACCTCTCAACAACAGTCTCTTAATTTTGTTTGCCTGCGCCGCTGCCATCAAAATTGATGGGGTTGGCTGATTCCACCTCTGGGCTGGCGTGTTGCCTACCTCCAGCCTACAGGCTAGATGCAAGGATGGAGCTCAGTGGCAACTCTGGTATCTCCACTTAAAAAAGAACCAGGAGGCAGGGGATGGGAAAAAGCCCTTTCTTTGCTGCGACCCGCTGCTAGTTAGTGACAGTATTTTAACTGTTCTTAATTCTGAATCTTAGGATTGTTGTAACCCACCCTGGGACCTGCTGGAAGGTGGGTAATAAATTTTAATAATAATAATAATAATAATAATAATAATAATAATAGAATCATAGAAACACAGAGTTGGAAGGAACACCAAGGGTCATCTAGTCCAACCCCCTGCAATGCAGGAATCTCAGCTAAAGCATCCATGACAGATGGCCGTCCAACCTCTGCATAAAAACCTCCAAAGAAGGAGAATCATAGAATCATAGAGTTGGAAGAGACCACAAAGGCCATCGAGTCCAACCCCCTGCCAAGCAGGAAACACCATCAGAGCACTCCTGACATATGGTTGTCAAGCCTCTGCTTAAAGACCTCCAAAGAAGGAGACTCCACCACACTCCTTGGCAGCAAATTCCACTGTCGAACAGCTCTTACTGTCAGGAAGTTCTTCCTAATGTTTAGGTGGAATCTTCTTTCTTGTAGTTTGGATCCATTGCTCCGTGTCCGCTTCTCTGGAGCAGCAGAAAACAACCTTTCTCCCTCCTCTATGTGACATCCTTTTATATATTTGAACATGGCTATCATATCACCCCTTAACCTCCTCTTCTCCAGGCTAAACATGCCCAGCTCCCTTAGCCGTTCCTCATAAGGCATCGTTTCCAGGCCTTTGACCATTTTGGTTGCCCTCCTCTGGACACGTTCCAGTTTGTCAGTGTCCTTCTTGAACTGTGGTGCCCAGAACTGGACACAGTACTCCAGGTGACGTCTGACCAGAGCAGAATACAGTGGCACTATTACTTCCCTTGATCTAGATGCGATACTCCTATTGATGAGGCCCAGAACTGCATTTGATGAGGCCCAGAGAGTCCATAACCTCCTGAGGGTGACTGTTCCACTGTCGAACAACCGCCATAACAACAACAACAACAACAACAACAACAACGACCAGCCTTCTGCACCCTAGTTACCTACAGGTGTTTTGGACCTCAACTCCCATTATCCTTGACCACTGGCCAAGCTGGCTTGGGCTGATGGGATTTGCAGTCCAAAACATCTGGATGGCACCAGGCTGCAGAAGGCTGCAGTAGGCAATACTGGAAGGCTGAATGGGCAAATCAAGTCTGACTTGATATAAAGAAGCTTCCTATGCCCAGATTTCAAAGGCCAAAATGTCCCAGGTTCAATTCCCAGCATCTCCTGGCAAGGCTGGGAAAGACCATTACTGAAACCTGGTGTGTGTGTGTGACAATATGGACCAGGGACAGCCCATGTGTAGAGACCCAGATGTTGGGCGTCCATCTCCCATCAGCTCCAGCCAGTGTAGCCAACCGTCAGGGAAGGTGGAAGCTGTAATCCAGTCTTCTGGGGCCCTCCAAATGTTTTGGATTACATTTCCCATCGGATCCCACAAACAGCCCCAGGAGCAGTCTTCTGTCCCAGGAAGATTCAGCAGGAAGATCATGGGCTTCCCCATCGCTTTGGTCTCCCTGCTGACTTACCGCGAAACTCGAGGCCCCGCAGCTGGAAGGTCACCAAGCCGTTGCCAATCTCGATGAGGTGCACGAGGGCGTTCAGGTAGTCCGAGGCCAGGATGAAACAGTCCCCTGTGGTGTAGTTGCCCCAGCGCCCCAGGATCAGGTCCCCGCAGAGTGTGTGCTGCAAGGAGCGTGTCAGGTGCTCGTAGAAGATGGAGTTCAGGTTATTGTCATCGGCGCCTGCAAATCGGGGCAAACCATATGAGCACAAATACGTACCAAAAGCACAGGGGAGGCAGAGAGGAGCAGCCTTCCAGATGTTGGATTCCCAGCTCTACCCTCATCATTCGGGACCCAGAAGGGCTTCCCTCCACAACAGGCAGGCTAGTGATTTGGGCAAAGGAGGGGAGGGGGTTTTCTTTGCCCATGGTGCATGACTACTGCTGGCTTCCATGGCAGCTCAAGTGTTGCAGCGCCTGCTTTGCACCCAAGAAACTCCCGGAAAGCTTCTCCATTTAAATGAATCAGCGGATGAGAACTTATCTCTGCCCAAGACCACAAGGAGCCACTGCCAGCCAGTGTCACTGGGCTGACAGTCAAAGACCCTGACTCAGTGTAAGGCAGTCTCCTGTCTTCAGGGATGGGGACTGCAGCTCAAAGATAGAGCCCCTGCTTTGTGGGCAAAGGGCTGCAGGATCAGTCCCTGCCATCTGACGCAGCAGGACTAGGGAAGGTTCCCTCTCACACCCTGGAGAGCTGCTGCCAGCCAGAATCAGCAATACTGGGCTAGACAGAAAATTAGTCTGACAGGATGTAAGTCAGCTTCCTATGTGCCCTTATGACTACCTTGTGGCATTCACACTCCATTTAAGCAGCGCACTGGCTCTTTTATCGACCGTACTGCGCTTTAGCCTGGGAAGTGCCTATGTTTATAAGCAGAGGCAGAGACACCAGGCATAGCGGATGGGTCCTGCTCTTGCAGCAAGGAACTGTAGCCCAGGGACAGGTGACTTGTGGAAAAAGTATTAATCACCTCCCATCATTATGCCTATCAAATTCAAACTCCCTCTGTGGCTGCACAAAAGGTACATCTAATATGGCCTTTAGTCTTTTGAGCCGGCAATGTCTGGATACGAAACAGCACTTATTAGTCAGACCCACGGAAGGCTGTGGGATTTCCTTTACAGGAAAGCACACTTAGGATTGCACTGCAAAATCATTTTAAATGTGCGGATTTACATAGAAAGGTGGACGGAGAGCTGGAAAACAGCCACAGAACTAAAGCACAAGATTTACTCTTATGTTACAGTGGCTTTTTTTAGACCAGGTTGACATAAGAAATGGACTAGGAGCCGGAGTTCTGTGCCAATCCCCAACCTGCTGTCAGCCTCAAGCTCTCCAGTAGGGGGCCACCCCTGGAAACACACCTGGGTTGCGGTCAAGCTGCGTGGCCAGTCGGGTGTTGGAATGGTCAACTCTCTTGGTGCTGAGAAGAAAGGAGAGAGATTAGACAAGGGGGGAGCAACCTGTGGTCCTCAGCCTAACTTAGAAATGTCTTTGCAAGTAATCAGTTCGGACCTTCTGAGTTTTCCCACAGCAGCCCCCGGGACAGGGAGGGAGACAAAAGGGGGCAGTTCACCCACTTCTGGCTCTGGCCTGCCCACCCCTGGATCCAGTCCCACCCACAATCAGCAGGAATGTGGTCCTGGCCAAGAGTATGGACCCTGTGATCCAGTGAGGAAGGGCTGTAGCTCAATGCCGGAGGAATCCCTTTGCAAGCAGGAGGTTCTGGGTTGCGTCCCTGGCATCTCCAGGTAGGGCTGGGAATTGTCTCCTACTTGAAACTCTAAACGGACAGAGCCACTGCCAGTTTCCCAAACTTGGATCTCCAGTGGTTGTTGGGACTACAACTCCCATCATCCCTAGCTAGCAGGACCAGTGGTCAGGGATGATGGGAATTGTAGTCCCCAAACAGCTGGAGACTGCTTGGTGTAGACCAAGAGTGGGGAACCTGGACTACAACTCCCATGGGCCCCGGCCAGCATGGCCAGTGATGAGGGATGATGGGAGTTCCCCACCCCTGGGGTAGACAATGCTGGGCTAGATGGACCAAAGAGCTGTCTCCATACAAGACAACGTTTACGTCCCTATTGTAGAAAGCTCACTCCAGAGTCATTTTGAACTCACAGCTGTCCATGGAGGCGCAGCTCAATTCTGCGTCCAGGGCAGTTGTCTATATCAGCTCCATCTGGTACGCAGACTGAGACTCTACCTGCCCATGGATTGTCTCGCCAGAGTGGTACATGCTCTGGTTATCTCCCGCTTGGACTACTGCAATGTACTCTATGTGGGGCTACCTTTGAAGGTGACTGTGAACTACAACTAATACAGAATGCGGCAGCTAGACCGGTGATTGTGAGTGGCTGCCAAGACCACATAACACCAGTCCTGAAGGACCTACATTGGCTCCCAGTATGTTTCCGAGCACAATTCAAAGTGTTGGTGCTGACCTTTAAAGCCCTAAACGGCCTTGGCCCAGTATACTTGAAGGAGCGTCTCCACCCCCATCATTCTGCCCGGACACTGAGGTCCAGAGCTCACTGCGAGAAGCGAAGTTACAGGGAACCAGGCAGAGGGCCTTCTCAGTAGTGGCGCCCGCCCTGTGGAACGCCCTTCCATCAGATGTCAAAGAAATAAACAACTATCTGAATTTTAGAAGACATCTGAAAGCAGCCCTGCTTAGAGAAGTTTCCAATATTTTATTAATTATTGTATTTTGCTGGAAGCTGCCCAGAGTGGCTGGGGAAACCTATTATTATTATTATTATTATTATTATTATTATCATCATTACTATTAGCGGCTGAGTGGCAAGGGAGATTGGCTCCAGGGTCTCCCTGCAACATGCTCGGCACTCACTTGTAGTCGCGCTCCCAAAACTTGACGGGGCGAGCGTAGGACATGATGAAGACGGCGCTGCCCAGCAGCGGGTTGAGAGGGGTGGAGAATAGAGCAGATAGGACAGCCTGGACAAACAGCATTGCAGAGTCTGGACAGGCAGGCAGCAGTCAAGGAAACGTCAGCATCAAGTTCAAAAAGGACAAAGTCAAATACCCGGCTACTCTTGCTGCTGGTTCAGTGTCCAATGTCAGCACACCCCAGGTGCTGAAAGTTACAGCCAGCCACCTGCTCTCTGACTGCAGCATTCACCAAAACAGGGTGCTGTAGGAGTGAGAGTGATGCACTGGGATCTGGGAGACCAGGGTTCACACCCACACCCAGCCAGGAAGCTCAATGGGCAACCTTGGGCCAGTCACTGCCTCTCTCAGCCTAACCTACGTCACAGAGCTGCTTTGGGGATCAAACAGAGAGGCAGAGAACCATGCTGAACTCCTTGAAGGAAAGCTGGGGGTATAGATAACAGGAAACAAGTAAAAATGTTCACCATGGCTGCTCTAATTCAAGCTACTGAGTCACTGACGAACTGAATCTTCCTAGAAGCAGCTTATGTTGCCCACCAGAACATCATGTGGCAGTGAATCCCACTGGTTAAATGTGCAGTCCTGAGTCTGCTGCCACTCCTGTTGGATGACAGGGGTTGTGTTGAGAGCGGAGGACAGAAACGGAGTAGGGGGAATCATTTGTAAAACACTTGAGCGTTCCTCTGCCAAGTAAATTTCATGAAATGAATTGACTATTACTGAGGAAAACTCTGAACGCGCTGCCTTCCACCTCCACCCCTTGGCTGTCGCAATAGGAAAAGGATACGAGGTACGGCGAACGGCTGAGCGAAGGCGTGGAAAGCAGAGCCCCACGTGATCTGCCAGGGGGCGATGTAGGTGAGCACAAACCGGAGCTTGTATAAGAGGTCCCACAGCTGGAGAGGGGATGGGGTGCGGGAAAAGAAGAACAGAGAAGTTTACCCACATGGAGCTCAGTCCAGCAGTAGAGACTAGTGGATCAGAGAGGAGAGGGAGCAGACTGGGATGGCTAAAGGATAGGCCCCACCTGAATTTGATAAAGGAAAAATTGCCCATTAGAAGTCTTGGGTCACCTTCCCTATTCCCAATGGGTTGGTCCACAATCTGTGGAGTCCCTGCCTGTCCTCCTCCCCTGCCCCTCCTCTTTGACCTGCACCAGACACTCCTCGTCAAAGACTGCGCTGCACGCCACTTTCCAAACTCCTTCCTTCCTTTGTGATTTGCTATGCTGCCAGGGATTGGCTCTTTACTGGGTAAAGAAGATAAAAAGCCCTTCCAGATAGCGGGTGACAATGATTATGCAGTCCTCTGGACAGGGTAACCCAAAACTTTTGGGTTCCCTCAATACACTGAAAAGGAATGAGAGGTACAAATGGTTAAAAACAGCAGCAGAAACCTTTGGTTTCCCTTTGTTTAAACTGTAAGGCGGCTAATGGGTTTACTGCAATTTTTTTTATGTTGCGAACTGCCTTGGGAATGCCAGTTGAAAAGCAGGCCACAAATCTACTGAAAAATAAAAATAAAACCAACCAATCAGTAAATAAACAGAAGGCAATCTAAACACAGGAGCGCAGGACACAAATAGGGACTGTCGTGTTAGAACGAGCCAGTTCCTCAATTGCAAGAATGGAGCCAGCCACTGGATACCAGTGATATCTGCAACAGAAGGTTGCAGTACAAAGTGCTCCAATTCATAGCTCCAGCCAACCAGCTAGCCGTGCCACCTTGCAGGACACTCCATTCCATTCACCTTTCCCACACCATCCATTTCCCCTCCCCTAACAGTCAGCTAGCATTCCACTGAGCCACACTCAATTCTACTTTGGGCTGTTGGAGGGACCCCTCCTTCCATTTCTTATGCTTCTGCAAACTTTTGAGTTCTCCTGAGCCTGGTGATACTTCCTTGCTGTGAAAGGACAGTGGAATTTCTTTTGGCTATGTAAAAGCCAGTGTCGTGCAGTGTTTAGAGTGCTGGACTAGGGACCTGGGAGACCAAAGTTCAAATTTGCTCTTTTTGTAAGCAATGGAGCTCACTGGGTGGTGACCTTGGGCCATTGGCTGTCTTAGCCTAGCCTACCTGACAGAGTTGTTGTGAGGATAAAATGGGGAGGAGGGGAAACCACATATGAGCTCCAAGGAGAAACAGAAATCAATTAAATGAATGAATGAAAAAAATAAAGAATTCACACTCAGAGAAGGAGTTTGATATTAGTTCATAGAAGATCTGCTATCACTTCCCAAATGAATGGCACCAAATCAGAGGAAGGCACTGCAATGCATTCTCCTAGCCCCTTGGACCCCAAGCAAACCTGCCTGTTCTGCCACAGTCTAAGGACTGGTTAGAGCGCGGTGCTGATAATGCTTAGGTTGCAGGTTCGATCGCCGTATGGGAGAGCTACATATTCCTACATTGCAGGAATGATCCTCAGGGTTCCTTCCAACTCTATGATTCCAGGACTCTCTTCCTGACAGGAGAGGGGGGTTCAGGTCAGCACCCACCTTGCTAAAGAGGATGGACATGACAAAGTAGTCGGTGAGGAAGCCCTCGGAGTACTGCTTGTAGTCAAACTGGAAGAAGAGGACAGTGAAGCCCAGGGCGACGTACTGCTGAGGGGGGCAGCAGAAGGAGCAGCGCAGAAGTTTCATGCCTGCAATGGTGATGAGGAGGGCTCGGCAACTGGGATTAGAGGGGAGGGAGGCAGGGAAAGGGAAAAGAAGAGAGAATATGTTACTCGTGCATCTGTCCTCTACAGCCAGCAAAAATAAAAATAAAAAGGGAAACCCAAGGTTCTTAAAAGTTTATTGCTAGCCAAAGGCATTTGGAGCCCAGTGTTCATGATTTCTGATCACAAATGAATCGTGCAACGCTTCTGCAAAATGCTTTTCTGCAGGCTATGCACACCGCTCCTGCTATTCATTGGGAGAACCAAAGAGCCAAATGCAGACACAAAAGTTCCCCTCAGTCCCCCACCCTCCCGGTACGCTCTGGCTTCTGAGATTCTGCCAGGCACAGCCCACTGACGTTCAAAGCACAGCTTCATAAACGCAACAGCTAGAAACTCACTTAAACACACACATAAGCACACGCTTTCAGTTCAGCGCCAACGCCTCAGCCTGGGCAGTAACAGAAGTACACACACAAAAATCCAGTCTTGGCGGCCAATGCTATTAGATCATTCTGCACAAATGGTGAGCAAGCACAGGATTTCATATTGCAAATTCAGTATGCTTAAGGATATTGGCTTATTAGGCTGATTATTTGCTACCCTTTGCTTGGAAGTTATATGGACATCTCAGAAGTCAAAAAATGGTTGGAAGAGGCACGAGTGGAGTTTCTCAGTACTCATGGCCCAAGTACACACCCACACCCAATCCCTGTGATCAGCAAGCACACAACAAATTCTGAAAATGATGCAGTTACACAAGGGTTTTCTGACAGCCATAATTTAGAGCAGCTTTCCCCAACCTGGTGCCCCCCAGATATGTTAGGCTACAGCTGCCATCAGCCCCAGTTAGCATGCTGATCAGAATTGTGGTTCAAAACCTCTGAAAGACACCAGGTGGGAAAAGACTCTATTCACAACGTAATTTTAAACACTATGATACCGCTTTAAGCAGTCATGGTTCCCCCTCATCCAAAATCCCGGGAGCTGTGGCTTGTTAAGGGTGCCGAAGGTTGTTCAGAGGCCACTATATTCCCCGCACAGAAAAATACAATTCTCAAGAGTGCTTAAACAATTTATCTCTCTTCACGGGGAAGTCTGGGAATTGCAGCTCCACAAGGAGAATAAGGAGTCTCCTAACAGCTCTCTGCACCTGTAACAAACTACAGCTTCCAGAATTCTTTGGGGAAAGCCATGACTGTTGAAGCTGGTATCATACAGTTTCAAATATATATGGTGCAAATGTAGTCTTAGGGAGTCATGTTTTCCTTGTGCAAACATTTTTGGCACTAGAGAACCCTTAAGACAGCTTTCTACCCAGAAGTGCAGAAGGTGACAGAGAGAAGGAGCGGAGGGAGGGAGGGAGAGAAAGTCCACCACAGCAGCCCCTGCCACCATACAATGAAGTTGCAGCCCAGCATGGGAGTGGGACTTACTAGATGCAGAACTTGTCCTGCCGTGGAGTGCTGACCAAGTGGGCATCAATGGTGAGAGCGTTGAGCACCACAGCTGGGTAGATGAAGTATTTCTCCACACACTGTAGCCAGGCGTAGAGCTTCTCAAACCACATCAGCTGGGCAGCACCTGGAAGATGTTGAGTGGAGGAAGGCACACAGGAACATAAGACGATGCTCAATCACCTGCTTGGCCCAATCTAGCTGAGAACTATCTTCACTGACCGGCAGCAGCTCTCCAGGGTTAGAGGCAGGGGTGTCTCTCCCAGCCTTACCAAGACACGGCACCACTGAGCCACAGTGCTTCCCTGGGGGCTCAAGGCTTGCTGCGCTGCGTCTCAAGCCTACCTAGAAGCTCTGCTTTGTGCCATAAGAAGTCCAGGTGCACAAAAGGCATCATCCCATGCCTGCACCATCCCAGGGCTGAGCTGAGAGCAATGAGCCCTCCAAAGGCAGCCTCTCCCTGCTCAAGAGCTCAGAGGAACACCATGTTTAGAGACGCCTGCCCATGTACGTGTACCCGGGGTACTTACTGCGCACTTCGAACTGGCTGTACTCGCGCGGCTTCAGCACCGGCTGCGAGAGGCAGAACCAGGGCAGCTGCTTCCGCAGCTGGGGCAGCAGGTAGTGAGTGACGAAGCCCACCAGGCCGGCCAAAGCGTAGAGCACGTAACCTAGAACAGACTGGGAAGGGCAGAACAAGAGGCGGGCAATGCAATAAAGCACACTGCAGGCACATAAAGGGTTGCTGTTAAGCTTGTTAGCCCAGAGCACCAGCTCACTCACTGTTTTTCTTCTATGTGTATGGGCTTACTAGACTAAGTAATGCCTACCTGCCAAGGGTTATCTAAGTGAGCGGCTCAAAGAACTGTTGGACTGCCAGGGGGGTGGGCGGCAGGGGGACACTGGTGCCAACAAGCTGGGCAGAAAATAGTTTAGTCAATGTAGCATGAGACTCTTAATCTAGATGACCCTGATGGTCCCTTCACACATGGTTCACAGGAGGTTTTCAATTTTCTTTTTAAAATTCTGTGGGGGGGGGGGGGATTGTCACCCGATCTCCTAACCCAATTCTTTTTCTAGGCCTTCACAGCTACTCCCTGGATAGCTCAGTCGGTTAGAGTGCTGTGCTGATAACACCAAGGCTGCAGGTTCAATCCCTGTATGGGACAGTTGCATATTCCTGCATTGCAGGCGGTTGGGCTAGATTATTGCCAGGGTCCCTTCCAATTCTATGAATCTACGATTGCCTTCCTTCCTTCTACCTCTAGTAACACCCCCACCACCCCCATTACTGCCGCTGGGTCCAATCCACAGACATCGGCAAATCTGTGACATCACCGGACCCCACAGATCTCAAGTTTTTGGCTCTGGAGCGCTGGGCACCTCCTTGGCAACCGCTGACACTCCCTGCGCAAAGCAGCACCCAAGCTCCTTTGGAGCCTCTGTCTCCCACACCCACCAACGCCACGCCTTTCTTCCCACGGGTACCTCAAGAGCGATGAAGACGGTGCTGGCGCTGATGGCAAATGTCAGGACAGCGATGACGAGGCACATGACCAGGTCTGAGTGAAGGATCTCCCGCTGCGTTGGGGCGAGGAGGAAGAGGAAGTGAGAAGCTGGGACTTTCTCTGTGCACATTGCCCTTTGCTTTAGAGGTGACCGGCTGGCTTGCATCTGAGACCCAGACACCTGAGCCCCACACCCTCCAGGGAGCTCCCTTTTCCTCAAAAAGCCCATCACAACTTTCTCTTATGGAAGATCACTACTATGCCGATATTTTAAGCCAGGCATGTCCAACTTTCAAGAGACTGAGATCTACTCCCACTATAAAATAAATGGCAGTGATCTACCAAAGTTGTTGAGCTTTTTTTGGGGGGGGGGAGGAGGATCCCGCGATCTACCACGGACACCGGTCTGGTCAATCTAACAGTAGATAGTAGTCAACCTGTTGGACAGCCCTGTTTTATGCTGATGGACCACTCTGGGACGGCCCGTTGCTAGGACACCATTTATCAGTGAAGACGTAAAACTGCATAGGGCAGACCCCCTTCTTTTTCCTTTTCCAGGCTGCCCCACCCACCTCACCAGCAGGGATGGACAGAGCAGCCTGAACTCAAACCACTTCAATTTTGCACGTGACCAAGAGATAGCCCCTTTGCAAGCGCAGGTCTTTTTTATTTAATCCACATGAAAGGCGGTTTGCAGGCTGTATTTCAACTTCCCCACTCGCCCTACTTTTTAAATTTTACACAGCTCATAGCCGGTTGGAGAAGCGAAGAAGCACCGCCGCTTTAAAATGTGGATGGAAATGCTCCTTGGGGTGATGGCGTGCTACCCTTCCCTGGGAAGTTGCACAGAAAATAAAAATTAAAAAGGCAGCTCTCCTCCCGCTGCCTGGCTCAGTGCAGACTATGCCCAATTTGCAAATGAATTTGGGGGCTGTGCCTCAGATGAGTGAGCTTTTCAACACCCACCCACAAATTCCTCAAGCCTCCTTACTCACCAGGGAGCTGCGTAGTTTCTCAGGCAGCGGATCCTTGATTCCAAGTGGGGGGCTCTCCACATTGCGGTTTTCAAATTCAGGGAAAAGCTTGTTTCGTATCAAAGACCTGTCCCGTCCGGGGGAGACAAACAGGGAAGAAAAGAACTAGGGTTAGGAAATCCCCAGCAGGCTCATGCCTCTCCCCACGTCAAGCTGGCTGGGGGAGTCATAGAATCACAGAACTGTAGAGTCGGAAGGGGACCCTGAGGGTCATCTAGTCCAACCCCCTGCAAACGCAGGAATCTCAACTAGATCGCACATAACAGATGGCCACCCAACCTCTGCTTCGAAACCTCCAAGAAAGGAGAGTCCACCACCTCCCATAGGAATCTGCTCCACTGTCTCCAGCAATCCTCCCCTTTCTCGTCCTTCCACCTCCCAGCAGCTATTGATTGCAAACCCTGCTCTCCCCCCACCCCCAAATTGTCTCCCTGCCACGCAGGAGTCCTAACTCCCTCCTCGCTCTCTGCTGCTGCAGGCTGCACTCCCCATCCATCCCGCATGGGATACAGACCAGAGCACAGTTGGGTCACTGCTCTGGCGGCTCAGGTGATACGAGAGTGCCATGAGGAGGCCACAGAAGACGGAGAAGAGGACGGGCACGTGCTGGTCACCCCACGGAGTCTGGGAGAGAGAGCAAAGAGGAGAGAAACTAAACCAATCAGGCTCAGAGAAACTGCAATACCCTCAAAGCCCCCGCCTGAAACCCAAAGCCCTAGCAGGCAGCCTAGCAATACACAGCCCTAGCAGGCAGCCAAAAGCGGACCCCCCCCAACCTAGATCTGATCTGATGGCACAGTTGCTTCAGACCAAAAGGTTGCAGTGTGACCACAAAGCAAACCACCTGAACCTGCCCTGGAGCTCAATGCCAACACCCAGCCCCGGCCTATTCCCCAAAGGCAAGTTTGGCCCGTTCGCCCCCCACAAAGGTCAGGTACCTTGATGGCCCCAAGGCAGAAACCGTACAGAAGGGCAGCCACGAGGAGGCTGCGCAGGAGAGCAACAAGGGCGGTGAGGGGACTGGTGGCAGCTGTGGGTGGGGAGAGAGAGAAAGAGAAGGCAGCACCATAAATTATCATTATTACAGTTGTAACTTGGATCCCGAACACCCTGGAACTCGGACATTTTGGCTCCCGAATGCCGCAGACCCGGAAGTGGGTGTTCCGGTTTGAGAACATTCTTTTGGAACCCAAAGGTTCGATGTGGCTTTCGCAGCTTCTGATTGGCTGCAGGAGCTTCCTGCAGCCAATCAGAAGCCGCAATTTGGTTTTTGAACGTTTTGGAAGTCGAACGGATTCCGTTTGACTTCCACGGTATGACTGCATTATTACAATTAATGTATCAATTGCCTTCTAAACCACTGTCTCAAAGCGATTTACACACAATAATTATAAACAGTTAAAAGCACAAAAGCAACAGGTAGGTTTAAAACAAGACTGAAACCCTTTTGCAGCCTGCACTATGGGGGTCCCACCTTGGACCCACAGTTTGAAGTGCTGCAGCCCATACCCAGCTCCACTCCGGATGCTCAGCTCAGCAATGCATCGCCCTTTTTTCACGCGAACCGGGGAGGACGGAGGAATGTGCTCTGTACCTCCAGCAGAACCCCGAGACCCCCTCAGCCCCACCCACCCCAGCCCTTCCCCTTTCACCCTTCCCCTCTTCTCTCTGCACCTGTTCCGCCAAAGATGTTCATGTCCACTTGCTCCAGAAGGTACATGAAGCAAGTGTTGACTTGGGGGAGGAGTCCGAAGAGGAAGATGGCCGGGAAGCAGAGGGTGAAAACTGGGTGAGAAAAGAAAAAACGGAATCAAGCCACGGACATTCAAATGACCCCATGAGCCGCCCGGGGATTCTCTCGCCAGCCGTGGGCCACCCCACCAGCCACTCACCGATCGCCACGTCTCGGGCGCAGTAGAAGAAGCCGGCGGAGAAGAGGGTGAGGTCGTAGAAGGAGACAGGTGGGAGGGGCACGGCGTGGGCGCAGAGGTCCAGAAACCAAATCAAGAGGCACGCCACGCAGAAGTAAACGGGGCGGCTGTAGGCGATGATCCAGTTGTGCCCCTGCCGGAGGAAGGGAAAACAGAAAAGCCCCCTTGAGAGCAGGGGCCAGGGATGCTTCCTCTTTAGGGACAGCAACTAGCACAAGGCTGCGAGGTCCCTGGGGAGGGACTGCTTCATGTCTGCCTTCCAAGGCCATCTTTCATGCATGCAGCAGAAGGCAGCAGAGAGCAGGGGGCTGGATCCACAGGCCAGATCCTTATCAGGCCCCTCCCATTCTTCATTCGCATGCTGGATGATTGCCAGGTCATATGTCTCCATCGGTGGCACCAGGAGGGGGGTAAGTTGGACTCCTCCAGTCAGTAAACATGCTGTCATTTTTCTTTCAGAGATCTTACAACTCATCCACCTAGAAATATACTTTGCCTCTTCTGTGCTACCCCTGTATCCCCCCACCATGCCACTACCTGGCTGTTAAAATCCATTGTGAAGAGGCTGGCATTGTGCCTGGAAATCACCTGTCTGTTGGGCACTTGGGAACCTCCTGTGCCCAAATAAGGTAGGACTGACCTTCCTGCCCATCAGCTTTCTGCAGGGTTTGATCATGTGAGAAATGGGGAGGTTTCTCATGCACCCAAGCCAGGTAGCACTGAACCCCTTTCCCCATCAGTGGGTGAGTCAACCCTCCTTTAATAATAATAATAATAATAATAATAAATTTATATGCTGCCCATCTGACTGGGTTGCCCCAATCACTCTGGGTGGCTTCCAACAAATTAGAAAACCACAATAAAGCATCGAATACTTACATCTTCCCTATACAGGGCTGCCTTCAGATGTCTACTGAAAGTCATGTAATTGTTTCTCTCTTTGATATCTTATGGGAGGGCATTCCACAGGCCCTTTGCCTGGTTCCCTGCAACCTCACTTCCCGCAGTGAGGGAACTGCCAGAAGGCCCTTGGAGCTGGACCTCAGTGTCCAGACTGAATGATTGGGATGGAGATGCTCCTTAGGGTATACAGGGAAAAAGCCATTTAGGGCTTTAAAGGTCCATTCCAATGCCCAGCCTATCAGGTGGCATTAGCCACCCAATGAGATGGCGTCAGCTGATTGACCGGTGGGCATGGTTTCAGGGAGAAAACTACCTTGTGGCTCAATCTGGAAACCCTGGTGGAACAAGGATGGAACACAGGCCAGAGGTTCCCACACTTGGCTGAGAGCAACTGCCCCATTGCCCACCCCCTGGCGGATGGTCCTTCCTGCCCTGTCCTCCCGCTCCCAGCTCTCGGGTGCATGAGGCCCACTAATAAACTGATTCCACACAACATGCACGAAAGTGCATCCAAGGGAAGCATCCTTAACCAACCAAAGCCGTATCTGCTATCCTTGTGTGCGCGCACACACACTCTTAAGCCTGCTCAAATTTCCAGCAGTTTGATACTCACATGCATCGGCGAAGCAGCATCAGGTTGGACACTCTGAAAAAAAAGATGGCAGGAAAGGGGGTGGGAGGTTAGATACATCAGGTCTCCTTGCAGAGAAAATGCACCCTCAGGACAACCGGGGGAGGAGGGGAGCAGTACTGAAAACACACTCATTGAATGGAAAAGCTACATGCTCAGCCGCAGACGGGGCTCCACAGACTCACCTTCAGCAGAGAGTATTGGCAGCTGGCGATGACCACGCAGAACTGGAACACCCAAATGTCCCGGAAGAAGCCCTGGAGGAGGAGGAGGTATCCAAGGAAAGCTACCAGGCTCACCAGCACCACCACAAACACGTTCTCTGCCACTCGCCGGTTCCTGGAGGGGCGGAGGAAGAACGGAGCATCACTGACCATCCACTGCCACCTGGCAGCAATAGGCAGCAGAGGAGGGAAGAGAAGGAAGGCTGGGGCTGCTCCCATCATCCTGAGGCAGCAGGGACTTCTCCTTGAACTGTTCCATCCCAGCTGGTCATTAGAAAAATACGTAACTAAGATCTGCTTCCTTATGTTGAATCGGAAAGCCCAATTTTCACCTTTCAGCACACTTAAGCGGCATTCTAGGGACAGGGCGGAGATCAGAAACAGGCAGGGGGATTGTTTTCAGAAGGGTTCTGCTATTTTTCTCAAAAGTATTGTCCAAATCCACCCAAGGGCTCATGAGCAAATCTGTTAACTTGTGACTGCCTGGCAGATGCGACCATTTGGGCTACAACTTTCCAAAGAGGCTTCAGAAACCCAAAGATCTGGACGGCCTGTAACCAAGGAGGTGCCAGTCGTCCATCCAGCAGTTACCTGTGAGACTTTGCCAGCCTCATCTTGCACCTTTATGGCTGGCATATGCCCAGAGGCACCTTTCGCAGGAAGAGGCATCACTGGGGAGACAGGACTGCCTGGATCCTGGCCAGACGAGCAGCTGGTTGTGTCACTCACCGGTCCAGCAGAGCCAGCAAGGCCAGGCGGTCATAGCGCACTCGCATCCAGCGTCCGGGCAGCACCCAGAACTTGTAGTATTGGCGTGGGTGGCATTTGTCCTCAATCATCAGCGTGTTCTCCTGGGATTCGTGCAGCGATTCCTGGTCCAGAAGGTCGAACTGCAGAAAACAGCCAATTAACTGGGTTGGTTCTGCTACTCCACTCAGGACCCATCCCATTACCCCCAAAACCGTTTAAAAGGAAAGAGACTTCACCTCCTGGCCAGAAACTAAAAGCTGAACCCACAAATAATGCCCCCTTTCTCAATTCTCTCTTACTTTTCAATCTCTCTGCCCCTGCCTCCTTCAGTTTTTGTCCCCGAAAAATCGAATTCTGCTAAGCCCGTTTTTTACAATTGCAATAAACTGGGGGAGTATATTATTATTATTAATTTCAGTTCTATACCGCTTTGTATTTTAAAGGAAGAAAAATCGGTTTACAACACATCAAAACATCAATCCAGAATTAAACAAACTTCAAGTAAACTATTTCAGATCCTTCTCTAGGTGACATTTTGCTTTCCCCATATTTATTTACCTACTTAATTTATAGAGCTGCCCCATAGCAGTAGTACTCTAGGAAGCCAGTGTGGTGCAGTGGTCAGAGTGTTGGACTAGGACTTGGGAGTACAGCTGCATTTTACACACATGTAATTTATCCAATTCCAACCACATGTGGTTGAAGGCAGTTGGTTGAAATTGCACAAGTTACATCCAAGCAAGGCAAAGAGATGCAAAGCTCTTTTGTGTCCAATTCCCTTGGAGTTACCCAGCACAGAAAGAGCTTTTAAGCTCTCTGCCTTGCTTAGCGGGGAAGGCCTGCTGTGTGCAACAGCTCTCAGATGATCTCATGAGATCTCGCAGGGCAATCTGTGTTCCTGCAAGATCTCAGGGAAGCACCCCTAGTCTTCCAGAGCTGGCATGTCAAGCAGGTCTTATCACTCAAACAAGGAGGAGAGCTTAAAAGTGCAAACAGACCCAGCTGATACCTCTTCTGTCTGTAATTTGAGGCGCCTTACAAAATTACAAAGTGATGCAACCCAACCAGGGCTCTTTCCGAGGAAGCCCAAGCGATTTCAGTGTTGCCACATGGGTCCCAGGGCCTCACCTCAGGGATTTCCAGTGGCACCCGGCGCACTTGCATGCCCTGAAGAACCACGGGGCGTGGCTGCAGCAGCGTAAGGGCAGGCGTCCCTTCCGGCACCTCTGCAGAGTTGAAGCTGGAGGAGTGCGAATGCCTGTCCCTGCCAAAGCAAACAGAGAAGTGTGATGGAGCAGCGATCATCTGAGAGAGGCTGATGATGGGAGGCATGTATCCCAGGGCAACCAACAGGTCCTATAAGTGGGAGTTTGCTTACATCAGGAATAGGGAAGCTGCAGGCCTCCAGATGTTGCTGGACTACAAGTCCCATCAACCCTGACCACCGGCCATGCTGGCTGGAGGCTGATGGGAGTTGGAGTCCGGCAACATCTGAAGGGCCACAGATTCCCCACACTTTCACCATCAGTTACTTTCAGATAACCAACGCATGATACCAATTCAAGCTATTTATTTATTAAGTTTACAGTCCTGCTAGTAGCTCCCTGGTTCTTGCCATCACCTACTGTACCCTCACAACAACCCCATGAGTAGGTTAGGCTAAGATCTGGTGACTGGACTGAGATCACCCACTGGGTTTCATGGCTGAGCGGAGGATTCAAACCTGGGTCTCCCCAGTCACAATCTGACGCACTAACATAGTAAGAAGGCAGGAAGATGCCTGAAACTGAGCCAGGCCATTTGTCGGTCTAGCTCAGTGCTGTCTTGCACTGACTGTCATCAGGGCTCCAGGGAGCTCTCCCAGTCCTAACTGGCCCCACCAGGAATTGGGGCTGGGGCCTTCTGCATGCAAATGATGCACCTTCCACTGAGCTATGGCTCCTGCCTGGCCTAAAACCAATAGACAAGGAACACAGGAGGCAGCCTGATAGAGAGTCCAGCCATTTATCTATGCAGCTCCATGTTTGGGAAACCCTGATCTAGATAATGATTGAGTGTCCCCTAATGTCTATTGATTTCAACAGGTTTACCCTGACGGTATGTCGAATGAGGGAAATATATGCTACTGAGCTATCTCATCTTTAAAAGATTTACAAGTATTTCAACAAAAATCAAATGTTCCAGGAAAGCCTTGAATACAGCAATGTTCAAACCACCCAAAAGCGCAATCATAAACGGCTACTGAGATGTAAGCTTCATTGAGTTCAGTGGGACTTCCTTGCAGTTAAGTGGGTATAGGATTGCAGTGTATCTTTCTTTGAAGAAAAGATTTGTTTACTAATGATTATTACGAGAAGAAGATATTTGTTTACTAATGTTTATTACAAGTGATTACTTCATTATAAATATGCTAACTTAGCCATGAATTTAGGGCCATGGGAAACTTTTCCAGAATCTCTCCCCCCCCCCCCCGGCAACTTTCAAAGCTTTCCAGAAAGTCCACATCCGCATGCAACATCAGCCGGCTCAAGTTTAGAACACAGGAGGCCTCACCAGCCACTGTTGGTTCCGTGCTCTGCACTGACTTGCTGTGCCACAGGATTCTCGTAGCCGCCCCCGGCTAGTCCGAAAGTGTATGAGCGCCGGACCCCTGGAGAGAAAGGGGGAAAGGACAGGAATACTGAAGCTGGGATCTTCTACATGCAAATGCAGAGAGAAATGAGGGCGTCCACTTATTCAGGGAGTGGAGCCAAGGTACATTCTGGCATACACCACTTCCTTTATTATCCTGCCCTTATACAGTGGTGCCCCGCAAGACGAATGCCTCGCAAGACAAAAAACTCGCTAGACGAAAGAGTTTTCCGTTTTTTGAGTCGTTCCGCAAGACGAATTTCCCTATGGGCTTGCTTCGCAAGACGAAACGTCTTGCGAGTTCTTGCGAGTTTGTTTCCTTTTTCTTAAAGCCGCTAAGCCGTTAATAGCCGCTAAGCCGTTAATAGCCGCTAAGCCGCTAATAGCCGTGCTTCGCAAGACGAAAAAACCGCAAGACGAAGAGACTCGCGGAATGGATTAATTTCGTCTTGCGAGGCACCACTGTATTTAAGATCTACAGGGGAGGCCCTGCTTGTAATCCTATCACCCAGCAATGTGCATGAGCAGGGCCTTCTTGGTGGTGGCTCCGTATCTTCATAACAAACTCCCCTCTGAGGTGTGTCATGCTTCAACCGTGTTGGCAGGTGAAGATGCACCTCTTTACCCGGTGAATGCGTTTTTATTCTGGTTCTCATTGCTGTGCAGTCGTTCTTACTGAGATTTTATGATGGCCTCTGTGTTTCGGTTTCAGCCGATACAGTATATTGTTTTCAATAAGATATGTGTAACCACAACCTGGGACCTTTGGACAACGGGTGAGTTGTACATACCACAAAGAAATAAATACATACAGTTGTACCTTGGAAGTCGAACGGAATCCATTCCGGAAGTCCATTCAACTTCCAAAACGTTTGAAAACCAAATCACAGCTTCTGATTGGCTGCAGGAAGGTCCTGTAGCCAATCAGAAGCCGCAGAAGCCCCGTTGGATGTTCAGGTTCCAAAAGAACATTCACAAACCGGGACACTCACTTCCGGATTTGCGGTGTTCAGGAGTCAAAACATTTGAGTTCCAGGGCATTCGGGATCCAAGGCATGATTGAATAAAATCCTCCTGAGGTGAAGGGAACCTAGTCCTGTCCACAAAACACTGGTGAACAACCTTGAAGCAAGACCTGCCCTCCAGAATTACTATTATTATTTAAATTTTATACTACTACTACTAATAATAATTATAGTAGTAGTAGTAGTATTTCACCTTTCTTATTGCAGGGTAGCAAACATATCAATAACAAAAGATTTCTAAAAAACATTCTATAAACAGTTACCATTAATTTAAAATTTTCTTTAAAAATTACAGTAAAAACTGTCTGAAAACAGTGGTCTCGGTGTAAACAGGAACAATTTCAAATTCCTCCTGAAAGTCCCTGATGAGGAACGCAGGTGCACCTCTCCAAAGAGGGCATCTGTCAAGGCTCAGGGAATCCTATCCCTCCCCCGGTGGCAGCCAAAAATGTAGAAAACACGAAGAGGCCTTACCACATACTTTATTCAGTATTCACAGAGAGAGAGAAAGGAATGTAGTATCTATGCCATGATGGCATTGCTCCAAGTACAGTCCCACCCCCCTACGCTGTACCTATTCTATGTCACCCCTGCGCCGGCTAATCTGAGATTTCTGTCTCTGAGCTCTCTGCTCTACTACCCGTAATGCACGCCTGGTTCTGGGAGTGGGGGGGTCAGCAATGCTTTCCAAGGACTGAGTCAGTCAGCTGTATCTCCCCTGGTGCTTGTTCTTCTTCCCGCTGTTCATCTTCCAATTATTTCCCAGCTTCTGCCCTCTGCAGCCTCTGAACTATGCCCCTCTGCAAACCACTGTTCTGAATCTATACTGTCCTCCAGTTCTCGAGAAGATTCAGGAGAAGGGGGGGGCGCCCCCACCATTCTTCTTCAGTCCAATCCCTGACAGCATCCCCCAAACAGGGAACTGCCACAAAAAAAGCCACGGCCGCTTCTAAGCAGTTTTCAAAGGCTGCTTCTGAGTGGCTTACAAAGTATGACAACACAAACCTTTGAACCCGAACACCAATAATTTAAAATGCAGAATAAAACAACGGGAGGCTCAGGAGAGGCCCCCTGTTCAAGCACCTCCTCCGGCTCTGCCCCCCTTTCCCCATGCGGTGTTCCCCCCGCCCGCCCCTCACTCACCGCTCTCGTCGTAGAAGTAGTGCACGGCACCTTCAGACGTGTCGTCGAAGTTGCAGGCTTCGTGGATGGCCCCTCGCGGCAGCAGGAGGGAGCTGGCGAACTGCAGGGCGGAGGGGAGGGTGAGCGCACGAGAGTGCGAAGAGGCCCGGCCTCGCTGCAGGTCCTGTAAACTGCGGGGAGAGGCAGGAGGGTGAGAAGAGGCAAGATAATATTAAAAAAACCCCACCAACTGAAAAAGGGGGAAGTGCATGCATGTGCCGCGGTGCTTACCTGGGCGGGGACCCCATCACTGAGGATGGGGGGGTGGGGTTGCTGCCTGCGTTATGCCGCCGCCTTATGGCGTGCATGCGCTTGATGCTGCTGGACCGGTCAGGCTTGGGCCCTTCCTCTCCAGTGGCAGCTGAAAGAGATAAGCCCAGGAGATCCTTTGCTGAAGTTGTCCCCCACCCTCCCTCCGCTGCCTCCAGACTCTGGTGACAGGCGCTCCCCACTAGGGCTGGGTGATGTATCGGCAAATGGTCTGAAACTGGTATGGCGCTCAGGTTGCGATAGCGGTTTCAGGCATTTTGAGCTGGCAATAACATCGCAGTGGCCAGGGGCACGATGTGTTCCCTGCCCAAGTTGCCTGTAAAGCTGGGCAACTGGGTGCGATGTCGCAGGAAGAGTTTGGTGGCCTTTGGCATGAGCCTTGGAATAGCTGAAATAAAAGGCAGAAGGATCTTGGCTGAAGGCAGGCTGGGAGAGATGCCTTGGGGAACCAAGGGGGAGCAGCGCTGCACTGCTGTGGGGAACCAGCCCTTTGAGATGACCAGGCTGAAAGATCTGTAGTTCCTCTCCATGCAGACTAAAGGTGGATACAGTGGTACCTTGGGTTACATACGCTTCAGGTTACAGACTCCGCTAACCAAGAAATAGTACCTCGGGTTAAGAACTTTGCTTCAGGATGAGAACAGAAATCGCGCAGCAGCAATGGGAGGCCCCATTAGCTAAAGTGGTGCTTCAGGTTAAGAACAGTTTCAGGTTAAGAACGGACCTCCGGAATGAATTGAGTACATAACCCGAGGTACCACTGTATATGCAAATAAACCAAATATCTTAAAGCGATGACAGCCTCCACCGTGTCTTGCTTCTCTAAGGAACACAGACCCTGGGTTGAGTGCCGAGAGCCCCCCGGAATCTGGCCGTGGCTGGGCAGAGATTGGGAGTGGTGTCCAACTTTTCTAACAACATTGTGAGCTCTCCCCTTGGGCAGTCAAGCCACACCTGGAATATCTCAGGGACTCACCTCCTCCGACGGCCCCTTCGGCCTGCAGCTCCCCCCTCCAGCCGGGCTGGTTGGCAGACTGGCTCCGCACGGCGCTGCCCAGTTCCTGCTCCGCCGTCAGCTTCCCCGCGTGGGACTCCAAATCCGACTTGGAGACCATGAGGCAGCCCGCCGGCTTCACTTCCATGTGGCTCCCGTCCATGCTGAGGACACGGGCGTGGGTTTTGGCGCTGGCCGTGCTCCCGGAGCGCTGGGCGTAATGGGAATGTTGGGGCGGGAGGGTGGCGCCCTCGGGGGGCAGAGGGGGTGGGGGCTTGGCCTCGGCAGCGGGGAGGCACTGCTTGCCGTGCTGAGTGGGCGGGTGGCGCTCGGGAGAGTAGCAGGAAGTGCTGGAGGAGGTGTCAGTGCTGTAGTTGTGCTGGGAGTGCAAGCTGGAAGCCCGGCTCAGGTCGCTGCAGTCGCTCGAGTCCTCGTCGGCAAAAAAGCCCTCGGCGTAAGCCTTACTGTCCAGGAGAGTGCGCATGGGCAGGTACGAGCTGCCGTGCTTGCGGGAGAGGCGCCGGCGGCCCTTGAGGCCTAGCTCCTTCGGCCGGACCACCTGCTCCGGCTCGGGGCACCCCCACAGCTCGCCGTCGCCTTTGACCGTCTCCAGGGAGTTGAGGGTGTTCTGCGTGTCAAAGCTCAGCTCCCCGAGAAGGCCCAGCTCAGGGGAGCGCAGCAGCTCGCTGTCGGAGAGGGCGTCCGTGTCGCTGCCGCCATCGGGGGGTGGGGATATGCCAGGGCCACCCTCGTCTCCCCGTGCCCCTTCTCCGGGGCCGGGGCCGAGCGAGGGGCTGTCCAAGTGGGTGGAATTGGTCTTCTCGCTGCGGTAGCTGCTCAGAGTGCTGGGGGTCTCTTTGTCGGTGCCGCTGAAGCAGCTGTCCGAAGAGCCGGCCTTGAGGGGCCGCTCCGGGCGGGGTTCCAAGGGCTGGTAGTCTGTTCCGGAGCAGCGCTTTTCGCGGCGGCCGTGACCCCCGGCCTCTGGCAACGCCAGGCTCAGGAAGCTCTGGCTGAGCTCCTCGCTCAAGCTGCTCTTGATTAGAGGGCTCAGCGGCGTGTCCCCCACGCTCTCCGACTCGCTGGCGGTCCAGCGCGGAGGGGCCCGGGACCCTGCCCCAGCAGGGGGAGACTGCTCTGAGGAATCTGTGCTCTGTAGGGAAGTCTGCGCTGGGAGGGAGGGAGGCTGCTTCCTCCCAGCCGGAGGGGGCTCTGCCTTGGGAAGAGGCAGCAGGCTTCCGCTTGCACCTTCCACGTCAGCAGACACCATCGTGACATCACTGGCTGTAGAGAGGGCGAGGCAGAGAGGAGGAGGGCATTACACACAAGTGCACATCTCAAGACAGGGACATTTATTAGCTGGCTGGGATCTTAACCACACCCAAGGATGTATGCATATAAAATGGGTCAGTGGCGAGCCTACATCTTCGGGGTCCTTTGCAACCAGCAATGAAGTCTAGGTAACTGCTGTTATCTTCTTCAATGGGGTTGTTTACCACAATCTTTACAACATCTGTGCTACTGACTCTCAAACTCTGGGAATGAAAATTTAACCCTCCCCCTTTTTTAAGCAATGTGAACTATTCACTTCTGTGGTCCTCCGGGATTAGGGGCCTTGAAACTTAAGCTCCATTAGTTTCGCAGTAGATCCACCCCTGAAATGGGAGCATGACGGGTAGAGATATGAATCTGGAGCAATGATATCTGAGTCGCTATGGCCAAGCAGAGTCAAAACATGCTATGTACAGTTGATGGTATGTACACTGATGATAAGAGGAAGCAAAAATAAATAAGCACAACAATATAAATAAAAGTGGAACACAACTTTTCTGCCCAAAATCTCAGGCAAAAGAGTGAAATCACTCCAGAGTGTCACTTGGGTAACTGGGGGGCTTGAGATTTGACTCTCTGTTAACAAAACATGAGAACGGAAACAGCACTGATTCAAAATGGTACCGCTTCCAAGTGCCTTGGACCACTCTACCGTGGGAAGCAAGTCTTTTTGACACTGCTACAGGCCAGATCGCGTCAAGCTAGCTTTTCTGAGACAGTCTCGAATTGTTTCCTCATGAAGTGTTCTCAATGGAGTGCTATTTCCACTCACACAGCTGCCAACAGCAGGGCAACAAGTTCCTTGTACTGAACAAGAGATATCCAGCTCACTGTCTATTGATGGCAGCACTCAATAGGTCTACTCTTAGGAACAATCCTATGTGTCTGAAAAAGCCTGCAATCCACACATTAATCTCCAAGCAGGAAGATTACAGACACTCCTCTTTTTGAGAAGCAGCAATAGGAATATAGGAAGTTGCCTAAGACTTCTACCAAGTGAGCTGCCAGAGGGAGGATGGATCAC
The DNA here is from genome assembly GCF_964106645.2 of Podarcis pityusensis. Classification (NCBI taxonomy): domain Eukaryota; kingdom Metazoa; phylum Chordata; class Lepidosauria; order Squamata; family Lacertidae; genus Podarcis; species Podarcis pityusensis. The sequence goes on from NC_138041.1 coordinate 18,815,893, forward strand.
TCTGGCCCTCTTGCGCTGCTGCATTTCCATGCTGATCATGGAGGAAGAGACTCCATGATTAGCACGGAAGAGGAATGGAGTGAACTGTCTCTCCTCCGTCAGCCCACTCACTCGCCTGCATAGAATTTCTGGTCGCCTATGGCGAGTTGCTTCTCTTTTTGTATAACATTTGCCGAGGGTGGGGAGCTGTACATATTATATATGAAAAAAGGCTCCCAAGTGACAGGGCTGGGAAAGATCTTGACAAACTGGAACACGCCAGAGGAAGGTAGCAAAAAAGATGGTGATGGAGACCACGTCTCATGAGGAACAGATGGATGTGAATATGTAAGTGCGATTGAGAAGCGACATGTAAACCATCTCCAAATATTCAAAAGGACTGTCACACAGATGATGGTGCAAATGTTTTCTGTTGCTCCAGAGGGAAGGCCCCAAACCAAGTTACAGGAAAGGGGATTTTGACAAAACATTAGGAAGAATTTCTGGACAGTGCAAGCTATGCAACAGTGGAACAGTGCTATGCCTTAGAAGGTGGCGCATTAGAGGATTTTAAGCAAAGGTTGGGTGGCCGCCTTGCAGGGGTGTGGTAATCCTAAGGGATTGGACCAGACGGCTGTTGAGATCCTTTGAAACCCACTGCCAGTCAGAGCAGAAACACTGGGATAGACAGACGAACAGCCCAGCTTGGAAGAAGGCAGCTTTGTAAGTCTATAAAACTACTTCTTCCCGTCTTGTTCAGGGCCTCCCTCCTTCTTGCCCCACCCACCACAGCCAGGGACCTACCACGGTTCTCGGGGGAACAGTGCTGGAGCATGTCCCGGTCAGCTGCCGTGACAATGACGTTGTTGCTGCCTTGCTCACGGACAAGTTCTTTGATGTCTGTAGGATGAAGCGATAGGAGCTTGAGAGACTTTCCCCCATCGCAGACAACCCACCCTCTCACCACCCCTCATACATGCCTCCAACCTCAGCTATAAAACCAGGGCTCTTTGCTCTAAGGCAGATGAGGGCATCTCTTCTCTACCAAGGTCCACGTTCCCTTGGGCATAATCTGCTGGGGGCTGCATACTGGTCACAGGCAGTGCAGCCCCCTTCCTCCCCCCTTACATGAAATTAAGCCAAGGGCCAGATCTAGCCCTAGGGCTGTAAATTGCCCCACCCCTGCTTCAAGGCACATGGCTGGAGAAACCCACCGCCTCCTGCCGAGCTCAGGAGGTGAGAACATCAGGGCCACTTTCTGCCCCTATTCAGAAACACATACATCAGAAAGCGGCCAGAAAATGGCAGAGTGCCCACAGTTTTGTAGTGCTGGGAGGATCAGATGCAAGTCCATCTGCTGCAAAGGCGCCTTGTGCAGAGTGGATTTCTCCCACCCCTCCCCTGCCCCCGATTTATAACTGAAATGAAGCCATGGTGTCATGTTTTGGACAGAATCGGCAGAGGGAATTAGTCTCACCTCTTACAGGCCTCCCGTCCTCCAAGTGGGGCAGCAGGTCCTAAAAGGCAAAGAGAAAGATCAAACTGCTATTTCACAGAAAGATTATTGAGGGAGGGCAAGAATGAAGGCTGGACCTCCACGCCTTTCAGAGCAGCCAGAGCTCAGTGTGAGTGTAGCACACGCAAAAAAATCCCAGGCTCAATCCCTGGCATCCCCAGGCATGGGTGGAAGAGAATCCTGCCTGAAACCCTGGAGAGCTGCTGCCAGCCAGTGTAGGCAATATTCTGACTCAGTATAAGGCAGTTTCCTATGTTCATAACACTTTCTTGACGAAGTCTGAGGTCCAGGTGGAGGGAAGTGGGGGCACCCTTCATGCAAGGATCTCTTGATCCTGTGCTGAAGTGCAGCCCACCCCTTGGAGGGCCAAGCACCCGACCCCTTACCCCACTGCTCCGTGCAGCACTTAATTTCAACCAGAGCATTTGAGGGCTTATCTCAACCAGCACTTAATTTCAACCAGAGCATTTGAGTGCCTCCCTGCTGAAGGACAGGGCTCAGATGCTCTTATCATTGTTGCTGTTCTCGTTTTTCATTTTATTACACATATTCTGCTTCCACTTGAATGAGTGACCCCTGGGAGTCCTGGGCTTCTGAGCAGGTTTGCACCTTCCTTGTGGGATGGCAGCATCAGCAACTGCCAGGCCACCCACCTGAAAACTGGGATGTCCCTAAGTCTGCGCATGCTGAGTTAACCTCAGCTACATCTTTTACATACACAAGATAAAGGAAAGGCTACAACATTGGGGGCTTTGGGGGTGGGAAGGGAAGGGAAGGGAAGCAACTGTGGGATAACAGGGTCAAGGTCACCCCCTCTCTCACAATGCTGTAACGCAGGGTCATCCAAGGAAGCTGAGTGGTGGGATATTAAGAGCAGACCAAAGGGAATACATCCTTACAAAGCATGTAAGCTAAATGATGGCATCCTCTTCCCGTAAGATGCAGTGTCGACCACTAGTTTAGAGGCCTGCAAAAGGCAATTCGACAGACTGAGGACAAGGCTGTCCAGGGCTACTAGTCCCATTGGCTGTAATCTGCCTCCAGGGTCAGAGGCAGCCTGACGCCTCTGAATGCTAGTCACAAGTGGGAGAGGGCTGGCCGCTGGGGGAAGCAGGATAGGCCACTGATCTGATCCAGCTGAGCTCATACAAGATTCTGCAATGCACAATCCAGAGCCTGGCATCTGTCCTTCTATATTCTGCAAATAAATCCTAGAGTCGCAGAATGAGAAGACAGCAGACAGTGCAATTCTGCCAGACACCTTCCCAGCAGCATCCTATGCCATCCCGCCACCCCCCCAAAAGCTTCCAAGGAAGGTGGCATGTCTCAGCAGCTCGTTCTGCGGTACCAGGTCCGGTGCTACCCCCTTGATCCTTTCTCGCACCAAAGGGGATGACTGTGGTCCCAATAACGCCACCAGTGCTCTCAGAACCCAATTTTCCAACCCTTAGAGAAGCTTCCTCGCTCTTACCATGACCTGGTTGAAGCCAAACACAGAGTGTTGGGAACTGCATCTCACCGGAGGTGTGGAGCTGACTTTCCGAAACACTGTCATCTCCACCCCGCCAGGGTCTCTGCAAGGAGAGAGAGAGAGGAATGGAGCCAGGGCCAAGTTTAAAATTACAAACAATACTGATTGGTGAGGGGCTATAGCTCAGCAGTACAGCATCTGCTTTGTACGTCGAAGGTCCCAGGTTCAATCCTCAACGGGGTATCCAGGTATGTCCCCTGCCTGAAACCCTCAAGAGCCACTGCCAGACACTGTAGACAACGCTGACCTAGTTGAACCAACGGTCTGGCTTGGTATTGGGCAGTTTCTTAAGTTCCTATGCTGCTAAATGGGATTCATTAGACCACAAAGCTAAATTCTGTCCCCAGCTGATAGAGGCAATATGCGTCTGGATACTCGCTGCTGGGAATCACAGGTGGGGAGAGTGATGCTACACTCGGATCCCGCTTTTGGGCTTCTTGTGGCATTTAGCTGTCTGCTTTGAAAACAAAACACTGGACTAGATGGACCTTTGGCTTGATCTAGCAAGGCTCACCTTATGTTTTTAAGCAACACAGTCACATCAAATAAGAATAAAAAAAATAATCTGGCCAGTAATGGAGTACAGTACGAGGGGGACAAGAAGAGAGGCAGGGCAAAGGCAAGTCGCCCAACCGCAAGAAGCTGAGATGTACCCTCTCACATCCCTGCTCACCTGGCCAAGTTCCCCTCGTCCGCTGCAGCGCCATCTTCAGCCTTGGCACCATCCGCAAGTGCAGAGTTCTTCTCCACAATCTCACCCTCATCAAACATGGTGTGCAGGCGGTAGTTGATGGTCTTGACTGTGGTGAAGAAGGTGGCAACCACCGCGCAGTAGACACCTGCCACCACGATACTGGGAGGCATCACCTGCCAGGGAATAAGATGGCTGTGCATAAAAAGGAGTAGATAAAGATACCGCAGGCATTAGCATCCACGTTAAAGAAATCAACAAACCACTTTGAGTGCACTGTTCTGAAATGCGCAGCTTTTTAGTGCATGTATTAAAGGTAGCTGGAAGGAAAAAGGTCTACATTATTGTAACGAAAGGGAAAGGCATGATCCAACTGGAAGGGAATTCCAGAGTTTTGGGGCTACCACCGAGAAGGTCCCATCTCCTGTGCACACCAGCTTAGTTGATCTGAAGAGCAATCATTCAAGAAAGATCTTTGAATCAGATATTTAGTGCACAAACACAATAGTATCCAGTCCCAAGCCATTTAGGGTCTGGAAGGTTAAGACAAGCACTTTGAATTGAGCCCAGAAACTTATTGGCAGCCAATGCAATTGGCACAAAAATCGGAGCTATGGGACTTCCGGGGTGGCACCATCGGCAATGGCGGACTCCCTCTGAACTGGAGGGACTAGCTCCGCGTGAAACGGGTCTTCTCCGCTATGGCGAAGCGGGGACTCTTTTAAAAATCACAGGCGGATGAAGCCTGTGACCATGGGACTCGGCGGGCACCTTTAGCGCCCCCCCCAACTCGCAAAGGAACCCATTAACGGGCTCTGAAGTGAAGAGGGGGAAGTGGCGCGGTGCTGTGAGTCAACTGCTATTTCCGTGGAGCGAAGCCGCACAGCCGTTGCCGGAGAGCGCTGCCTTTTTCCTGGGACAATTTGGACTCTAAAATAAGCACCCGTGAGTACTTAAACTTTGAACAACTGGACCTTAAATAAGGACTTGCGAGCAGAAAGGAACTGGATTTTAAAAATTTATTTCAATTTGGTACTGAACGGGAAGGTCTAAACAGGAAGTCAGCCTTCCGTTCTATTGTAGACAGAATAAAGCAAAGACAACGTAAACTAGAGCTCAGAAAATCGCCTTTAAAGGATTGGATTTCATCATTTAAAATTGTGGAACCCCCCTTCGACAGCAGGAGAAGAAGGGGGATCTTTTTCGGACTGTTTAAAGTGAGTTTAAAGTAAAGCAACTTTCCTCCGTCCTGATCCTGGAGCGGGGTGTCAGGACTGACGTTTGAAGCTCATTGACCAGAGACAAACGCTTTTGACAGATAGCTAAAAGAAGAGAAATATAGTGATTCCACTGTTTCCCTTCGCATTTTAAAGGAACAAATATCGACAAAATATCTCAAAAAGGGAAACTTTGTTGCAAGAACAAATAGAAGTTTTCCCCCTAGAGGGAGACTGTGAAACTGTAACCAATTCCAGGGAGCCGGCAGCTGTTACAGATTACAATCGTGGGAACAGATATTTGACCTTGCAGGACAATATTTTCAGAAGCTCTGTTGTGTGCTTTCTATAAAACAAATGCTCTACTGGAACAGTTACATGAGAAGATGAATTTGATGGCGACTTCGACTAGAAATTTTGAACAGGCAGTGGGAAATTTTGAACAGACAGTGGGAAAATATGTGGAGCCCACCCAGGAATTAAATCAGGAGTGTGTCCTGACAGAACAGGCCCAACAGGAATATGAGCTTTCGGATTTGACAAATGAACTTGGAAAAAACCAGATTTGGAAAGAAAAAGTTTGGTTTGGCTTGGAAATGGGGGGCTGGATTGATCCCCCTATGCTGGGATGTTTGGACTTTTCAAATCTGGCAATGGGCCGTGAGATGTTTGGGATTGTGGGGGCTCTTAATTTTGGAGGGTTTTTGAAACATGCTTTTAAATACCATATGGAATTTAGTGTTGAATATGGAAAAGGGGCTGATCTGTCGAGAAGGGACAAAAATATTGCCAAGCTGGAGTTACCACGAGCAGGAGACAAGGTAAAATACAGATACAAATATGAAGAAGAGCTGCGGAAGGGACATGGAAGAGACTTGAGGGCCTCGGATATAAGGTTGCCAGGTTAACGGGCTAGATCGATGGGATAATAAGGACTGACTAAACCCGGAACCAGGAGGAAGGGACGCTGGATGAAGATTGGATCTGTTTGTATTTCTTCTTTTACCATTAGGACTGTTTTATAAAATTGATGAATGTCAGAAAAATGTTGGAATGAAATTACTTGGCTTTAGTAAAGATGTTTAAAGAATTATGAAAGAATATTATGGTTATGAGAAGTTGGTAAGGATAAGATTTAAGCTTTAAGTTTTAAGGTTTATTTTTTATAGAAAGATAAGATTAAAACAGTTTAAGGTAATGTAAGGACAGAATATTATGAAATATGGAAAGGATTTGCTGGGATAATTAATAACTAGGATACAAAGAAAGGGAGGAGGAGGAGGTCAAAGAAAGAAGGTAATGACAGTTGAGGATTTGAGAATAATGAATTTGTTTTTAAATGTTCTTAAATGTTTGTGGTGTATTTTTGTTTCTTTCTGTTTCTTTTTCTTATTTTTGAATTTGTATTCGTATTGTTGGAATGGGTTTGTTTTTCTCTTTTTCTACTTTGTTAACCATTTTTATTCTGTACTTTCTTTTTTTTTTTGGTAACATTTTGAAAATTTCAATAAATATCTTATAAAAAAAACCCAAAAATCGGAGCTATGTATTCAGATTTTCTAGCCTGTCTTTTCCAGGCAGCAGCATTTTACACCAGCTGCAACTTCCAGTATATTTTCAAAGGCAGCCCCACAGGAAGTGCATTACAGCAGCCCAATGCCCAGCATAGGTTGCATAAAGCGCAAGCGCGCACACACACATACACATGGCACCTGTTCTTTGCACAACAGAAACAGATTCAGAAGCACACCTGAATATCCATGCCTTTATAACTTTCGAACAAACACAGTTCAAATGGCACAGTACTTCTTTGGAACCAATTCACTTTCAGAATGACAGAAGTGAGCTTCTGAGCTACACAGAACTCTTTTTCAGGTGCAGATATTTGAAGCAAAACATTTTTTTAACTGTGAGAATGTAGAAGGCAGTGTTATAACTTCAAGCTGGTGCAGACACCATGAGTGAATGATTTAATGTTTACGTTTAACTCCCACACCTGGTGAAAAGAGCTATGTTTAACTAAAGAGCTCCACTGAGCCTGACTGAAGAAAGAAACTCATCATCTGTAGAAAGAAACTCATCATCTTTTTCAAAAGAACGCTGAGAACATCAGGATGCTCAATTCCCTCACCAGATGCCGAGAGAGAGCTCTAAGGTTAACGGTCCAGAAAGAGGTATCACAGTTCAGTGGAGGAGCATATACTTTATACCAAGAAGGCCTCATTTTCAATTTCCAGCATCTCCAGTTCAAAGTATACAGGAAGCACTCTTTTCTGCCTAAGAACAGGACAGCCACTGCCAGTCAGAGTTGATGACAACAACACAGTAATAATAGTAATCATAGTAATAACAACTTTTTGCTTATACCCTGCCCATCAGACAGGGTTGCCAGATACCTAGATTCCCAGTTTATTACAGAGAGTCTTCTGAGCATTATTCAGACTGAGGATTTTGCTTTGCAGACTTGCAGCGGCAAAATCCAAACAGGACACTGGTGAGCAATTTGCTTTCAGCAGTGATGCTTTGCTAACAAGCCTATTTTAGTCCCAAAGCTGGAAAGAATCTACAGGAATGCATCATCTGCGGCACTCTTGATTAGGCCACTGAAATTCCCACACCTGAGCAACCCCATCATATCTCACCCCAAAGACACTTTGCAGCGGTGACTCAGAGAAACCTGGCCATTATTAAGTGATGTTCTGACAGCCGTATCCCAGAACCCCTGATTTCCCTCCATTCCCAACTGCACAGAATGGGCCTATACCCAATTGAGTCCTACTTCAAGGTGCTGGGAACTGAATCTGGGACCATCCTTCTGCATGTAAAGCAGATGTTCTACCACTCATTTACAGCCATTCCCCATAACTCTGTATAGGCACATAGAAAATTGCCCTATATCAAGTCAGACCACTGTCCAACTAGAACTGTCTACACTGACTGGCAGCAGCTCTCCAGGGTTGTTACCTGAAAATTGACAAGAAATTAACACTGACGAAGCAGGTTCAGAAGTAGCATTGACTTTCCAGACCTGTAGTGAAAACATTGCTGGGAAAAGGCATTTCAAGCTTCCCCTAAGCAACACAAACAATCCTTCAGGATTCAGCCTTCTGCAGAGATTTGGGGCAGGGGAGTCAAAGTTGTTGGGCCCCAGGCAGCACTAGCCATGTACAGATACCCATGCCACTAGGACCCGCTCCCCCCTCCTCCGCACCAGCCGTCCAGCTCCAGTTTCACACAGCATCTTCCCATTATGATTCTCACATGCTTGGCAAGGAGCAACTGCAAGCAGCAGGGCGAGACTGTGGCTGACACAATAACTAAATTCCCAGGGCTTGGGGTTTCTTTATTATTTATTTATTTACTTACAGTGTGCTTATACCAGTGATCAAAATTTGCCAGGTGCATTTTGCAACTGGTGCAGGTCCAGCTACAATCATGTAGAGATCTCTGGATGCCAGGTTAGCAACTGACCTCTCCATCTGGCTGGCCCTTCCAGCTTTCGTAAGCAGGCAAGCAGAAGAGCTTATTCACTGCGTTTATGTCCCACCTTTTACTCCAAGGAGTCCATGGTTCACTCCCCACTCCTCAGTTAATCCTTACAACAACCCTGTGAGGTAGGTTAAGAGGCTGTGACTGGCCCAAGGTCGTCCGGTGAGCTTCATGACTAAGTGGGGATTTGAACCCTGATCTCCCAGGTCCTAGTCCAACACACTAACCACTTCACCACACTGGCTTCCTAGAGGTCTTCTGCTATGGGGCAGCTCTCTCTCTCTATATATATGTTCTCTCTATATATATACACATGTTAAGTTTTCAATTTTACAATTACATCATTTTCCATTTTTATACAATAGATCTTTTAGACTTCCCACCCAGCATTCCATGGCAGTTCTTTATACATCTTGCATAGCTGCGTAAACATTAGTTCCTCGCCTTATTTTCTACATTCTCATAACCTTTATATTGTATTGTCAACTGTTGGTCACAAGGTATCCCCTACCTGGAATTAAGTCAGTAAATAAATATGGGAAAAGCAAAATGCACTTATAGAAGTACTGTATCTGAAATGTTTTCCTTGAAGCTTGAGTTTGTTTTAATTTGGATTGTTTTATTTAAGGTTTTAATGTGTTGTAAACTGCTTTGAGATTTTTTTCTTTAAAATATAGAAATGAATTTAATAGTAATAGTAATAGTAATAATAATAATAATAATAATAATAATAATAATAATAAATGTCACTGTAAAAAAAAAAAGGTGGCTAGGCATTCCATTTTGGCAACCATAACCCAGGTTTAAGGTGACATTTGGCAATTAGCTTATATACCTGAGTTTCTAACACTGGTTTACATCACTCATCAACAAAGTCTTCTGGGTGTTTGCAAAATTGAGGAATCAGCAAAGCACAAACATAAAATCAACCCATGCCAAAAAATGTATTAAAAATAGTATCAAAGCAACCAGTATCAAACAGAACACAGCATAAAGTTGTGCTCTCTGGAGGAAAGGTAGGATGCAAATGTAATAAATAAACAAATAATGACCGGCTAGAATGGAAGCAGTTCAGGAAGGGCTGGATTAGGCCCTAGTCCTGTTGCTCCCTCTAGTGTTCGAAACTCCCATTGTTCTAGGCGCATTTTGCAACAGAGAATTTCATTAGTGCGAGCAGTTTCTGAGCTCTGGGCGCAGTACTGCACCTACAATTTCAGATTAAAACTGCAGAGTGGAAGGAAAGGAGGACCTTTTTCTGCCTCCCCGCTTCCAGCTACTCTGAAGACTGCAGAAGAAACCCTCTTAAGAATACTAGGGGGGTGGGCACGGGAAGGACTAGACCATGTGAAAAATAAACATAATATTTTAGCTGCAATTTGTTCATTTTCAGCTTTGTATTCTGGTTATAAAAAAGTGCACCTAGACTTTCTGTTGTTGCACCCATAACCTAGGTTTAAGGTGCCATTTACCTCCTAGCTTTCCTATCTCAGTTTCTAACACTGGCTCCCTCTGCTGGTTCCTGATGGAATGGTTGGGGGTCACTTTGGTAAACAAGATGCAAGTCTGATCCAGCAGGATAAAAAAATCCTTCCAGTAGCACCTTTAAGACCAACTAAGTTAGTTCTTGGTATGAGCTTTCGTGTGCAAGCACACTTCTTCAGATACACAGTGTATCTGAAGAAGTGTGCTTGCACACGAAAGCTCATACCAAGAACTAACTTAGTTGGTCTTAAAGGTGCTACTGGAAGGATTTTTTTATTTTGACTATGGCAGACCAACACGGCTACCTATCTGTAACTGATCCAGCAGGGTTCTTCTTATGTGATAAGCTCCATTAACACACAAACACACACACTTGCTATTTTGCCAATGGCAACTCCCCTCCCAAAGTGCATAACGGTTGGAAAGATTTTTGCCAGAACCGGGAGTATTCTGTAGTGCACCCCCCAAAGCTACCCACCCCCCAAAGCTAGTTTTGGTCCTCAGAGTCTCTGCTCATTACACAGCAATATTAAAAGGTAAAGGTAAAGGGACCCCTGACCATTAGGTCCAGTCGTGACCGACTCTGGGGTTGCGGCGCTCATCTCGCTTTATTGGCCAAGGGAGCCAGCGTACAGCTTCCGGGTCATGTAGCCAGCATGACAAAGCCACTTCTGGCAAACCAGAGCAGCAAACGGAAACGCCGTTTACCTTCCCACCGGAGTGGTACCTATTTATCTACTTGCACTTTGATGTGCTTTCGAACTGCTAGGTTGGCAGGAGCAGGGACCGAGCAACGGGAGCTCACCCCGTCGCGGGGATTCGAACTGCTGACCTTCTGATCGGCAAGTCCTAGGCTCTGTGATTTAACCCACAGCGCCACCCGCGTCCCATACAGCAATATTACTTATCTGCTAAAACTGCCAGGACTAGACTCTGGCTTTTGGTTTGAACGTTTGCAACTGGGTTGGCAAGGGATTTGTAAATGAAGTTCAGTGTGGAACTATTGAGAAAACTGTATATGTTTGGCTTGCAGAAGAGAAAATTAATGGGGGGAGGGGGGAGAGACGACAGCATTTTTCAAATATCTGAAGAGCTGTCATGCAGAAGAACATGGAGCAGGCTTGACCCCTGGTGCTCCAGCGTTGAGGACTTAAACAAATGGGTAGTTACTGCAGGGAAGCAGATGGATAAACATTAGAAACAACTTCCTAACAGTAAGAGTTGGTTGACAGTGAAACTGACTACTTCAGGAGGCAGTGAGTTCTCCTTTGCTAGTGGTATTTAAGCAGAAGCTGGACAGCCATCCCTCAAGGTAGGCTGTAGTTGAATCCTGCAGCACAGATCCTGCAGGAATAGATGACTTTTGTGAAAGCTAACAGCTAAATTTCTTCCCTGGATGATTCCTGACAAGAGACAAGATCCCAGATTTCCTCAAACAAGCACCAGGATGGCATTGCTTGGAAGCCATGAGAGCTAGAAGCTGGTCCAAAAAGAGAAAAGGCTGGTGGGGGGTGGGAAGAGATATTCCACTCCATGTTTTTAGTTAAGTCACATTAGACAATCAGTCAGGCATTGGACTCTTCCATCTTGGGCCTGAAATTCAAGGCATTCCAAGCCACTTGTCCATCCACCCATCTTGAAATTCAATCAGTAATTATTCCTTTCTCTGTTTATAAGCTTCTCACTTTGCAAAGACAACACTATCTTAACTAAAAGATTCAGGCTATGAGAGTAAACGGAGAGCCACCACTGGGATTAATTGATGCAAGAAGCTGAAATTTCAAGAGCTTCTAACGTTCTTGTCTATACAGTACCTTTGTGCCTTGAAAGACGACAAAGAAATGAGTGAATAAATAAGGAGGGAAAGCTTCTCCAGGTATACCAACACTCCTCCCCCCCCCCCGCAGCCTACTGAGACCCAGACTCACCATGTACAGCAGGAAAGGGAAGATGAGCAGGAAGATCCAAGTATAGAGGTGGAAGCAGTTGGAGAAGGTGCTCTGGTGCGGGTCAAAGAACCAGCCACCGGTCAGTGAAGCCCAGACGCCCTGGCGTAGGATCTGCAGGACCTGCGACCCCATGTCCACGGTGGGGCCGCCTCTTCCTCTTCTTCTTCCTCCTCCTCCTCAGGGAACACCACTGCCCAGCTGGCACTCACAGATTCCTTCATCAAGGCAGCTTGAGGCCCATGATCCACAAGGCCTGGGGAATCCAGAACCCTCTCCTCCCCACTTTTGGGTCTTACTTCAGCTCTCTCTACAAACCCTTTCCTACAGCAGCGGGGTGGGGAGAGGGGGGGCAATTCACCAAAGGTCCATGCGCCCCATTCAGCAGGGCAAGTTCACCACACCACTATCCCCCCCTCCCGCTCTGGGCAACCATCCCCTCCTCTCCCCAACCTCCCCTGTGGAGAAGCTTCTTTCTCCACTATCTCCACTATGGAGGCTCACTATGGAGACTCATGCCATCTTGGCTTCAAAAGATGGGGCTCTGCCAGGGCACCTTGGTGGATCTTCCCAAGGGCTGCAGTGGGATTCCTGCGCCTCTGGAATGGGAGGAGGAGGGAGGACGACGGCAAAGTGGGACCACGCTCGATATGGCACAAGCTGCTCCAAAACACTAACTAGTGACGGAGGGAACCCCAAAACCAGCCAGCCTGCACCGGAAGTGGCCCCTGGGGGTGCTAACTGGGGGTGCTGGCCCAGGCGGGAAGAGACAGCCCCGAAATTGCTAGGGGGCCCCTTGGGTAAGTATAGAGCAAAATTAAGCCGGAGAACGGCCGCCCCCCTCTCCAAAAAATATAAAAGGGAGTCAAAGTCCAGTTCACTTCCGGGGTCAAAGGTCAGCCCTACTTGGCCCGAGCAGAGAGGGGCTCCCGGTGCCTCAACCTACTCAGGGGCTGGAGAGGCCGGAAGAGGAGCCCGAGAAGCAGCAGGAGCAGCAGCCACGGCACCGCGCATGCGCCATCCTCTCCTGTTTCCCCCTTGCAGGCAGGAAGTAAAAGGGAAGGGTCAAGAGGGAGAGCCTGGATGGGGGTGTCGCTCTTGACGTGATCGCAAATATATGAAAAGTGTAGAGAGATACATTTCGGTTTCAGAACCGGAAGTCAGTGAGGTCTGTCTCCGCAATTAAAAAAAAAATCCCAATACTGTATTTTACTGAAAAGTCCCCTTCGACTATAAAAAAAAAGGGAAACAGATACAAAGATAGAAGTGACTGGCTTTTTCTAGCTCGAGGCTTTCTGCGCGTAGGATTTTTGGTTGTGTGAGTTTTTCAGTATCCGTGAATGCTGCGAGTGACGAGGGGGAATTCGCGCTGAATAAAACCCGAGTAAGAAAAAAGTGTTCTCGAAGCTACAAACATGAGTTTGACCAAACTGCGGGAGGCAGTGGAAGACAGGAGTGCCTGGCGTGCTCTGGTCCATGGGGTCACGAAGAGTCGGACACGACTAAACAACAAGAAAAAAGCACGAGCTCCTTTTTGCTGCTGCCCTTCGTTCTGCTGCGGGAACTTTGTTCTCCAGTCATGGTCACAATCCTGGATTTCTCTAGCTCTAACTTCTGCGGCGAGAAGAGGACACTTGAAAAGCTTGTTCAATGGGAACCTGAAATGACTTATCCAGATGAACTGATGCTCCTCTTCCATTTTAGCCTCTATGAGACGAGGAGGCGCCTTACGCACACGTTGACCTTCCTACGCATGCGCACATATGGAGCGCCCTGTGCCCGTTCAAAGGAAGCAGGGCCCTGCGCACGCGCTTAAAATCTTCAACGGCAGAGAGCGAAAGTGAAAAATACGCATGCGTGTCTGAAACCGGAGCTCGATGGGGGAAGAGGGCGGACATTTAGCCAAAGAAGATACCCTAAGGACCAGTGCGCACGCGCACATTGCTAGGTTCCTGTTTTTGTTGAGCGGGTTGAGAAGGCGGGATTTTAGGTGACGATCTTCTTTTCGATTGGCTCACTCAAAATGAGAAGCAGCCCTATCTTCCACTGAGAAACGAACCTCTATGCCTGGCCCAATCCCTCAAAGCGTAGGAGAGCAGCTGATGGATGGGAATTGCACAAAGGTGCCAGAATCCCTACCCTCCTGCCATCATCCTCTAATTTCAAGACGGGGTGAAGTGGGGTGTCGGGCCCATCCAGTCCTGACTTCATCGGCATAATAAAATATAGTAATTTGCAGCTTGCATATAGATTTTTTCGAAATGTTCTGCTTGCTAAATATATATAATCGAAGCCAACCTTGCAAAATTGTTCATAATTCTCAGACTGCCCTCCTAAAGCACCACGGAGTAAGTCCCACCGAATACAGTGGGACTTACTTTTGAGAAGGCGTGCATAGAATTGCGCTTCAGCATCATTTTATCAGCCCTGTAAAACTGGTCTTCTTATCCTCATATTGCAGAAAGAAGAGGAGGATGGCAGAGGCTGAGAGATTGGGGATTGATGTGCCAGATTTACGTATAAACTAAACAAGCTATAGCTTAGGGCCCCACTCTCTTGGGCCCCCCCCCCAAAAAAAACTAAAGAAAACAACAACCTGCATGTACATTTCCAAAATATAAGATAAAAAATAAAATAAAACCTACATACAGCAACAGTGTTATTTGGTAATCTAGTCCAGCCCCTTTGCCTACAGGAGAGAGAAGAAACGGAAGTTGAGGGATGCCTCCTGATGCGCTGCAGCTGTTCCCCACAATGAAATGGAAGGCTCAACATTTGTCAGGCACTTTTGGAAGCTCAGCAGCCCTGTGTGGTTACAACAACCCTGTAAAGTAGGCCAGTGCTATGCACTTCCCAAATTGCAGCTGAATCCCTCGCAGATTGGCATCCAACCTCTGCTTCAAAGCCTCCAAGGAAAGAGAGTCCACCACCATTCCAGAGAGTCTTACCATCAGAAAGTTTTTCCTAATGTTTAGTCCGAATCTCCTCTCCTGCCCTCCCCTCTGGAGCAGCAGAAAACAAACTTGCAGCCTTCAGATATTGGAAGATGGCTCTCCTCTCAGTCTCCTCTTCTCCAGGCTAAACATACCCAGTTACCTAAACCGTTCCTCATGAGGCTTGGTTTCCAGACCCTTCATCATCCTGGTAGCACTCCTCTGCTCACCTTCCAGCTGCTCAATATCCTTCTTCAACTAGCCTTCACTGACTGGCAGCAGCTCTCCAGGGTTTTGGATGGGGGGGTGACATTCCCAGCCGCCCACCCCCCAGAGATGCCGCCCAGGACAGAAGACCTACATGCAAAGCAGATGGTCCAATCCTGCACTATGGAGACCCCTAGCCTGCCTTGAAGGATGTGGGGATGATCTCCCTTTGGAAATGGGGCTGCACGAAGAAGGATGTGAAATGCCGAAGTGAATCCTTTCTCTCTCTGCCAGCCCTTCATGCTCTGGGCTGCCTCTTTCCAGCTCTGGCGATGCCCTTTCAGGTCACTGAACTGCAGAGAGATGGAAGGAATTGGGCCAGATGCCCCTCCTCACACACAAACGCCCCCCAAGAATTGGGGTTGCCAGCTTCTGAGTCGCTCTCTCTGCTCCTCTCTTCTAAGTTAAGGTGCTTAAGATGCCTGATCAGCCACAGCAACAGCCCTGCAAGGCCCGAAGCAGCCCATGGCGTCAGGTGAGCCAGTGTCCCTCCTTTTTGGGACAGAGGAGGGCAGGAATGGGCTAGGGGGGCAGCTAGTCAAAAGATACACAGAGCCAGATGGCTGGATCCAACCCAAGGTCCATCTGGGCCAGCATTTGGAAACCCAACCCCCGCCCCCCGTGACCACCCCATTTTGTGGGGTCCAGTGGAGGAAGCAGGGGGCTGGGCTGTGGGGCAAGGCGGGACAGTTGTCAGCGAGAGGGGCGCCTTCCCTGGGGAGCCATGTTCTGCGGGGCAGGAGGCTAGGATTGGTCCCCAAGGCCTGGGGTGTCCCTCCCCTGTAGAAGAACTTGGCATCCAGGAGAAAACTCTTGGAATAGCCTTGCCAGGGGCTCAGGGACGAACTCACCTGTCCCCATGTCCTTCTCTTTGCAGATGTGCTGGGGTTACACATCCCTTCCCTAGCGGTGAGCAGTGAGTGAGAGCAAGGATCCCTTAGACCTGCCTCCCGCTGCCTGGGTTCTTTGTGCTGCCCTTCCACCTCTGCCCAGGAGGCTGCGGGGCCCAGGGAGGTCCTCTGGGGCCAGGGCCAGATTTACGTATAGGCTAAGTAGGCTGAAGCCCAGGGCCTCTAAATCTGGGGGGCCTTGCTAGCCTGCCCTGTCCCCAGCGCTGCTGTCTCCCCTCTCCCAAAATTGCAAACCCAAGACTTCATGAAAGGGCAGGGCAACTTGGGCCTCTAAATCTAGGGGGCCTTGCCAGCCTGCCCGCTCCCCAGCGCTGCAGTGTCCCGTCTCCCAAAATTGCAAACCCAAGACTTATGCGAGGGCAGGGCAACTCAGGCCCAGCAACTATGAGACTCAGGGCTAGCCAGTGGGGCCCAATTTGAAGCTCTGGGGCCCAAATTGGAATCTTAGAGATATAAATAAAATCCATCTAGATTGCCTTGGTGTGGGGGCCCACGTAGGAGCGGCTCACGGGGCCCAGTTTGGCCAAATTGCTCCAATTGCCTTAAGGCCAGCCCTAAGGAGACCGTGCAGGGGTTGGGCTGACAAGCCCTGCAGCTTCTCGGTCCCTGGTGTCACTATTCAGAGTACAGACTCAATGACTTGTTACGGAAATAAAGGGGGGCACTTATTAGAAATTAGTTTTGTCACCTCTCAACACCTCTCCTCCCTCAAAACCCCAGGACGATGTGACTTTGCACTGTTGACTGTCCAGAACTACTTGTAAAGGCAGGAGGCCAGAATGCAGGTTGGTAACTGGACCTCATCCTGACTCTGACGTTAATGGGAAGGGGGAGACCAGGCTCCAAGCTAACAATCTTTTGCAGAAAATGGAAGAACTGGAATTTGTGTTTATGCTGCATTTTTGGACCTGTGTGCTAGGTCATTTTCACAAGGTCAGCGAAGCCCTTCAAAAATCAGACCTGTTATTGAGTTCTTGTGCAAGTTTGTACAGTTCACTTCTGGATTTTTAAAGGAAAATTAGAGATGATTTTGAAGAGCTTGAGAAACAAGCAAAAGCCACCTTGCCAAATGTCAACTACAAAACAAGGAGACAGAGTGAGGGAACTGCAAAGAAATGACAGAAGTGCACCTGGTGCCTTAGATGCGCTTTCTTCAAGAGATAAGTTTAGGATACAACCTGTTGATGGAAGCCTACCCAGAAGATATTGACCTGAAACTTACTGATGAACTTTTGCACTATCACCTGTATGTGAGACAAAGCCATAGGCTTAGAGCAGAGCACTCTCTGTCTCATAAAGACCTTTATCAAATTATATACAAGGAAAAAAATCAGATGGCCTTTCCTAATGTGGATGTAATCTTGCAGCTATTTCTTAACCTTATGGTCACTAACTACTCAGGAGAGAGGAGTTTTTCAAGACTCAAAAGAAAAACGAATTAAGGCCCATGAATTAAGTTATTAGAGAAAAATTGGAATTAGGAGTCACATTGATAAGAGGAATTAAGGCAATTTATACAGATCAAACTGCAAACCTGATTGTAAATAATGCCATTACAGGAAAAATGTAAGAGGGACGAGGCAAGGATGCCCCCTATGTCATGGCTGAAGCAGCATTTGAAGTAGAAACTTCCTTAATGATGTTGGCTATACCAGATCGGAAAACAACAGATCTCTGCCTGCAAGGTGCTTACTAAGTGTGACAAGTTTAAGAGATGTGGGGGAGGAATTAGGAAAGCTGTGGTTCAAATCTCTGCTCTACCATGAACAGCCCAAGTTGCATTAAGCAAGGAGCTCAAATGACATATGTGGCTCTCCTCCTCCCCATTTTATCCTCACAACAACCCTGTGCAGTAGGTTATGCATTCCTGCGCATGCTTGGATACGACATACCAGTACTCATTTTATATTATTTATTTATTGTATGCATGGTACCTTTATTGTGTATTTATTTCATATTCACATGTATTAATGTGGCTCACACTTTGGGGGGCTTTGGGTGGTGTAAATAAAAAACCATACCATATCATGCCATGTGTGTTGCTGTGTGCATAGGATATGTTGCTGCATGTTGCCGTGAATGTTGGCATTGGGTGCTGCTGCGAAGTCTTCTGCACACATTTGTGTTTGTGTGTGTCAGAGAGATGGAAAGGGGAGGAGGAGCTATCAAGACTTCAGCTGATCAGCTGTCTCTCTGGTTTGACTTACTCTGTTCCCTTGCCCTGCGAGGGAAGATGTTTAGGACCGAAGGACAAGAGGAAAGTGTGGATACATGGAGGCAGGTCCACACCATACACTTAAAATACATCCAAATCACATTTAAGGCACATTATACCCCCTCCCCCCCAAGTCCTAGGAATTGCAGTTTGTTAAGGATGCTTTTGAACTATGGTGCTGGAGGAGACTCTTGAGAGTCCCATGGACTGCAAGAAGATCAAACCTATCCATTCTGAAGGAAATCAGCCCTGAGTGCTCACTGGAAGGACAGATCCTGAAGCTGAGGCTACAATACTTTGGCCACCTCATGAGAAGAGAAGACTCCCTGGAAAAGACCCTGGTGTTGGGAAGATGGAGGGTACAAGGAGAAGGGGACGACAGAGGACGAGATGGTTGGACAGTGTTCTCAAAGCTACTAACATGAGTTTGACCAAACTGTGGGAGGCAGTGGAAGACAGAAGTGCCTGGCGTGCTCTGGTCCATGGGGTCATAAAGAGTTGGACACGACTAAATGACTAAATAACAAGGACGCTTGGAATTGTAGCTTTGTGAGGGGGAAACTTCAGTTCTCAGGATCTTTTGGGGGAAGTAATGTGCTTTAAATGCACTTTGTGTTTTAAATACCTCTATATGGTTTGGATCTGACATAAAAGTTGTAAAGCAGCACAATATGAGACTGTGGAACATGTTTTCTGCTTACACAGTGTAAAAGTTAAGCCAGGCCCCTGAAGTTTTACAATTCCCATGCTTTTTGTTGCATGCATAAATATATGCCATAACTCTTCACTTAAACATAAGGTTTCAACGTTCCTAGAATAACTGATTCCTAATAGTGAATGCTATCTAAACTTCAGTTTTTGTTTTTTTATGTATAATGATTTGTATTCTACCGTCAAGTCTGAGAAGTGGAAATAAAGGATGAAAAGCCATGCCTGCCTGCTGATTCCGAATCAGACAGTAATAAATCACAGTAACATGTCAGAGAGGTTCTGTGACTTGAAAACATGGGTTGTGACACCATATTCACTTGTCTGTGTGCCATAAGTTATGAGATACGAGGTCAGAAAAGTGACACTGGATTTGTAGTTCCAGTTTACTCTGCCAAAGATTATCCCTTCAACAGGGATTTTAACAGAAACCCAATGTACGTGTTTGCTGCAACTGGCTGTGTGACTACAAGCCTTACTGGTATGGAAAGGATTCCCACAACTAAAAGTGTACTTTCCCTTTTTGCTCTATGGAGATGCCTGCATATTAAGTGCCTTAGAATGCCATCATCCATCCTTTCCAAGTCTCAGGCTGGTAGAAACCCCAAATTGTGCTGGGTTTTGTGATGTCCAGCACCACTTCAGCTTGGATGTGTTGAGAATTGACCAGCACAACTGTAAATAAATCATAGAATCGTAGAGTTGGAAGGGAGCTTGAGGATCATCTAGCCCATGGGTAGGCAAACTAAGGCCAGGGGGCCGGATGTGGCCCAATCGCCTTCTAAATCCGGCCCACGGACGGTCCAGGAATCTGTGTGTTTTTACATAAGTAGAATGTGTGCTTTTATTTAAAATGCATCTCTGGGTTATTTGTGGGGCATAGTAATTCGTTCATTTCCCCCAAATATATATATATATTCCGGCCCCCCCCCCACAAGATCTGAGGGACCATGGACCAGCCCCCTGCTGAAAAAGTTTGCTGACCCCTGATTCTAATCCAACCCCCTGCAATGCAGGAATATACAGCTGTCCCATATAGGGATTGAGCCTGCAACTTTGGCGTAAACAGCACCATGCTCTAACCAACTGAAATGAGTGCTATTAACTTCCCTTCTTTTTAGAAATGAAAATTAGAGAGAGGTGATTCTCAAACAAAGAAGATGAGCTGAGGGAATGTCTCACACTGGAATAGGACTAAGAGTGACTGCACACAGTCTTGATTTGGCCTGAGGACTGGAGCAGTAAAAGGAAAGGGACAAAGCTTAACCCTGAACTTGCTCAAACCAAAACAGCGCAGCCCAGCCCAGGCATTTGTATACAGGAAATCACTCACATGATCTGCTTCAGCCTTTCCTGTGTTTGAATGAAACCGGAAGAGCAGGGATAATAGCTCGTTTTCCCACAATTCCCTCCTTGATGATTGCCCCATCAATGCCCCAAGGCCACAGGTTCAAGGTCTGCTGTTAGCTCTGTGCTATTTTCCAAAAAGCTATCAGAAAAGCTTGAGTCAATGAAGCACAATCCTGCTGGAAACATCACCCCAGAAATTCTGCTCCCAAATGCTTAGGAACCTGGCAAGCAGAGGAGGAGACAGGGAATTACTGCTTGATCAGTTTCAGAGAATAAGAAATGTCAAATCCTAGATGTGTGATCTCTCTTGACACATCTTCACTATGCTTAGAAGCATTAGAGGTTCCCATAAATTATTTTCCCTACCCCGTGTAATCACCAATTGTTATTTTTAAAATGTTCTAGGTCTGGGTTTATGCTCAATTTTTCCCTATTCCTTTCAGTATTTGATTGTAAGCCTGCAGTCCTCTCCTCCTCCTCCTCCTCCTCCTCCTCCTCCTCCTTCTTCTTTTAAGAAATTCTGACAAAATCAGAACAATGCAGAACAGAACATAGGGTTTCCATATTTCAAAAAATAAAATTCCTGACACCCACAAAGTTAAAATAGTGATTTTAAGTTTCCGTTGCTTTTTTGATCGCGTTGCCATACATCTGGGTTTTCCGTGACATTTTGCCGATCCCACCCCCGACGCCATTTTTACACCCCCAAACCAGGACATGTCAGGAATTTACCTGACGTACGGCAAGCCTACCTAAACAAAACATAAGCATAAAAGTTACATATAGCTACAACCATTGGTTAAATCTCTGTTCTTCTTTAC
Organism: Podarcis pityusensis; assembly: GCF_964106645.2. Lineage (NCBI taxonomy): Eukaryota > Metazoa > Chordata > Lepidosauria > Squamata > Lacertidae > Podarcis > Podarcis pityusensis. The sequence continues at coordinate 18,836,949 of NC_138041.1, forward strand.
TTATGACTGGAATCCTCTTTTGGGGGGTCTGTGGTATCACTTTATGTGATTCCACAGAAGGTCATGCATGGCTAGTGGTTGCCATTGATGTTGCTTTTGTGCTACGTATTTAATAAAGAGATGCCATGTTGCTTGTAACTTTTCTTCTGTCTTTTTTAATTTGTTCGTTTTTTGCCTTTTGTGTTATTTCCCCATCAATACAATTGCCCAAGTTTGCTGAAAGCATTCAAATAGCAAGTTGTCTCTCAAATCCAGGGGTCAGCAAACGTTTTCAGCAGGGGGCCAGTCCACTGTCCCTCAGACCTTGTGGGGGGCAGGACTATATTTTGAAAAAAATATATGAACTAATTCCTATGCCCCACGAATAACCCAGAGATGCATTTTAAATAAAAGCACACATTCTACTCATGTAAAAACATGCTGATTCCCGGACCGTCTGCGGGCCGGATTGAGAAGGCGATTGGGCCAAATCCGGCCCCCGGAGCTCAGTTTGCCCACCCATGCTCAAATCTTGCTACCTTCAAGCTGAAATACTCCAGATAGTAAAATTTTTAATATCCTTATTTTTTAATCACCCCCCCCAACTTTTTATCAATTTTTTGTAATATACAAAAATAGATAGGCACTGGAAAAAAAGGCAAATAACAAAGGGGGCAGGGTGTGTAATATACAGTGTTACAGTATGAAATAACAACAGCAAACAATACCAATCATATATCAGATGGTATTGAAATACCCCAACCATAATGTTTTATATTTTGACTTCCCTCATCAAATATGGGTAGCAATGCTATCCTGGAATTTCGGTCTAGTTTCTGACCCATGGTAAGTCCCATTTCATAAAATATTTTTTTCTATAATTTCTGTATCTTCTCACAGGACCACAACATACGGAATTTGGAAATTGACTCCGCAGTCTCTCCAGCATAGTAGGCTATCAGTACTTGATATTCTGCTAAGACTGTGGGGAGCCAGGTACCGTCTATGAATTAATTTGGATGAATTTTCTCTCATTTGGAATGCAACGGACTGGAATGGTATTGTGCTCCAGATTTGGTTTGGTTTATTCGATTTATTATATCTCTACGCCGCTTTCCATTCAAATGAATCCCAAAGTGACGTACAAACAATAACAATAACATAACATGTAACTGAACATCACAAATAAATTGTATAAAATAATTAAGGAATTACCAGTGAAACAATACAATTTATAGCCAACTTTATAGTCAGTTTCAGGCTCTAAGTCTTGTTCCCACACTTCTCTTAGGCTTAGGGAGTCTAATAATGCTCGTGGTTTCTTGCAGTTTCTGATACAGTCCACTTATCAACGAGGATCCAATTATTTAGAAATAATGCATATTTATTAATTTCAAGGCTGTTGAGAACCAAACCAGGAGTGGTTAACCTGCGATCTCCAGATGCTGGAGGACTCATAACTCCCATCAGCCCCAATTAGCCAGAGTTTTTAGGGGGCTAACCAGGTTGGGATAGCTGGGATAGCAGGCTTGTTAGTTTTTGAATGTCTTGTGTAGATTCAATTTCGTTGTTCTGTATGGGACAATGGCAATAAAGATTATCGTATCATATCGTATCAATGATCACCAATGATTGGCGCTGCAGAGCCAAAACACCCAATAATATCCCAGGGGGCACAGGTTGGCCATCCCTGCCGTAATCTATCCCGCAGTATTCAGTGTGCCCCATGCTCCCCGGATGTCCCTTCTTGTATATATTTTCTTCAGGAGTCAGTTATGGACCTGGTCTCTCAGAGGAGGTTCAGAGGCTTTAGAAGTCTTCCTTTGATTGGCGTGAGCTGCAGGAGAGCGCAGAGTTTCGATTTTCACAGAACGCTGCGCCGGGAGAGAGAAAAAAGCCCAAGAGTGCTGTTGGACTCCAAAGCTTGCCCGCGCCCCTTTTTACACCAAACGAAGCTGCTCCCCTGGGAATGGAGACAATGGTTTTATGTATCTCCTCCCACGGATCTGGAAAGCAAAAGCCCTCGCGTTCTGGAGGCCGGAGCTGACCCTTCGCTGGAAAGCACCCTTGCCTTTTGTTCCACCCAGGGGAGAGGGAGAGAGAGAGAGAGAGAGAGAGAGAGAGAGACCCGCCTCCCCCGGGGCAGGCCGAGGAATTCAAACCCCTCCCCTGCCCTGCCTTCCCCGCCTCGCTCCGTCCGGCACTTCTGCCCAGGACCGAGCGCAGCGAAGGTACAAAGCCCAGGCAGGCGCGCCATCGGGGCTTCCTCCTCGACGGGACGGGTTCCTTGTGTGACGGGGGTCCTGTCTGCCCTCCACCCGTCCCAGCGCCGGCTTTGAAACGGGGCTAGCGAGCGAGTCCTTTCGGTGGAGCCGGGCGCCGCTTCGCCTGGAAGCTTCGAGGGGAGGGACCGGACGGGACTGGATAAGGAAGCTGATCGCGGCGCAGATCCGCTTGGACAGCCTCGGACGGAGGGTGCCTTGGGAGAAGAGCAGGCAAGACGCCAGGGTGGGGACGACGAGGGGGGACGACCACCATTGCCTACATCGGATCGCGTTGGCGGGTTCGACGGGGCCCCCCTAGCGAGTTCCCCGCCCGCTTGGGAGGAAACCGGCCGTAGGGAGCGGCCCCCTGTTCTCTGCGGGAGAGACTAGACGGGGTGGTCTTCCTACCCCTGGTGAGGGCGATGGAGAGCCTCTGACCCCGGATTCGTTGAGAGGAGTCTATAAACTCAAAGGGCTGGATCCTGCTTCCTCGACGGGAGGGGGTTTTGGCAGGCAGGAGTGTTCACCCCACTTCCCTGCTGAACGCCCCTGTGGCCCCCTGGATGGTCTCTATCCTCTGGGAAGTGGCAAGGAAGGCAATGTTAGTGACCTAGATGTCGGGAGCCTTGGACCAATGAGGCCCAGAGGACCCCAAGGAGCCCCTGGGAAGCATGTTCCGGAAGGCCCCACTAGTGGCCTGGGGGCCAGGTTCGCGGAGCGGGGGCACCACGGCCTACGCCAACCCCGTCTGGACGGCGTTATTTGACTACGAGGCCGCCAGCAGCGACGAGTTGACCCTGCGGAAAGGCGACTTGGTGGAGGTGCTTTCGTGGGATGCCGCCATCTCTGGGGACGAAGGCTGGTGGGCCGGCAAGGTGAACAACCAAGTGGGCATCTTCCCTTCCAATTACGTGTCGCCCAAGACGGGGGGCTACGCGGGCCCCGAGAGCCCCCCTGAGGCCGACTTCCGGGACCTGAGGCTGGAGGAAGTGATTGGGGTCGGTGGCTTCGGGAAGGTGTACCGCGGCAGCTGGAAGGGGGAGTTGGTGGCGGTCAAGGCCGCCCGCCAAGATCCGGACGAGGACATCAGCACCACGTCGGAGAGAGTACGGCAAGAGGCGCGGCTCTTTGCCATGTTGCAGCACCCCAACATCATTGCCCTCAAAGCCGTCTGCCTCCGCGAGCCCAACTTGTGCCTGGTGATGGAATATGCGGCCGGGGGTCCCCTCAGCCGCATGCTTGCCGGCCGCAGGATCCCACCCCACATCCTCATCAACTGGGCCGTGCAAATCGCTCACGGGATGCAGTACCTGCACTGCGAAGCCATCGTGCCCGTCATTCATCGCGACCTGAAATCCAACAACAGTGAGTAGGAGGGTTGGGATTGGTGGTGAGGGATTTGCATATATTTGCATATATTTTGCCTGAACAAATCAAGCTGGTTGGTTAGTTCGTTTCAAAAATGTGCATCCCCGCCTTTCGGCTTGAAATTGCTCGCGTAACGATATCTTAAGGTCAAACAGTAGAACGAAATGCAAGAAAATGTAACCAAGCCATAAACTTACAATAATGAAAAGAACAACCGAGGAGGGAAAATAAGAACGCAACATGGAAAATTAACTGGGAACATCCCTGTTGGAATAATCTTGTTTTTAAATGCCGGCTTAAAGATGAACAGGGAGGAGGCCAGGCAGACCTTTCTGGGAGAGAATGTCATCTTCTGGGTGCCACTTTGGAAAAGGCTCTGTCTCTCTCCCCTCTTAATGAAACTTTTCCTGTTGTGCAGAAACAAGTAAAGCCTCAGCAGCTCGACAGAGGTGATAGGCAATTCCCAAGACACCACCCTGCTTGCAGATTTGAGTGCAGTATTTAAGAAAACGAGGACACTGTAAGCCAGGAACAGGAAGCATCAGGCCTGGGGGCCAAATACGGCCCCCAGGACCTCTCTGTCTGGCCCTTGAACCTCACCCAAGGCCATAGCCCTCACCAGCCCTGCTCTGTGCCATAGCTGAGTCGTTTTGCCTGGTTTGCCTGTCTTTGGACTGTGAGAAGGTGTCTTGCTTGCCTGGGTACAGGATGGGAATATGTGGGGGAAGTGGGAGCCATGCAATTGCCTTTGGCTTCTATGTGCCCAGAATTCAACCTCCTGCACAAAGCTGAGCGTCACATGCATTGCTCTGCCTACTTTTGCATCTGGCCCCTCCCACTCCTGGCACGCAGCACCTAGAGCATTGGCCACGAAGGAATGCGACCTTAATGCGGGGAAGAACTTCCCCATTCCTTCCTTAAGCCTTGATAGTAAATGTCAAAACCGCAATTCCAAGTTGCATCAATTTCATGGCCTAAACTATGTCCTTCCTTATTTATTTTAGCATTGGGGTACACAATCTAGCAGGCGGTTTGTGCCATTGTGTAGTTCATTGTGTAGAAATATAACTTCTCGCTAGGGATTGTGCCCCACGGGGGGCGGGGAACCACAGAAAGCCTTCCTTTCAGCAACGGCGCTGAAATTTGAAATGTTGTTAGTGTTTCAAGTGTAAAAGAAAAATTGGGGGGGAAATGAAGGCAAGAAAAGGTGACTTCTGGAACAGGTGTACTGGGAGCAAGCAGCACTCTCAAAAGAAGCCATTGATAAGGAATATGCACTGTAAATTTAAAGCACCTGTTCCCCATAGAGAATCCTGGGTATTGTAATTTAAGGGTTCTGAGAATTGTTGCTCTTTCAGGGGTAAACTAAAGTTCCCGGGATTTTATTTGCTTTTAAGGCATGGTGTATATGCAGCAATAGGAATGTAGGAAGCTGCTGTATAGCAAGTCAGACCATTGATCTATCTAGCTCAGTATAGGATAGAAACATAGAATTGTAGACTTGGAAGGCACCCCAGGGGTCATCTAGTCCAACCCCGTGAAGCGTAGGAATCTGCACTAGCTGGCAGCTGCTCTCCCAAGATTTCAGCCAGGGGACTCTCCCAGCCTAACAGGAGATGTTGCGGGTTTAAACTTGGGACCATCTGTGTGCAAAGCAGGCACTTGACCACTACATCCCTCCCTGATGGGGCAAGCTGCCCAGTGGACAGGAAGGTTTTGGAAGGCACAGGAAAGGAGCCTTCCTTTAAGCCAGAATCAGGCCTGGAACCTTCCTTCAGTTCTGGGAAGCAAGGGTGCCTCTGAGCACATCCAGAGTACTGTCCCCCCCCCTGCCAAGTAAACACATTTTTACCCCTCCCACGTGCCTTAGTTCAAGAGGTGAACTAAGGTGGAGGCAGGCATGAGAACTAGCAGGTCCAGTTTGGGAAATGAAGTTCTATCTGCCACCCTCTCACTGTTCTCCTCCCGGAGTTTTGCCATCAGACAGCAAGCGAGTGTGACCTCAGTGACCCAAAGCTAGAAGGAAGTGACAGCAACTCTCTCTCTCTCTCTCTCTCTCTCCCCCCCCCCCCCAGAAACTAACTCTACACTGTCGTTTCCTCTTGTGAGGGCGAGATAAATGTTTTTCTTTCCATGCAAACAAGAGCCTGATGATTTGAAGCTTTTTCCTCTCTCTCTCCAGGCGCTAGGCTTCCTCCAGCTGTAGATTTGGGGAGGGGAACCAGGGACAAGAAGGGGGAGTTTTGTCCCATACCATTGCAGCCCTCGCTCTAAGCAACTCTTGCTTTGATCTCCCTAAAAGCAAATCTTCCTGTGGCAGAAGCCTGCACCTCCCCATCGCAGATAGGCAGATGGCCAGCGCCGTCTCCCTTGTGCCAGTTGCAAGGCACTCTGCACATGTTCAGAGGCACATTGTCCTCTAGATGTCGTGTCTTTCAGGCAGAAGGGTTCCTGTTTCAAAGCTGATCGGATGATGGCTGTTTTCTTAGTCCCATCCCAACTGCCCGCCTCCGTCGGTCATATGAGAATCACGCCCTGCAGGGTTGTTTTAATTCTGGATTAATGAATTTAACTCTGGGTTAATGAATTTAATTCTGTATTAAAGAATTTAATTCTGGGTTAAATGGGGAGCATCTGTTTGGCTACCATGGGGAACGAGACGCTGGAAGAGGTGAGCCTTTGCTCTTAATCTGGCAGCTCTGCTTCTTACGCTGCGGGAACAGTACCTAGCAATTTGTTCCCTAAATTGTAGTTATTACTGTTTGCAAAATGCCCACCATTATGTCAGGCACGGTGTGAGAGGAGGACAAGCCCGTATATGGCAGGGAATGTTCACTGCAACAGGATTCCTCCAAATATAGGACTAAATGGGAGCTGCCTTTGGATGCAAAGTTGGGAAGGGAGTAGATGGTAAGCATCCATCCTGCACCTGTGAGCAGAGCACTGTCCTCCTTGTTTCTTGGTCACCCCTGAGTGTGTGACAGAATGCCGCAAACTGGGATATATGCATATATTTTAGGCCTGCGGATCTTCCTGGCTCAGGGGCCTCACCTATCCTAAGAATGATTACTTCCCTCAAAGCAAGGACAAATGCTGCTGTCATAGAATTGTAGAGTCGGAAGGGACCCTGAAGATCCTCTAGTCCAGGGGTGGCCAACTCCCAAGAGACTGCGATCTACTCACAAAATTAAAAACTGGCAGTGGTCTACCCCATTTTGGGGGGGTTCAGGTCAAAATTGTTGAGCTTCTTTGGGAGGAGCCACTGATCTACCAGTGATCTACCACAGAACGCCCACTTATCTACTGGTAGATCACGATCTACCTGTTGGATGTTCCAAGGTCTAGTCCATGGGTAGGCAAACTAAGGCCCAGAGGCCGAATCCGTCCCAATCACCTTCTGAATCCGGCCTGCGGACAGTCCAGGAATCAGTGTGTTTTTATATGAGTAGAATGTGTGCTTTTATTTAAAATGCATCTCTGGGTTATTTGTGGGGCATAGGAATTCGTTCATTTATTTTTTTCAAAACATATTCCAGCCCCCCACAAGGTCTGAGGGACAGTGGACCGCCCCCGTGCTGAAAAAGTTTGCTGTCCCCTGGTCTAGTCCAACCCTAGGAATATGCAGCTGTCCCATATGGGGATCAAACCTGCAACATTGGCGTTATCTGCACCATGCTCTAACCAACTGAGCTATCCCATTAGGGCACAAGACTGGGAATCTTTTCAGCCTATGAGCCATGTTTCCTTCTGGGGTCACATGCCCCTTGTAGGCAGGACTGGGTGGAGTGGGTAGGAGCAAAAATAATGTTAATTTTACCATTGTATAGTCAGCTAGTTTCTGACTATATCGCAGTGTATCCTCCATCAAGAAGCATGATCAGAGTTCAATGACACATTCCAGCCTGGCAAAAACACCCAAAGGAGGATGTGGAGCATCTGGAATTTGACAGATACTGTATGTTCAGAGCATACAGTATAGCCCATAGCTGTCAACTTTCAGATTTGAAAATAAGGGATCAGCAGCCTCGAAAATAAGGGTTCAGCAGCCTCACCTGTTCCAGGGATAGTCTACTGAATATCTAACAATCCGAGATAGCAGTGGGAAACGGCACTGGAATAAGGGAATTTCCCGCAAAAAACGGGAAGCCTATGGTATAGCCTCTCCTAACAGGCTGAAAAAACCTTGCCATCTGCCTCTCTTTAGAAATATAAGCTACCGTAACAGAATGTAGACCAGAGCTTTCAAAACTTGTCATGGTGGTGACGCACTTTTTAGACACACATCATTTCATGACACAGTAATTCAGTTCTACTAGCAAACCAGTAATTCAGCTTTACCAGCAGGCTCTCATTCTAGCCCACACTGCAGCTGAAACGATAACGTGTCGCGACACAGAGTTTGGAAAGCTCTGATGTAGACAGTCGTTTTTAAGTCAGTTGGCTTGGGAGAGAGATTTCACTTCCTGTGATGTACACACACATGCAAACTTCTTTCTTCCTACTGTCACTTCTGATCAAACAAGTTTTGCGGGGGTGGGCGGGGGGGGATACGAAAAACTTGCCAAACCTGTTTAACACAGGTGAACATGGAAGGAGTAGGTACACCCCGCAAACAGTGATCCCTCTTTCAAATTCCTTTTGACTTCTCTCAAAGGACAACAGTTGCTTGTCTATAGGTTCTTCCTTCTTTATTCCAGGTCTTATGCGTATATGTGTGTGTGTAAATTTGTCACTCATTATCAACCATCTGGCAATATCTGAAAGCAGCAGGAGAGTCGTCTTCAAATATCTGAAAGGCTGTCCGTCATGCAGAAGACAGCGCAGACTCAGGCCACCTTCACACCATACTATAATACTACTTTATAGTCGTGACTTCTGTGCCAAAAAATCCTGGGAAGGCGCGTTTGTTAAGGGTGCTGAGAGCTTTTATTCCTCTATTTCCCTCCCAGGGCTACAGTTTTCCGAGTGGTTTAACAGTCAATCTCTTTCCCCAGGTAGCACTAGAAATAGTAGCTTTGGGAAGGAGAGAGGGGTTTCCTAACAGCTCTCAGCACCCTTAACAAGCTTCAGCTCCCAGAATTCTTTGGGAGAAGCCATGACTGTTTAAAGCAGAGGTCAGCAAACTTTTTCAGCAGGAGGCCAGTCCACTGCCCCTCAGACCTTGGGGGGGGGGGGCAGACTATATTTTTGGGGGGGGGGAATGAATGAATTCCCATGCCCCACAAATAACCCAGAGATGCATTTTAAATAAAAGGACACATTCTACTCATGTAAAAACATACTGATTCCTGGACCGCCCATGGGCCGAAGGTGATTGGGCCGGATCCGTCCCCTGGGCCTTAGTTTGCCTACCCATGGTTTAAAGTGGTATCATAGTGCTTTAAATGTATGAATGTGGCCTTGCTAACTGTTGTTCTGGAAGTCTAGGTGTAGAGCCCTAGGTCTGGGAACAGCAGGGAAGAAGGTTTTGGCTAAAGATTAAGAGAAAAGTCCTAGTGGCATAAGCTGTCCGACAGAGAACCAGGCTGCCTTGAGAGTCGCAGGTGGACCCTCCTTTGCAGGGGCTGTTAAATCCCAGAGGCTGAGTGGCTGTCAGTCAGGGCTGTGTCACTGTAACATGCTGCACGGAAGATCCTTTGTGGAGGTCATCTCGTGCAACCCCTTGCTCCACGAAGGATCTTCAGTAGATCTCAGGGCTTGCCATTAAGCCAAACCAACACAGAGTTTTCATGTATTGGTGACTTCATCAATACATGAAAACTATGTGTTGGTTTGGCTTAATGGCAAGCCCTGAGGAGCTGACTGCGGAGAGGGCAGTTGCTATGGTATGTTGTGAACTGCCCTGTGATCTATGGGTGTGTACAAATCTATGGCAGTGTACAAATTTAATTAATAATAATAATAAACACAGTTTGAGCCAAGGCTTGGCCCTCACCCCTGTTTTCAGTGCTCCAGTTTGCTAACAGAGAGGAGAGTTTCTTTATACCTAGGCAAAGTGGCACTTTCAGCTTTACACCACAATATTATAGGGGCTGGATGGCAATGCTTCAAACACCATTCTTTATTCTCATTACAGGAATTCCAACCCCCTTCAGTGAATTCCCAGGGTGTCTTACCATAAATGCAATTAAAAGAGTTAGAGAAGCACCACCATTTAATGAAGCAGCTGAAAAGCAAGGCCAGGAGATAAAATTATTCTTAAAAGCTGTTGTTGTAGTTTTTAAAAGCACATCTTTGCCCCATGCAGAAGCCAAATCAGAGTAGGCCTCACCCACGCTTCCTTAAGGAGAGCATTTCACAACCAGGCTGCCACCACAGAGAAGGCCTTTTCCTCGATCACCACCCACTGCGCTTCTGATGGCAGAGGACAGCCGCCAACGAGACCTAAAAGCAGGGATGCGGAGCTTGCGGCCCTCGGCCTGGCTTCATGTGGCCCTCAGTCAAATATCATGCGGTTGGCAGTAGCTGGGGGGGGGGAGAGGAGGAGAAAAAGTGGGGAGTGGGAGGCAGGAACAGCTGAAGCAGAAGCAATGATGGAAGGGGAGAAGGAAAGCCCTATGCAAGAAAGCAGTCCAGACCTCTGGCAAGAGAAATCTGCCCATTCCCTGGCAACCTGCCAGGCAAAGAAAGGTGGAGGTTGTAGAAAGAGATAGACAGATAGAGGGAGCTGGCAGTGGGAAGGTGGAAAGGGGAGCTTACCCTTCCAATCCTGAGCTTACCCTTCCCATTAAGGTAGGGAGTAATTGCTGACAGTGTTCGAAATTAGCCAGGGGCCAGGCGCATTTTGCACCTGGGTTTCGACCACTTGCAACCAAGTGAAGGTACCTGGGCGCCAGGATTGTGCCTGACATCTCTACCATCTGGGGATCATTGGATCTGGACTGTTTTCACACACTAATACCCCATCCTGTAGAATTCTTACCAGTTACATTTTATCTTCACAATTGGAATGAATTTCAGGAACCAAATTGCTTTATCTGTGCAGCCTGAGCAGGAGCAGTCCGCATTAAGAAAAAGAGGTCGGAATAAGCCGATAGATATGCAAACTGTCCCTGGATCAAGTGACTTTTCTTCTTTAAGTTCTCAAAAGTTCTTAAGCTAGCTCAAGGTTGCCAGCTGAAGTAGCCGGATGTTTAACTGAGAATCAGTCACAGAGAGTCCATGAAAAAGAAGACTTTAGAGCTGTCTTGCCCTAAAATGGCAGCTAGACATTCTCTTTTGGTGACTGCAACCTTGGTGTAAGGAGTCATTTGGCTTATAGACATGAGTTTCTAACACGGTGAGTCTTGGCAGGGCGGCAGAAGCAGGGGACGAGGAAAGCGCTCATCATTTCAACCACACACATAGGCGCACTGTGTTTTCAACTTCAAACCATAGCTAAGTTTAGCCATTGTTGAAAGCGACATGTGAACCGATCCACTGCCAGGGCCCTTTGCAGAAAAAGTGGGATGCAAATATTCCAAATAAGAAATGAAAATATGTGCTGGGGCTGGTAGCAGCCTGACACAGCCTGCGAGAGGTGGACCCCACCATCTCCACCATGGCTGTGTGAGACCTGAGATCCAACATTTTTTTATTTTATTGCATTGCATTTCCATCCCATCTTTCTCTCTCAGAAGCTCGAGGTGACATACATGGATCTCCCCTTCCTCATTTAATCACCCTAACAACCCTGTGAGGTACGTCCAATGTCACCCAGGGATCTCCTGAGTGGGGATTTGAACCCTGGTCTCCCAGTTCCTAGTCTGACACACTAACCACAACACTGTACTTGCCTGCGCACTCCAGTGAGGAGTCTGTGTGGGGCTTCTCGACTTAGGTGTCAACTTTTGAATTTGTGGCGGCAGCTGCTGTTGATGGTGTGCTTTTAAAGATCTTACCACTCCTCTTGTGGTGCTGGCACAGTTATTCTGCACTCCCACCCACCCCACCCCCGCACCAAGGTGAGGATCTCAGTTCTGCCTGTTCTCTCTCCTGTCCTGGAATTGTGAGCCAGAACTCCCAGACAGTTGGGGAGGCCAGGGAGTTGTGAAATCACGAGCAGAAAAGCCCCGCGCGCCAATTGTGCAATAATCACCATGGGAACTCTCTCGTATGTAAAGCAGCAGTCCTTGGCAGTGGAATCACAAGTAGGGACCCTGCGGTTGTTTATGTGCATGTGACTGAACGTCCGAGTGAGAGGCAAGATGATTTCAGTGTAACATATATATCCTCCTTATGTTCCAAGCCTTTGCTCCTCTGTTGCAGACCATCCAGCTAAGGCATAAGTGTTTCTCTGTGTGTGTACTAGTTGAGGAGGGAAGGGCAATTCACTCTGTAGCTGCCCCAATAACTCCTCCTGTATTATACTTACTAATAATATTACTAATAATATTGTTCAAGGTGTTTTCCATTTGAGTCTTATTCTGAGTAGACCTATCGAGAGGTTGTGGACTCTCCTTCCTTGGAGGTTTTTAAGCAGAGGTTGGATGGCCATCTCTCATGGATGTTATAGCTGAGATTCCTGCATTGCCGGGGGTTGGACTAGATGACCTTTGGGATTCCTTCCATGCTACAATTCTATGATTCCATGATTCTATGATCCAATGAAATCCATAGCCATAACTAGCTTAGGACGATTTCTTCCCATGAGTTTTCCCTAATGAAAACATAGTTGTTGACGACAAACCTAGATATATTTATTACCTGCCCTTCACCATGATGTTCCAGAGTATTAAAATCAGTTAAAACTGATATTGCAGTTCCTTGAGAACCTTGCCTTTTTGAGGGGAGAAGAGACAAATTTCTAGTTCTTTATGCTGCCAAGTAAAAACTCAGTGGGCCACCCATGAACACAAAGCAGTGAGTTGGTTAATTCGTAGGTAGAATTAACCTAGTGGCCTCCCAAACAATATTAGCACCATACATTTAAAGCACTAGAGTACGCTCCAGGCAGCTTCCAACTTATATAAAAACATAATAAAATATTTAAAAACTTCCCTACATAGGGCTCCCTTCAGAAGTCTTCAAAAGGTTGTATAGTTACTTATCTCCTTGGCTTGGTTTTTTTCTTTCTTTTCATAACTCCATACCCTCTAACGTTTCTCTTTTCCTAAGGAAAAGCGGGACATCCCAGGGTCAAATCAGAAACCGGGACAGCTTCTGTAAATCCGGGACTGTCCCTGGAAAACAGGGGCACTTGGAAGGTCTGAAGTGTGGGTGCTGCCACGCTAAAAGATGGATTGCTTACAAATGTGGAATAAGTGTTACGTGGCACCTGAATCGGTGCCAGTTCCACAGACCAAAGCGATTTGGGTGGGTATGTAGGGAGAAGACTTAATAAGTTGTGTGTGCTTGTGTGACAGTGCTGGTAAGCAGACCTCCCTCCCGGATCTCTAGGAAGGCTATGGATGTTGGTGGAGGGTGTGGCATTGTTTTAAAGAGGGCTTTCCTTGCGTAGGGTGTTCTTTCAAGGCAGAGGAGGGAGGGAGAGAGAGAGAGAGTTGTTCGCCAGCCTCTCTTAAACAATGGCCCAGTGGTTGTGGCAGAGATCTGGTCCCTTCACTTCCTCCCCAGTGGCTTCCTGCTCGCTCTCGCTCAGGCTTCCTCTCTGTCCTGGCTGACTGGGGAAGGGAAAAACGTCTAGGCCTCAGAGCAGCAGCAGCAGCTGTTGGGGGCGGGGAGGGTGCCTTCTTGGGGTACTTCTGTCGGGGGAGCCCCTTCCCTACAGCCCAACAGAACAATGGACCGATTCTCCTGCCAGCGCCACACACAATGGGGCGCTCAGTGACGCAGCATCCCAGGGAAATGCTTGAGTCGCCTACGGGTCATGGGGCCAAAGCCCAGCCAGAACGGCGGGACTGGGATTGCCTCGCAGCCAGGGCTGCGGAAAGGGCTTGTGGGCCATAGCTGAGGGCCAGGGCTGAGAGGGACCGATGCTCCCAACTGGTACTAAAGGAACGTGGGGGGCGGGGAGCCCTTTTGGGTGTCTCACAGGGAGACACCCATAACCATTTCCCAGGATCTGGGAAGTACAAAACGGCAACAGCAGTGCCTCTGATGACGTGCAGAGTGCAGTCTTGGGTTACCGTATCCTGTGCTCGTACAGCTGGATTAAGGAGACAGGCTTGCTTTCTTCTGTTTATTGGGTGGTGGTGTTTGTATTTATAATGCTCTGCAGCATCTGTCAGACATGAGACACTAAGCCTCTTATGCGTTAGGTAAGGCAGATAGATTGCAATTCCAAATATGTCAGATCAGAAAGGTATGGCAAGGCAGCTCTGTTTCAAGTAGCATTAGGGATTATTTGGTTTATTCATAACCAAAATACAGTCGTACCTCGGAAGTCGAATGCCTTGCAAGGCGAACGTTTTGGCTCCCGAACTCCGCAAACCCGGAAGTGATTGTTCCGGTTTGTGAACGTTCTTTGGAAGCCGAATGTCCGTTGCGGCTTCCGATTGGTTGCAGGAGTTTCCTGCAGCCAATCAGAAGCGGTGCCTTGGTTCCCCAATGTTTTGGAAGTCGAATGGACTTCCGGAATGGATTCCATTCAATTTCCGAGGTACGACTGTAGTGAAATGGACCTAAGTCCAGGTGGACGTGTACAAAGGGCTTTTGCCTGTATGTATCTGCAAGGAGGAGGGAAGGAAGAGTGTGACAGCTCCTAGGGGCCAAAGTCCCTTCGCCCTCTCCCAGTAAAGTATTTGAGGGGGCCAAGCCCCCCAAAGTTGACGTGCATTGCCATTCAAATAGTGTGGGTGAGCCCCAACATGTGATTGATTATGGAGGGGCTGGGCTTACCTGCCCTCCCCCAAATATTTTACTCAAGTTGGCACACCTGGCTCAGTGGGAAGACATCTGCTTGGCATACAGAAAGTTGCCATTTAGATCCCTGGCATCTCCAGCTAGGGTTTTGGAGAGCATCCTTTTTGAGAGCTGGACATTTTCTTTATCTCTGTCTGGCAGCCACTCAGAACAGGCAACAGCTTTCTAACAGGCAAGCTGCACAATCACATTTAATGTACCTGCTTTAAAAAGGTGGGGGTAAGGAAGCCGAATCGGGACCACATCACAAAGGGAACAGCGTTAACCCTCCTCTCTTGACATGGTGAACACATACACATGGAAGTTGCTGTAGACGTTTCCCTCCTGGGCAAAGAGCAGCGTTCAGTGCGGTGATATTTATCAGAGTCCAGGCACAGAAGAAGGAAAAGGTTCAACAACCCTCTCCCTACCACATGCCACTGTCTAGATCCCTGACCAACATAGGCCTGATCTCCCCCCCCCCCAATGCCTGGCTCTTAATAAAACTAAACAAACCTGCGCACACTCACTGTGATTATTGGTTCCTAAGATTTGTCGTCTCCTATTCCGTGTGTGCCCCATTATATATTTAACATTGCCCCCAAACTGTTCTGGGGAAACATCCTGATAAGCAAGAGCTGTCTGGAGGCAGAACAGGCAGCCTCGGGAGGTGGTGGGCTCTCCTTCACTGAACGTGCTTAACTAGAGACTGTCAGGGATGCTGTCACGAGAAGATTCTTGCCCTGGGCAAGGGGTTGGGCTAGATGACCGCTAGGATCCCTTCCAGCTCTAGGATTCTGCTGCCCCTCATATGGTTGGGATAACTTAGATTGATGACTACAAACATCTAGATGCTCCTGCCGGCTCCTGGATCTCAAGTTGTATAGGTCTTTAGGGGGAATCACTAACATCTCAAAAGAGGTTTAAAAAAACGGACCAGGAATTACATGTGCTTTTTCCAGCTCTGGCATGTTGCATTCCTGATAGTCAGGCATTAGTTTCTGATGACTGGTCTCAGGGCTCTAGCGTTGACCTTGGAGCATCAAATAGGTAAGGTAGAGAGCCTTAAATATGAGGACTAGCAACTTGAAAATAAGGCCCAAAGCCATTGGAATCCAGCAGGAAATTGAAAACACACTTGCAGCAGCAGGAGAGAAGTATGAGTTCAATCTGGAAAATTCACCACTGTGCTGAGCAAAGTTCTTTCATTTCCCCACTTTGAAGAGTAGTGATTGGGGGTGGGTTTCAGCTTTTTGGACCATCAGGGCACGGAGCCAGGACTCATGGGTTCTTTTGCCGGTGAAGTTCTGAGTTGGGTTTAGTAGGTTAGAGCAGAGGAGCGTGACTGCTTCTGCCTCGCCCTGGCGCAGTTTCCATGCTGTGTGTGTGCCAAGCGCACGGAGGAAGCTTGGCAGCGTGGGCAAAAGCTGCCAGCACAGGAAGCTCCTTTTGTGCCAGGGAGGTGCTGACGAGGGTGCCTTCCCAGGGACTGATTGCCACATAGTGCAGCAATAAGAATGTCAGGAGAGCTCTGCTGGATCAGGCCCATCTAGCCCAGTTCTCACTGCTGCCAACCAGATGTCTGTGGGAAGTTCACAAGCAGGACCTGAGTGCAGCAGCCGTGATCCCCAGCAACCAGTGTTTGGAGGCATAGTGCCCCCAATAGCATATGCAAAATATTGCCATTGTAGCTAGCAGCCAAATCATAACCCCTTAGCCACCCAAAAGGCAGTACTCCAGAATGACAACTTAAGCTGACAGAATATGCGCAGCTTTGCAGACTTAACATATAGAACAAGAGAACGAGAAGAACATACATTTAAAGAAGATTGGAAAATGTTTATTGAATATATGGGGGGAAACTGTGTACAGCTGAAAGCACTGGAAGCATTAAGATAAATTCAACAGTGTAAATAAGTTTTGATGGACGCAATAATGGAATACTGAATGGTTTAGTTTTTGTAAAATATGCAGGGATTTATGATGTGCAAAATGAACCATGGAAAGAGAAGAATGGAAGTCATTAATATTTTAAGGATGTTTAAATGAGTGTTTAAAATTGTAAAACAGAAAATTTAATAAAAATTATACACACACACACACAAGTAAATAAAACAAAATGGCAGTACTCCAGAGGGCTGTCACAAAAGGCTGTCAGCCTTTGTAATTTAAGCTCCCTTTAAGCTGTTGCTATTGTTATATTTGGGACGCGGGTGGCGCTGTGGGTTAAACCACAGAGCCTATGTCTTGCCGATCAGAAGGTTGGCGTGTTTGAATCCCCGCGACGGGGTCAGCTCCCGTTGCTCGGTCCCTGCTCCTGCCAACCTAGCAGTTCAAAAGCACGTCAAATGCAAGTAGATAAATAGGTATCACTCCGGTGGGAAGGTAAACGGCGTTTCCATGCGCTGCTCTGTTTCCCCAGAAGCAGCGTAGTCATGATGGCCACATGACCCGGAAGCTGTCCTCAGACAAATGCCGGCTCCCTCTGCCAGTAAAGCGAGGTGAGCGCCGCAACCCCAGAATCCCTTTACCTATTTTTTTTATTTGTTTGTTTGTTTGTACCCCACCCATCTGACTGGGTTGTCCCAGCCACTCTGGGCTGCTTCCAGTATATACAAAAACACAATAAAACATTAAACATTAAAAACCTTCCTATAAAGGTTGCATGATCCACTATGCTGAAGTCCATTAACCACCTTTAACATGCTATTTCCCCCTCTCCCAATATTTATTAAGATAATGTGCTAAAACCCAAAAAGCCTTGAAAAATAAAAGTGTACCCTTAACTTTCCATCCCACCAATGCTGGGTCCATGTCCTAACTCAGCATTAGAACAATTTCCTATGGACTAGGACATGGGAGACCAGGGTTTAAGTCAACAACACAGCCATGAAGCTCAGCGGGAGACTTAGTGCCAGTCGCTATCGCTCGTCCTGACCGACCTCACAGGGTTGTTGTGAGAGTATAAGATTGAGAGGGGAAGAA
The DNA here is from genome assembly GCF_964106645.2 of Podarcis pityusensis. NCBI lineage: Eukaryota > Metazoa > Chordata > Lepidosauria > Squamata > Lacertidae > Podarcis > Podarcis pityusensis. Next base: position 18,854,327 of record NC_138041.1, read on the forward strand.
ATCCTTATGCCACCTTGAGCTCTCTGGAGAAACAAAGGTGGCGCCATACAAAATTATAATCAGGATGGGGCAATGGTAGATGTCTGTGTTAACGGGAGAAAAAGTATTTTGTTAATATTTGTAACCAAAGGACTCTGAACATATGAAGGGTGTCTTATACTCACTCCTGATTAGCCCCTCAGATGTACATGGGGAATTTTAAGGAAAGGCTTCCAGGTTATGGGGAATGAGGGCCAGGGAAGCTTTGGCCCGTTAAGGCCTCTCTGATGCGTTTTCCTGGATGGAGGCCTCCAAGCCTCCTTCATTGGCTTCCCTCAGAATCCCATGTCTGCTTCTTCTCTCCCCTCAGTCCTGCTGGCGGAATACGTGGACGATGGAGATGTGAGTGGGAAGACGCTGAAGATCACCGATTTTGGGCTGGCCCGCGAGTGGCACAAGACGACCAAAATGAGCGCGGCGGGCACCTACGCCTGGATGGCACCGGAGGTCATCAAAAGCTCCACCTTCTCCCGGGGCAGCGATGTCTGGAGGTGAGAGGGTGGGGTGAGCCCTGTCTAAGGTTAGATTTTGGCCTTGGAGCCCAGATGTGCAGGAAGAAGCAAGTACCCTCTTGCCCTGGGACACCTCCCTTGCCAAAGCAGAACACCCTGTTTCGAAAACCGTGTCAGAGTCCCAGTTAACTAACACGCTCTCCACGTTCTTGCTCCAAGGATCTGTGGAAGTCCACAGCAGGTAAAAGAAGCAAAATTCTGCATGTGTGTAAGAAAAGAGTCTCCCCTCTTACACACACACACCTTTCAGGCTGGGTTTGGAGCTTTGACAGGGAAGCAGCTCAGACTGAGGGTTTGTCTGGGAGCTGGAGGTTCCAACCCTTTCTGGCTCTCGGCCAGGCCCTGATCCAGGCAGGTGCTGACTTGCACTTCCCCCTCCTCACATGCAGCTAGCCAGGCACTTTGACAGCAACTCTGAAGCTCCTGACTGCCTTGCCATCTCCTGTGGCCCTGAGGGAGACTGGAGGGTTTGAGAGCCAACCAGTTGGTGCGGGGATCCCTAACAGGTCCTCACAAGCATTGGTAGTGTGGATATCTGCTATGGGGCCGGATCTGCTCCCCTTGTTCCTCCACCAAGGACACTCCAGGTCCAGGTCTAGGCAACACTGAACCCAAGCAGTGTACGCGTGTGTAAGAAAGAGGCAGACAGAAACAGGCCTCATTCACACCATACATTTAAAGCGCTCTGATGCCGTTTTTAAATTGTTTTGTTTCCCCCCAAAGAATCCTGGGAAAGTGAGAAGGGTGACGAGCGTTTTTAAAGGTAAAGGGACCCCTGACCATTAGGTCCAGTCGTGACCGACTCTGGGGTTGCGGTGCTCATCTCGCTTTATTGGCCGAGGGAGCCGGCGTACAGCTTCCGGGTCATGTGGCCAGCATGACTAAGCCGCTTCTGGTGAACCAGAGCAGCGCACGGAAACGCCATTTACCTTCCCACCAGAGCGGTACCTATTTATCTACTTGCACTTTGACATGCTTTCGAACTGCTAGGTGAGCAGGAGCAGGGACCGAGCAACGGGAGCTCACCCCGTCGCAGGGATTCAAACCTCCAACCTTCTGATTGGCAAGTCCTAGGCTCTCTGGTTTAACCACAGTGCCACCTGCTACACTTCTCATAACGGTTAACCAGTCAATTCCTCTTTGTGGGGAACTCTGGGAAACTGTATCTCAAGGAAGGGAATAGGGGCCTCCTAACAACTTTCAGCTCCCAGGATTCTTTGAGAAAAGCCATGACTATTTAAACTGGTATCCCAGTGCTTTAAATGTATGTTGTGAATGTGACCACAGTGTGCATACACAGGACAGGACATTGGGTAACAAGAGACTGAAACCATTTTTCATTGCAAGTCATGGGTGTGGTGCAAAAAAACCCTTGTGAGCTTGCAGCTCAAAGTCTTGATCGCAAGCATCAGTCTCAAGTAAGCGCAAAGAGATGGGCTTCACTTTCCAGGTACATGTTTGCTTGCCGTTTTAGCCTTGCTAATTAACTGATGGGAAAGACCCCCGGGTGGCTTAAAGTAAAGGTAAAGGGACCCCTGAACATTAGGTCCAGTCGTGGCCAACTCTGGGGTTGCGGCGCTCATCTCACTTTATTGGTCGAGGGAGCAGGTGTACAGCTTCCGGGTCATGTGGCCAGCATGACTAAGCCGCTTCTGGCGAACCAGAGCAGCGCACGGAAACGCCGTTTACCTTCCCGTCAGAGCAGTACCTATTTATCTACTTGCACTTTGATGTGCTTTCAAACTGCTAGGTTGGCAGGAGCAGGGACCGAGCAACAGGAGCTCACCCTGCCGCAGGGATTCGAACTGCCGACCTTCTGATCGGCAAGCCCTAGGCTCTGTGGTTTAACCCACAGCGCCACCCGCTTACAAATATCAATAATAAAAGAGTCTCTGCCCTCAGGTTTACAAGCTAAATTTTTGTTGTTGTTTTATTATTTGTACCCCAGCCATCTGACTGGGTTGCCAACCACTCTGGGCAGCTTCCAACAAATATAAAAGCATAATAAAAGATCAGACATTTAAAAATTTCCCTAAAAGACACTGCACAAAAGGAAAATAGATTGGGAAGGAGGAGGAAAAAGACATTCGGCATGAGTTCTAGTAAGGACCAGCTGGAACAGGAGATCAACTGGAAGGGGACAGGGTGGAACCCTCTATGGAAGCAGTTTCAAAATGTTTGGGTAAGATTCATAAGGAGGGACTTTATAATTCCCACCCCTGCAAAGATCAGGAGAGGAGAGAAGCCCAGGGCTCCACCGTTTGGCCTGTTTTGAGAGGGCAGCAGAATAGCACCCTGCAAGCGGGGATCCCGGGTGGCTCAGCAGCACCCTAGAATTTAGCCCTATCTCCCTTGTCCTTTTCCCTCCAGCTATGGGGTACTCCTTTGGGAGCTTCTCACTGGTGAAGTTCCGTACCGGGGCATCGATGGCCTTGCCGTGGCCTATGGGGTCGCTGTGAACAAGCTGACACTTCCTATCCCGTCCACTTGCCCGGAACCCTTTGCACGTCTCATGGCAGGTAAGCAGGAAGCAGTAAAGGAGGCGGGACTTAGGGACTCCATCACGAGATGGGATACCCTGCAAAGAAGGTGGGAAAGGGTTGTACCCATTTCTGGCACTGGTTTGAGCTCTGTGTGCATTCTGTCTGTCTCCCTCCCACTTCCCCGGTGGTCCCGCCAGAGTGCTGGGAGCAGGACCCCCACCGACGCCCCACTTTTGCATCCATCCTGTCCCAACTGACGGTGCTGGAGACCCAAGTCCTCCATGATATGCCCCAGGAGTCCTTCCACTCCATGCAAGACGATTGGAAAGTCGAGATCCAGGACATGTTTGATGAGCTGCGTGCCAAGGAAAAGGTAAGGGAGAGGCGAGAGGACCTGGAACGTTCATTTAGGGGCAGAGCTCGGGCCTAGAATCTTGTCGTTGTACCAGAACACAACACTTTTTAAGGCAGCCTTCGCCAACCTGGCGCCCTCCAGATGTTTGGGACTACAGTTCCCATCAGCCCAATGGGAGCTGTAGTCCAGAACATCCAGAGGGCACCAGGTTGGCAAAGACTGCCTGGAGGTATCAGTCAATCCATCACTTATTATACAGTCACAGGCCTGCCAAAATAGAAGAAACAGAATAAAAACATGATAATTAAAACATTTACTTATTTAAAATGCAACATGATACAAAGGGTAAAGCATACATATTTAAAATACCAATATGATTCAATGATAATCCATCTAATCCCCGAATAAGGGCACAGGATACCACCCTGAAACTGGGACCTTGTACATGTCTCTGTATTAATGACAGATAGCGCTTCTGAAACAAGCATAAAGTGTAATTAATGAGTATGAATGGGCTTTGTTCTGTTCTTTCTTTTTAGCTGGGAGGGATGGTTGATGGCTGCCATTTTATTTCCCAGGAAGCCACAGTACGGCGCCACAGCTGGGCATTCTGGGACAATAAAATGTTAGCGTCCAGGAGGCAGCAGTAGACGAAAGAAGGGTGAGGGTGGAGATAAAAACAAATGTGGGTAATTAAATCAGGGGTGGGGAACTTTGGCCCTTCAGATATTTTCTTTACTTTATTGGCCATGGTTGCTGGGACTTATGGGAGTTGTGGTTCAGCAACATCCGGAGGGCGAAAGCTCCACATCCCTGAATTAAAGGAAGGCGAATTTACTCTCTGAATTGCAAGTCAAGTGAGGGGTTTACTAATGAAAATGGGTGGAAAAGCAATTTCTGTGCACCCCTTTGCCCAGGTCAGTGGAAGGGCCCATGTGCTGGCTGGGACTGATGGGAGTTAGAGTCCTGGACGGGCCCTGGGAAAGGGCCATACCTCAGCAGCCAAACACCTGCTTTTGCATGCAAAAGGTCCCATTGGCCATGCTGGTCAGGCCTGCTGGGAGTTGTAGTTCAGGAACATCTGGAGGGCCAAAAATTCCCCATACCTGATCTACATGAACCAGTGTTCTGACTCAGTATAAGGCCATGTTCACACCATACATTCAGTGCACTATGGCACTACTTTAGACAGTCCTGACTTACCCCAAAGAGTCCTGGAGCTGTAGTCGGTAAAGGGTGCTGAGAGTTCCCTGTGGAGAGGGATGGATTGCTAAACCACTCTGGGAATTGTAGTTCTATGAAGGGAATAGGGGGCCTCCTAATAAATCTCACACACTTTACTACACTTCCCAGAATTCTTTGGGGGAAGCCATGTTTGCTTAATGTGCTTTTAAAGGTATGGTGTGAGTGTGGCCTAGGTCAGGTTCTGGCCCCAATACGTCTCATTGGAGAAAGGAAGCTCCGTCGCTGGCAGGTTTCCAAAAGCCAAACACACGCTCTCTCACTCTGCCCAGACCCATATGCGTACCATTCCCCCCTTCCTCGCAGGAACTGCTGAGCCGCGAGGAGGAGCTGAAGCAGGCAGCCCTGAAGCAGAAGTCCCAGGAGGAGTTCCTGCGTCAGCGGGAGCACGAGCTGGCACAGTGGGAGCTGGAAGTCTTTGAGCGGGAACTGAGCCTCCTCATTCAGCAGATGAACCGGGAGCGTCCCTACGTCAAGAAGCGGAAGGGGACCTTCAAGAGGAACAAGCTGAAAGGGAGGGACAGCGAGCACATCAGCATGCCACTTGGTAGGGCCCACAGGGGGTGGGTCTGGGGAGGGGAATCAGGCAGAAGGCAAGGATTCCTGTCAGGGATGGCTTCTGGTTAGAAGGGGTGTCTTGACAACAGGCCTTCTAGGAACATAGGGTTGTTGTCGTTGTGTGTTTATACCATGCCTTTTCCCCTGACGAGACTCAAGGCAATTTTATCCAGTCCTATTTAGAGTAGACCCACTGAATTTAATAGACACGTCTAATGTATTATGAAGCTGTGAAGCTGAGGCTCCAATACTTTGGCCACCTCATGAGAAGAGAAGACTCCCTGGAAAATACCCTGATGTTGGGAAAGATGGAGGGCACAAGAAGAAGGGGACGACAGAGGACGAGATGGTTGGACAGTGTTCTCGAAGTTACAAACATGAGTCTGACCAAACTGCGGGAGGCAGTGGAAGACAGGAGTGCCTGGCGTGCTCTGGTCCATGGGGTCACGAAGAGTCGGACACGAATAAACGACTAAACAACAACAACAACAATGTATTAATTCAACCAGGGTGGATTTTATTTAAATCAAATCAATTTAAAGCACTAGTCAGTAAGACTTGGTTTAAATCACGATTTAAATCATTAGTCAGTAAGACTTGATTTAAACCATTATTATTTTTTTACAGAAAGACTCATTCTTGTTGGTATCATCTTAATATTTACAACCAGATGAAGGTTTCATTTTTGGAACAATAATAATTTTCAGAGTAGTTTTTACAGTTGTATCAAAAATTACTGATTTGGTTATATATAGACAGATAATTATGAAATTATCATGAGGTTTAATAAGTTAACTGTTTATATTTGGACAACTTTTCTGCTATACTTGGAAGGAGAAAAATAATCATTTCCTCAATAAGAATTTAAACCATTTATTTAACTAAAACAATAACATTATAGCATATGTATCCATGTTTGTTAACTGATGTGATTAAACAATTTTAAAACAACAACACCTGTTGCCCATCCTAAGTTCAGTGATGGGCATGAAGAACCATGAGCCAAGACTTTGGAACATTGACAGAGCCTGGACTTCTGAGCTGGCCTTTTCTAAATTAAGCTCATTTTAAACTATGCATTGTTACAGAAGGGTAATTCATGCCCCCCCCCCCCTTATTTCAGATTTTAAGCATCGCATCACAGTAATGGCTTCTCCTGGATTGGACAAAAGGAAGGACTGCCTGGAGATGGGGGCAGGCGGTTCCCCTCCCTTCCAACGTTTCCGAGCTATCAGATGTAAGTAACATTTATTTGGGCGGGGGGGGAGGTGTAGAAGGGGAGCAAGTGGAATCTGGAGTGTTCAGACTTCCTCTAGATAACCCCAACCAAATCCTGGCTGATTGCCAGCGATTTTGGAGTGAAATGACACCGAGGTCTGCTTCTAGTCAGGTGAGGCACAAAGGGCTGCCAAAATGATCACGAGATTGGAGCAACTCCCTTATAAGGAAAGGTTACAACATCTGGGGATTTTTAGTTACAAGAAAAGGCAAGCAAGAGGGCAGGGAGACACGTTAGTGGGTGTATAAAATTATGTGAGGTGTAAACGACGTGGCTACAAAGACGTTTTTTTCTCCCTCCCTTATAATAACTAAAATTCGGGAGCATCAAATGAAAATTGAATGTTGAAAAATTCAGGACAAACCAAAGGAAGTATTCCACACAGTGTGTAGTTAAACCCTGGAACTCACGGCTGCAGGAGGCAGTGAGGGTCGGCAGCTTGGATATCTTTTAAAGGGGATTAGACAAATTCAGGGAGGATAATAATAATAATAATAATAATAATAATAATAATTTATTTATACCCCGGCCAGAGCCCGGCTCAGGGCGGCTAGCACCAGTAAAATTACAATAAAAACATAATAGAAAAAAACAAACCCAATTTAAAATACAGGTTAAAATGCAATTTAAAATGCGGCCTCATTTTAAAAGTAGCCCATAGATCAATACTGTAAGGGGAGGGAAACATAAGGGTCAGACTGAGTCCAAACCAAAGGCCAGGCGGAACAGCTCTGTCTTGCAGGCCCTGCGGAAAGATGTCAAATCCCGCAGGGCCCTAGTCTCTTGTGACAGAGCGTTCCACCAGGTCGGGGCCAGTGAGGCCATCAATGGCTGCTAGGAACAAGGGCTATGAGCTACCTCCAAGATAACCAGTCCTCTGAACACCAGCGGCTAGTAATAGCAAGTGGGGAAGTTTGCTGTGGCTCATAGGTCCTCCTTGTGGGCTTCCCAAGGGCATTAGTTTGGTCACTGAGCAAGCAGAATGCTAAATGGGCCTTTGGTCTGATCCAGCAAGGCTCTCCTGATATTCTTCTTATGGAACAGCTGAGCCTGGTACCTGGATTTTGTGCTAGCCTACAAACTGAATCTTAGCCATGACACAACAGTTCTGTTTCAGAGAGGTGGCATACGACCAGTTCTGGATGAAGCTGCAATCCCCTGAGGGAGTGGCTTTCCCCCAAGGAACTCTGGGAGTTGTAGTTGTAGTTGTAGTTGAAGGGTTGTCTCCAAATTCTAACTACCTAAGAGGAGGAAGCAATTATGGTTTAAACCAGTTAAGGTTTGTATGCAAAAGTGCCATTGAATACATGGACCCCTTTCTTTTTTATTTTTTATTTTTTATTGAAAAATAAAAAATGGCATCCACAAAGATAAGACACAAAAAAGAAGAAACAAGAAATAGTACCTATGTAGAAAACAGAACACAAAAAAAGGATAAAGTGGGAAAAGTTGTTTCTCTTTGCCCTCCCACCCGACCCTTTGCAGTGGAGCCAAGTGAAAATGATCGAAATTGGGGTCGCCAGTCACCGCGTCGAGGGGACGAGATTTGCAACGGCCGTACAAAGAGCTCCAGTTCCCCCAAACCATGTGAGAGCAGTACGCAGAATGGCAGGTAGGGGGCAGCCTTTCCCTCCTCTCCCATTCCCTTGCTTGCTTGTAGAGAATGGGGATGCCTGGGTTAAAAGAAAGGACTGCAGCTCAGTGGCAGAGCACCTGCTTGGCATGCAGAAGGCCCTGGGTTCAATTCCCCAGCCTCTCCAGTTTAGAAGGATCTAGTTGCAGGTGATGGTAAAGACCCTTCTCTGCCAAGACCCTGGAGAGTGGCTGCCAGTCAAAGCAGACAATGCTGGCCTAGATGGACGAACAGGCTGACACAGCATAAGGCAGCATCGTATGTCTTAATGACTGGAGCAGGCTGTACTATCATGGACTGGCTGGGTGCAGAGGAGCAGTGGGAGGCACCAGCTGGAGAACCCCCAAGGGAAGAAGGCTCACATCCAAGGGGTTGGTGGTGGGAGGACGATAAGCAGTCAGAGGAAGAAGAGGGAGCAGATGGGAGGAGGAGGAGGTGTCGGATGCAGAAGAGGCAACAGGGTTTAGTGAGCAGGAAGAGGCTGTGGCAGAGAGCAGCCCAGAATTGGAGGCAGAAGCAGAGTGGGGTCAAGAGGCAGCAATGAGGCTGGCTGCTGAAGAATCCAGGGAGTCTCCCCCTCCTGCTGTGACCCCCCCCCCTGGTCTCCCCAAACACAGAGAGGAATAAAGAGGGCGCAGCAAAGACAGACAAGGCAAAGGAGCCTCAAGTTGCCTGGAGGGGGGGAGGGAGCAGAGTCTTTGAGAGAGGTAGGAAGGCGGGGACCCTCATTCCTTGCCTCATAGAAGCAAGACGTATTGGGAAGGGTTACTGGGATCACTAGGCCTGTGCTGTTTTGATTTCTTTGACTACAGAGTAAACTTTTATATTGCTGACTTACTCCTGACTCCGGCTCCTGACATGTACACATCCCCTGAGCAGGTTGCAAACCCTTTCTTGTCCCCCTCGCAGGAGAAGGTCGCGGCTAGAAGAAACGACGTGGTACATGGAGCCAGAGGTGCTGCCCGTTCCTGAACAGACCCAGCCCAGCCCAAATGGTGAGCGCTTTTCAGGTTTTTTTTGCACTGTTCTGTCTCCTGAATTGTTTCCCCTGAGGAGCCGTAGCTCAGTAATAGAGTCTGTGCTTTATATCTGGGGTCGGGAACCTCCAGCCCACGGGCCTTTTAGGGCCCACCGGGCCTTTCTCATTTGACCCATTTTGGCCAAGCATTGCCCAGCCGCCCTACACCTTGGCATCATGTCTATGACGTGAGGCAGGAAAAGATGCATCTGGGCCAAAGAGGAATTGCGGGTGCCGTCCATCAGCTGGTCATCCATGCGGGGGGGGGGGGATGGGTTGGCTGGTGTCACTGTGGTACCAGCTGATTATGAGGTGGGCAGCCCCACCTACCTGTCAAACGTGGCCTGCATACATGGGCGAGAGAGGATGCCCATCCCTGCTCTACATGCCTTTCCCGTTACCTGTTATGTCACTGGCATGTTTATACTACCCCTGGAATAAAATGAACACCTGGCACCTGGAGTTTCCTCCTTTTATTTGCTGAGCTGAATCTGACACATAGGAGCTGTCCTGGATATAGTTTTCCCACAGCTGTTGCATGCCAACAGGACTTTCCAGACTGTGGTCTTCTGAATCACCAATGGTCCAAGAGGTCCAATGCCATACCTGATGGGAATTAGAGGTCTCTGAGGTCTAAACTGCAACTCCCAGGTTTCTTGGAGCTATGTGCTTTAAACATGGAATGTGGAGATGACTTCAACAGTTCGCATTCTGTGGTATTTTGGGTTCCCCTTACAAATTTTCTAAAGTTTTTTTTTTTATGGGTTACTTCAGCAAGTCCTGAGGTACGCCCAAACCTGCCGACACTTCCCTCTTCTATGTCAGGAGGTGTCAGTTTGATTACATAAGCCATGGGTAGGCAAACTAAGGCCCGGGGGCCGAATCCGGCCCAATCACCTTCTAAATCCGGTCCGCGGACGATCCGGGAATCAGTGGTTTTTTTACATAAGTAGCATGTGTGCTTTTATTTAAAATGCATCTCTGGGTTATTTGTGGGGCATAGGAATTCGTTCATTCCCCCCCCCCAAAAAAAATATATAGTCCGGCCCCCCACAAGGTCTGAGGCACAGTGGACTGGCCCCCTGCTGAAAAAGTTTCCTGACCCCTGACATAAGCAATAGCACTCACAACCTTAACAATAGATGCAGCAGGAGTGGTGTCAGCATATGCCGGTGAGAAGGGCTGTGGCTCAGTGGTAGCGCTCCTGCTTTGCATGCCGAAGGCAACAGGCTCTATTCCAGGCATTTCCAGGTCAGGTTGGACTGTATGGACTGGCTGGAGGCAGAGGAGTGGTGGGAGGCATCAGCTGGGGAACTCCCAAGGGAAGAAGGCTCAAGGCCAGGGAATTGGTGGTGGCATGATGATGAATGGCAAGAGGGAGAAGATGGGGGGGGAGGTGTCAGAAGCTGAAGCGACAACAGGGAACTTCATTAACGTGTGACCCCAAAATTCCGGATTCTGCCCCCCCCAAAAAACTGATGCCAAAGTTTAGTGCTATTTTTAGTTCTGTTTTGTGCCGCAAACCCTGTGTTCCATGCCACCCCCCCAAAAAAAATAGTCATTGACAAATCGGGGTCACAAGTTAATGCCAACAAATCCAACTTTGTCCAGTTGACTTCAAGCAGGTGCCAAGGTTTAGCGTCGGTTTTGTGCCGCAAACCCCGCATTTTGTGCCAGCCTACAAACTGAGCAATTGACACTCAAACCGAGGTCACTGTTAAATGACCCCAAACCCAACCTTGTCTGATTGACTTCAAACCAGTGCCAAAGCAGTCTGCTGGTTTGGTGCCGCAAACCCCACATTTTGTGCTGCCCCCCGCAAAACTGAGTGCGCTTCAGTGGGCTAAGTGGGGACTTAAGTGGGGACTTAAGTTTGTAACACTATGTCAGGTTGTGGTTTGACTTTCCAACTTTCTTACCCTAACAGGCAGTGTCCCAGTCGACTCCCCGGAAACCGAGGACCCAGTCGCAGAACGTCCCAGTGCCCCCCGGCTCATCCAGCGGGCCCTGCTTCGGGGAACAGCCTTGCTTGCTTCTCTCGGGTTGGGCCGAGAGCTTCCGTCCGCCCTGCAGGAGCCCCCGCCGCCCTCCCCTCCGCAAGAGTCCACCCCCACCGTCCATGTGGAGCTGTGCAAGGAGGAACCTCCTACGGATCTCCTCGTCGATGTGGCTTCTGGGGGCAACAGGGGGGCCTTGCCTCCTCTCTGGACCCAGATGTCACCCAAGATCCCGAGACTTGTGGAAGGTCGCGGCAACAAAACCCAGAAATGGGGTAAGTCCTGGCAGGAGAATTTAGGAGGCTGCAGAGGGGCGGGGTTGATCTGGTGCAGATGAGGGCTGCAGCTCAGAGGCTGAGCAGACGCTCTTCAGGCAAGCAGCCCCTGGGTCAGCCCCACTGTCATCTCCAGCTAGGGCTTGGAATTGTCCCCCTGCCTGCGCCCCAGAGAGCTGATACCTGTCCTTGTAGGCAATGCTAGATGGGTCAGTGGACTTGGGCCACATTGGCGCAGTTAAAGTGCTTATTATACCACTTTTAACCATACCAGCTTCCCCCTGGGAATTATGGGAGCTGAGTATTGTTAGAGGACCCCTTTATTCCCCTCACAGAGCTACCATTCCCAGAGTTCCCTGTGATTCTGTGAGGGGAAATAAGGGTCTCCTAACAACTCTGAGCATCCTTAACAGACTACAGCTCCCAGGATTCTTTGGGGGGTTTAAAGTGGTATCGTAGCTTCCTGTCTTCGTAGGACGGAGGCCTTAGCCAAATATCTGGGTGTTAAACCAGCATAAAAGGCAGTGTCATGGCTGAACATAGTTTTTTGAACTTTCACAACCAGATTCCAGTTCCCCCCAGGGTTTCTTTCCGCTTGAGTTAGGGACATCATGGCTACTGTGTGCTTATCCAGCTAATCCAGAAAGTGGCAGCTAGACTGGTGACTGGGAGCGGCCGCCGAGACCATATAACACTGGTCTTGAAAGACCTACACTGGCTCCCAGTACGTTTCCGAGTACAATTCAAAGTGTTGGTGCTGACCTTTAAAGCCCTAAATGGCCTCGGTCCAGTATACTTGGAGGAGTGTCTTCACCCCCATCGTTCTGCCTGGACACTGAGGTCCAGTTCCAAGGGCCTTCTGGCAAGAAGCCAAGTTACAGGGAACCAGGCAGAGGGCCTTCTCGGTAGTGGCACCCACCCTGTGGAACGCCCTCCCATCAGATGTCAAAGAGAAAAATAACTACCAAACTTTTAGAAGACACCTGAAGGCAGCTCTGTTTAGGGAAGCTTTCAATGTTTAATAGGTTATTATATTTTAGTGTTTTGTTGGAAGCCGCCCAAAGTGGCTGGGGAAACCCAGCCAGATGGGCAGGGTATAAATAATAATTATATTATTATTATGCTCTCTGTTCCTTACAGATGGTGCTCTCCCTTCTCCTTCCTCCCCCCGCAGCCCCCGCTCCCCCCGCCCCTCCCCACACGCCAGCCTCATCTCCAGGCCCCGCCCTTCTCCCGTCCGCAGCCGCATCGACCCCTGGAGCTTTGTGTCTTCTGGGGCCCGCTCCTCCCCAGTCCAGTCCCCTCGCCTGGGGTCACGCCAGTTCAAGCCACTGGGTCCTGAAAGGACCAACCCATTTGCGGCTCCCGATCCCTTTGCCTGTGGGGACTTCTCAGCCCCGAGGGAGCCAACAGCGCCAGCCACCCCTGACCCCTTCCTCGTCGCGTCCAGATTGGCTCCACCCGGGCGGCTCAGCCCTTCTCCGTTGCCGCGCCAGACCTCCCGCCCGCTCCCGCCCGAAGAGGAGCTGCCGTGGTGGACAGCAGCTGCATCTGCTCAAGGACGGACGGCCCCAAAGTGAAGGGAAAAGCAAAAGAAGGCGGTCCCGCCTTCCCGAAGCACCTTTTCGTTCAGGAAGTTGGCGCCTTGAACTTTGAACCCCACGCTCAACTGTGATTGGACATGAGGCTGCAAATGTAGTCGAAGGCTGGGAGCATGGGCTCGCTGTCGAAAGGGGAGACGGGAATCGCTGTCAAAGGGGGAGAGGGGGATTTTCCCATGCCATAGGGGGGAGGTGGGCACACCCCCACACCCCACACACTCGAGTACCTTCTTCCCTTCCTCCCCACTTTCTATTCACTGAGCGCCTTAACCTCAGCAGTGTTGGGAAGACTTTGCTTCTTTCCCAGCCAATTCCTTCAGGGATGTCAAACCACGGGATAGTATTGAGTGCCCCACGGAAGTGATGAGGGGTTGTGTATATTGGGCAGGGGGTGGGGGGTGGGGATGAGGGAGAGCAGAGAGCCCTTTCTCACGCCCCTCCATGTAATGAACACTAACCGGTCAGACCCACGCTGGCAAGTCACTCTCCTCTCCTCCACCTTTGCTGGAATGGCTTGTGGGGCTTCCACGGCCCCCGCACTGGCCAGACTCGCTCGCTGGCAGCTATTGTCTTCATTGCGTACTGATTCTCCATTCACCTTGAGAGGCACAGCTCCACCCTGCCATGACTAGGCCTTAGTGGCTCTCCCTCCACTGAATGCAGGAGGTGGAGCAGCTTTGTCCAACCTGGAGCCCTCCAGATGTTTTGGACAACAACTCCCATCATCCCATAGCCAGCAAGTGCTGATGGGAGTTGTAGTCCAAAACGTCTGGCAGACTCCTAAGTTGGCCAAGGCTGTCATGGAGAGCCTGTGAAGCAAGCAAGACTCCACTCTCCTTTCTCTGTATCCTTTGTCCCCAAGACGGGCATCACTCCTTCCAATTTATGCAAGGAGGGGAGCCTGCCATGGTTATCTTAACCCAAGCAGGTCCGAGGATGCTCTGCAGCATTCAAGAGCGAGCCACATTGCACAAACATGAGAGGAGATAGCCCAGAGTGGGGGTACACACTGGAGCCAGATTGCCCCACCTGCTTGTGCCTGTCTTTTGACGTGGAGGTGTAAGAGGAAAGCAAAGAATGTCTTGCAACGGGATGCACTTGCAACGAAAAAAAGCAGTGCTTTTTCCTGTTTGGAGCCTGACAGCCACTAGCACTTTGAATGTGCAATTCTACTGTGTCCGCCTCTCCCCTCTCCCCACCCTACTTGAAATTCACATGTGAGTGCCAGGCTCCCTCGTGCACCTTCTCCCGCTCCACGAGGGAGCCACCTGTGTCAGGCCCAATCTCAACTTGCGACGGGCCAAGCCTGTGAAATGAGACCAAATAAACTTCTGATTGCTGCCTCCATCCCATGTGTCTCCCATGGTCCATAAAGGGGGTCTGCAACACCTCCCTAACAGTGGGTGTGGGTCAGGGTGAGAGCGAGAGAGCGCAAACTCCTTCCGTGTTTAATCTGGTGACTGGCGTCTGCAAGAGTCAAAACAGCAGCCTTGTCTTACAGTGGTACCTCGGGTTACATATGCTTTAGGTTACATGCGCTTCAGGTTACAGACTCTGCTAACCCAGAAATAGTACTAAAGAAATAGCTAAAGTGGTGCTTCAGGTTAAGAACAGTTTCAGGTTAAGAACAGACCTCTGGAACGAATTAAGTACTTAACCCGAGGTATCACTATATTCCATGCCTGCATTTGTGATAACTTGGAACTTCGGCCACATTCCCATTCAAAGCACTACGACACCACTTTAAACTTTAAAGGTGCTAATGGAAGGAATTTATTATTATTATTATTATTATTATTATTATTATTATTATTATTTTGTTTTAACTACGGCAGACCAACACGGCTACCTACCTGTAACTAGAACCACTTTAAACAGTCACAGCTTCCTCCCACAAATAATCCTAGGAAGGGTAGTTTGTTTAGGGAGCTGAGAGTTGTTACGAGACCCCTAGTCCCCTTGTGGAATAACAACCAATCCCTCTTCACAGGGCACTCAGTATTGTAACTGAGAACTGGGAGGGGAAAAGGGGAGTTCTTTAAAAGCAGAGTGTTAGAAACTCGGCTGGAGTGTATGCCACAGGTCAAGAAAGGTTCCAAGAGGGCTGCGTGGTTAAATATTTTGTCGGAGGAGGGGGCGAAGGGACCTCAGCCCCTAGGAGTTGGCTCCTATACCCTAAATGACAGCTGGTGTACTGACCCTGGATTTTATCCTGAGTGATGGCCAGGACCGGACACAAAATGTATTGTCAAGCCAATTGGGAGCAGTGACAATAATACCGTTGGCATCCATCTGTCTCGAGAAACGATGGAGTGTGCTTTTGGGGGTGAAGTCAAACTGCTGCTTTAGCAGCCTTGAAGTGATGACAAGATCCCACCTCCCGGCCTCATGATGTGGTCCAAAGGAAAGCAGAGCAATACGTTCGGCACCAGCTTGCCAGAAGGGGGCGTACAAGGAGCCATCTGACCGTATTGGAGACTCTGAATTTGTGTAAGGTTTACTCCTTAGCCTTTTCTTCTCCTGGAGGTATTCCACAAGGCAGCAGAGGTTTAAGAGCAGAGTTTTCCTTCACCTAGATGGGCTACCTCCCCAGGTTGACGAGCCCCACCTGCCCCTCTTAACACTATTAAATATCCATGTAACTGTCCATGTTACATTATTAAATATCCATGTAACAGCAGTGTTTGATTTCAAAAGAGGACGGTTCCTCAAAATGAGGAAATTGGTTAAAAGGGGAAGTTGAAGGGCAGAGCCAAGAGGGTCAAATCACTATAAAATGCTTGAAAGTTGTTAAAAACGGAGGGGGTGAGTGTGCTAGCTACCCCCCCCCCCCAAAAAAAATCACTGCCAAAGGCAAGTTAGAGAGTGACAATATGGCCTTGTAGACTCCAATACACAAGGAGGCATGTTTTACAACCATGATTTTCAAGGTTGTAATACACCCCACCTTGACCACAGGACCCCCACTCTTCAGAAGATCACCCTTCTACTTGTGGAGGTAGGTCAGAATTGGGGGGGGGGTAGCACAGTTGCCCCTTCCATGGCATGTTCTATATAGAAAGGTAAAGGGACCCCTGACCATTAGGTCCAGTCGTGGCCGACTCTGGGGTTGTGGCGCTCATCTCGCTTTATTGGCTGAGGGAGCCGGCGTACAGCTTCTGGGTCATGTGGCCAGCATGACTAAACCGCTTCTGGTGAACCAGAGCAGTGCACGGAAACGCCGTTTACCTTCCTGCCGGAGCGGTACCTATATATCTACTTGCACTTTGATGTGCTTTTGAACTGCTAGGTTGGCAGGAGCTGGGACCAAGCAACGAGCTCACCACGTTGCGGGGATTCGAACCGCCGACCATCAGATCAGCAAGCCCTAGGCTCTGTGGTTTAACCCACAGCGCCACCCACGTCCCTATGTTCTATATACTAATGCAAAATGCACGAAAATACTAATCTGTGAAGCAGCAGCAAAAATGGCCAGTGTGGTTTTGGACTGCATTAATAGAGCACCTCCTTTGTGTGTAGACTCTCCCAGGTTCAATCCCAGGCATCTCACAGGTAGGTCTGAAACTGTCAGCCGGCCAGTGTAGACAACAGAGAGAGACGGACCCGTGAATCTTGACTCCTGCTTCCGATGTTCTTTAAGTGACAGGAAGCAAGAGTTCTGCCAGTTTAAGACACCTGGAGATGCGCGGAAATTGATCCTGAGACTTCCTATATGCAAGGCTCTTTGACTATGGTAGGGAAAACACTAGCTGGCAGCAGCTCTCGTGTTGTTCTTTGCCCAGCGCTACCCGCAGAAGCCTGGGATTGAGCCGGAGACACCCCTCCTTCCCCCCGGCCAAAAAGGGTCCTTTTTGCTCTTCTTGCGTCCTCTCTGGGCATAGAAGCGCACTCTCGCTGAGGCTGGATGCCATGAGTTGTGCAAAGTTAGACGGCGCGCCCGGGAAGCCGAGCTGCGAGGGTTAAAGCAGCTGTGCGTCACGGGGAGAAGGAACCGGTTGCCGCGCCCTGGGCTGAGGCCAGCTCACCTGGGACAGGTGAGAAGAGGCTGCTGGCTCGCCTGCTGGGAGAGGGAAGGGCCGGGCCGGGCCGTCGAGGATGGCGCTGTGTCCGGCCGTGCCACCGTCGTGGCGCTACGGGTTGCTGCTGGGCGCCTACGGGCTCTTCCTGCTGGTGGGCGCCGCCGTCTTCGCGGGCCTGGAGGCGCCTCCCGAGCGAGCCCTGCTGGCCGCCCTGCACGACGCCCGCGCCCGCCTGCTGGCCGAGCACCGCGCGTGCCTGTCGGAGGAGAGGCTGGCCGGCCTCCTGGAGCGCCTCATCGACGCCGGCAACTACGGCGTCTCCGGCCTGGGCAACGTCTCCGGAGACGAGAACTGGGAGTTCACCTCGGCGCTCTTCTTCACCGCCAGCGTCCTCACCACCACAGGTAGGTCGTCGAGCTCAGCTCGACGGGGCACCCCTTTCCTTTTGGAGCGGCGCAGGCAGAAAACCAACTGGGAGAGACTCCAGCTGCCCTCGGCTGCCCAAGCACACGGCTCCCTGATCCAGTCTCAGGCAGCAAGGATGGAGGAACCGTCCTGACCGCCCAGCTGTTGGGGGGGAGCCACTGTGGTGCAGCTAGACCAGGGTTCAAATCCCATGGCCATGAAGCTCGCTGGGTGACCGTGGGCCAGTCACTGCCTCTCAGTCTGGTTGTTGTGGGCATTAAATGGAAAGGAGGAGAAGCATGTACAGTGGTAGCTCGGGTTACATACGCTTCAGGTTACAAACTCTGCTAACCCAGAAATATTACCTTGGGTTAAGAACTTTGCTTCAGGATGAGAACAGAAATCGTGCTCCGGCGGCGTGGCGGCAGCAGGAGGCCCCATTAGCTAAAGTGGTGCTTCAGGTTAAGAACAGTTTCAGGTTAGGAACGGGAACGAATTAAGTACTTAACCCGAGGTACCACTGTACACCCCTTTGAGCTCCTTGGAGGAAAAGATGGGACAAAAAGGCAGAATTAATGATGATGATGCTACAGGAGAGCCACCTGCCCCAAGCCTGGCAGTGGCTGGCTAAAGTCCCCTGCAAACAAAGGTCTTTTGCTCTCGCCTGCTCCCTGATCCTTTGAGCTGGCGATGTTGGGGATTGAACCTGCATCTTTCTGTATGCCATGCCAGGCACTCTGCTCATTGAGGTTCCTTCTGCATGGCAAGCTTCGCACAGAGAAACATCCCTTTTATTTATTTACCTAATGGTAATTTAAAGGCATATTGGCCATTTATGAGCTATGTTGTTATAGTCTTACAACACCTTATAATGTCATACAAGCAAGCAAAAAAATTTTTAAAAAATAAAACACCCCAATCTAAACCAGAAGATGAAGTTAAGGTAATGCATCAGAAATCCCTGATAAACATTCGTGTAGAGGGGAATATATAGTTTATGCTAACCAAAAAGCCTGGCCACTAATAAAATATAACTTATTAAGAGATTAAGTTGTTGGTTAGGGTTAAATAGATTGAGCAATGCCAGCACTGGGCATTTACAGGTATTTTGCATAGTTGTTGCTTTTATTTCAACAAATACTTCCTCCCAGAACTGAGCCACATGTGCATGTCCACCACATACATTGACTCAAGTCTTTATAAACAAAACAAAAGTATTATCAGTCATTTATATCTTGCCAGGACTTTGCAATCAGTGTAAACATAATGTGGGTATAAAATGTGCCAGTATTAAAACTGAAGAGCAAATACAAATGCCAGTAAAAACCAAGACCATAAATAAAAACAACTGCATGGAGAAGGGTTTCCTCCACTGGATAGCTCAGCTGGCTAGAGCATAGTGTTGATAACACCACAGTTGTGGGTTCGATTCCTGTATGGGACAGCAGCACGTTTCTGCATTGCAGGTGGTTGGACTAGATAATCCTCAGGGTCCCTTCCAACTCTACAATTCCAGACCCTCCAAGTGTCCCTATTTTCCAGGGACGTCCCTGATTTAGAGAAGCCATCCCGGTTTGATTTGATCCTGGAATGTCCCACTTGGAATGTCTAAGGTAAAGGTACCCCTGCCCGTACGGGTCAGTCTTGACAGACTCTAGGGTTGTGCACTCATCTCACTCTATAGGCTGGGAGCCAGCGCTGTCCGCAGACACTTCTGGGTCACGTGGCCAGCGTGACAAGCTGCATCTGGCGAGCCAGCACAGCACACGGAACGCCGTTTAACTTCCTGCTGGTAAGCGGTCCCTATTTATCTACTTGCACCCAGGGGTGCTTTCGAACTGCTAGGTTGGCAGGTGCTGGGACCAAACGACGGGAGCGCACCCCGCCGCGGGGATTCGAACCACCGACCATGCAATCGGCAAGTCCTAGGCGCTGAGGTTTTGCCCACAGCGCCACCCGCGTCCCCTTGGAATGTCTACTGCAGACTAAACATAACGTCTTCCGCAGACTAAACATAACCAGCTCTATTCCACACAATAATTCGTTTCCAGACCCCCTCACGTGCCTGGCTGTCCTCCTCTGGACGTGCTCCAGTTTGTCAAGACCCTTCACAAAATGTGGTGCCCAGAACAGCACTCGCGATGCAGCCTGACCCAGCACAGAATAGGGTGCCACACTTATTTCTCGTGATCCTGCCTAACCATGTGTATCTAGGAACACGGCCTGATTCCAACTCTTAAAGGCAGTGAGCCATCAGGTCGCCATGGGCTAATAGTATGAAAAGCCTTTATTATCCTAGAGGGCACGTTAGATTCTCAGTGTCAGGATAACGCAGAACAATAGTACATTGCATTACCGTTCCACAAAACAAATTAGAATGGAGGTTGCTCTTTCCTGGCTAAAACACACCCATTTTGTGTTCCTTTTTCAAACTGGGTACATCCATGGATGAGCTTTGTTTGGACATGTTATTCTGCCTTTCCAGAAAACATGAGCAAATACGTTCTTTGCAAATTATGAGCAGAGTTCCCAATCTGTTAACAATCCATAGAAACGGTGGCCTGGGGTGGCACCTTAATCACGTGCAGAGGTCAGGGAATAGCATTTTTCCTGTGCCATAATGCAACTTCTTCTGCAAGTGCTGATCCTTAGATAGCCAAAAACTCTATCACACTCCTACAAAAGGATGGGAATTGTGGTGCCAAGCAGGTGGAATGCCCCTGGTTGGGGAAGGCGACTTTATTCAAAAGAAAGAACTGGGTGCAGGAGATGGTTGTGTTCAGAAAGTACAACTGGCCATTGGTGCCTGCAATCCCCTGTGCTTTAGCCAGCAGAGTTTGGTTTAATGGTGGCATCAGGTAGGCAGTCCCACCTCACCTGCGAAAATGGTCCAAGAGGCTTGGAGGAAGTCAGGATCCACCCACCAACCAGCTCCAGCTCCCCATCCACAAAGTACAAAGGGGAAATGAGCTTTTGTATGGCAGTAGAGGCATTAAAATGTGTCCCATGCCTTATACCAGAGTTATTTATTTAGTTTGTCAAAAGTACTCACTGCAATCAGCTGAATGCAACCAGCCATGCTCTGGCCTCCCCAATCTCTCTCCCCTCCAACGAAAACTAATAAATGAATAGATGAACAACCTACCCACGTGACACTGATGCAAAACCCCTGCAGGGATACTATGCAAAAGAAGGAAAAATCATTACCCCCCCTTCTTTCTCCCACCTCTCTCTCTCTCCACATGTTTTCTCCTCACAATGCCTATGATAGCAGTATCTTACACCAAACGTAACTGACCTGTAGATAGGAGTCTATGAACTTAAAACAGAGAGACTATATGTACCTTTGTTATCCATGAAAATATTTCAATAAAAATAATTTTTAACAACAATATTATAGCTGATGAGTGAGCAAAATCCCTGAGCAGAAGCAGGCCAGCTTTGGAGGAGCAAGGGGTTGCAAACTGCCCAAAGTCATTGCAAATGCAAAGAGGGGAGAAAGGGCAATGTGCCCATTCGATCCAGTGTTGCCTATTCTGACTGGCAGCAGCTGTCCCGGCTGCCAGGTCCTGAGAATTTCCTTTCCCCATCGCTGCCTCCCTGCTCCTTTGAACAAAGTCAAAACTCCTGCATGCAAAGTGGGACCGCTGTCACTTAAGTTATGGCCCTCCGGAATGACGCTAAACATCAGAAGAAGGTGGTGTTGATGTTTTGGGGCGACAAATGAATGGTGCTTGTTCCTCCGTATTTTATACTTGCAGCTGAGGATCAGCTGGGCAAAACCAAAAGCAGAAAAGGCCCCACCCTCGTATGACTACAGACGCAAAGATAACACGACCTGGATCAGTTGCCCTTTAACATACTTCAAAATAGTTCTGCACACACAATCAGAATGATTAATGTCTGAGAGGTGGCCTGCCCTGGATGGAATTGCTCTCTCCAGGAAGGAGTAAATCTGCAGTTTGGCATCCTCCTGCACTGTCAATGGAGCCTCAACTGACCTTGGTGGCTAGAGTGCCTGTTTTCAGCTCTGGCCGCTTCACCAGAGGGACAGTCCCAGATTTACAGAAACCATCCTGGTTTTCTGATTTGATCCCAGAATGCCCCCATTTTCCTTAGGACATCCCTATTTTCATTGGAGAAATGTCAGAGGGTATGGTGTTATGCGACTCCCAAGCTAAGGAACTAAGAAACTCTACAACCTTTAGAAGACATCTGAAGGCAGCCATATATAGGGAAGTTTTTTAATGTTTAATGTTTTGTTATGTTTTTTATATATGTTGGAAACAGCCCAGAGTTGATGGGGCAACTCAGTCAGATGGCCGGGGTATAAACAATCAAATTATGATGATGATGGAATAGGACGTCCCTATTTTCATTGGAAAAATGTTGGAGGGTATGAAAGACAACTCGGAAACTTCCGAGCAGCAGCCAGCTGCCAGATTACTGGTTGGTGTCTTCAGATCTCAGATAGCCCCTGATTCAAAACAGCTGCATTGGTTTCCCGGCCTCATTCAAGGTGCTCACATTAATGCCTTCTCTGGGGCAGCCCCTAAGTTGTGGAACTCTCTCGCCACAGAGATGCATCTGGTGACTTTGTTATCCAGCTTTCATTGAACACTGAAGACACACCTCTTCATCCTGACCTCTGGCCTCTTGACACTGTATATTTTAGGAGCCACCTTATTTTTTATTTTTTGTTTTTTTAACTGTTTTTAATATTGTTATAGGGTTGCTATATGTCTGGAATTTCCCGGACGTAGCCAGGATTTGGCTGTCGGAAACAGTGTCCAGGCGGAAATTGCATAACTGTCCCGGACTTCCCATGTCGGAAGTGTAGATTTTGTCTAATTTACTTAAAATAGCTTCATTTGTTGTTGTTGAGATTTTTCAAAAAAATTAAAAAAAGCTCAACAGTTTTGTGACTGTTTGAAATGCGGCAACCCTAACTGTGCATTATTGTGTTTTAATATTCATGTTGTTTTTTAATTGTTGTAACCTGCCCTGGGGCTCTAGAGTGACGGGCAGGTTATAAATTATTGTAAATAATAATAATAATAATAATAATAATTTTTTAAATGGCAGGAGATGCAAAATTGTCTCTAGCCTGTCAGCAAATTGCATAGAGAGACTGTTATTATGCCAGTTCATTCTTCCACAATAAAAAAGCTCAAAAACACTGACATCCTGGAGTTAATCCAGATCACCCTACCTGGAAAATTCACCATACCGACACGCCTAGACTAGTGCTCAAATTACAGAGGAGGCCAGAGCGGCCCATCCTATTTTGCAGAAGACTTTTAGAAAGCTACAGGGAGGCAATGATTTTATTATAACCAGAAGAAGCACTTGGTGTGATGGTCTCTGGCATACCATGCATTTAAAACATCCTTACCCCCAGAGATGCAGTGGCCGGGGGGGGGGGGGAGTCAGTGGTTGGGGAGGGTCAAAGGCACATTACTATTTCTGTAGCAGGGACCCTGCCATCACCCTAGAGCCACCAAAACAGTGTGAAAGGGGAGCCCTTTAGCCACTAAGAAGATGCACTCCCATTCATTGTGCTGACCTGGAGCCAATCAATGTGAAAGGCGGAGAATCAGCCACTGAGGATTGGCTCCTAGGGTCACTCTGGAGAAGGCGCATAGGAAGAACATTGAGGTTGCCTTGTTCTGTGTGCTCCCAAGCTAAGCATTTAGGAATACTGAAAATGCAAGGGGCTTCTGTTTCAAGAGACTGGCGTGCAAATTCTGTTACGTACAACAAGGAAAACACAACGCGAGTCAATCTGACATAGGCAGCTGCCCCTGCCCCCCAAAATCAATCAAATAAATAAAAACACTTAAGTAAAAGTAGAAACTATAGAAAAATTTTGACAGATTTTTCTGAGCACTTGGGTTCAGAAGAAACAACTTGTTGAAGCATTTCGTTCCAAATCTGCTAGGCAGAGGATGGTCACAGGTGGGTGTCCTGCCCCCCACCCAGCATCAATCCTGCCTGCACCCATGCACTCCAAAAGCAGATATGGGTGCACTCCAAATCATTTGCACCAAACATAGCAGATCTAGCTGAAAGGCAACACATGGAGCTCTATCCTCATTCTGTGAGACGTCGTCAGAGTTCAAAGACATATTTCCACCAGGAAAAAAACACCCAAGGAAGGTGCAAAGAAGTAGGGTATAGCCTAGCAGGTGGGTCTGGCCTGTGGGAAGGTAGGCCACTTAGCGGAGACTCATGCAGCAGCGCCTGTTCTTCTCGCCCACAGGTTATGGACACACGGTCCCTCTCTCGGCTTTGGGCAAAATATTCTGCATCCTGTACTCGCTGCTGGGCATCCCCATGACCCTGTTGCTCCTGGCCTGCCTGCTCCAGCACCTTCTGCCCATCCTCAGCCACCGTCCCGTCCGGTTCATCCAGACACGCTGGGGTTTCCCGCTGGCCCGCGTGGCCCTTGTCCACGCCATGGGGCTGGGGCTGGCCACCCTGGGGCTCTTCATCCTCATCCCTGCCATCTGCTTCTGGGCCCTGGAGGGCAGCTGGAACTTCCTGGAGTCGGTGTACTTCTGCTTCATCTCCCTCAGCACCATCGGCCTGGGCGACTACGTGCCGCGAGGGAGTTCACAGCCGCCTCTGCACGAGCTCTACGAGCTTAGCATCACTTGTAAGTCACTAGGCGGCGCTGCTGCACACTTATTATTATTAATGCGTAATTATAAGATCACTGCTATCTTCTTAGTTACGGAATCTGAGAAGGGGGCATGGCTGCCCCTGCCGTGAAGGAACCCTGCATTTCTGAATTTGCCATTGCACTACTGGTTGGGAATAAAGTGTTAAGGTTGAAGGTTTAGGCTTCAACGAAAACTTCCAAGTCTCTCTCTCTCTCCCTCCCTCCCTCCTTCCCTCCCTCTCTCTCTGGTCAGGCATTTAAATTAGCCAGAAGCTGTTCAAATCCTCACTTAGCTAATGGGCTCGACCAAGCAGATGGGCTCAGATTTCCGCTTAGTCTGTAAAATGGGGACTATCGACCTTCCGCAGCGTTTGAAACAGAAGTGGAAGCAACTTTCACAATGCACTTTTTGCAGCGGATGCGAGCTAGAACGTTGTTGTTGTTATTCCGCCCTTCATTCATAACAGTTCAAGACAGTTCACTGAATCAAGTGCAGGATAAAAATAAGTAAATGAGTAAAACAAAACAGCAACCTCCCCCTTCCTACAGGCACATTTAAAAGGGTATAAAATATTAATCAGCCCAAGGCCTGGTTGAAGAGAAACGTTTTTGCCCGGTGCCTAAAAATATATAACAAAGGTGGCAGGTGAACCTAGACGCAATGTTGTCTCTGCCCCAAATGGCTTACAATCTGGATTAAGACCTCCATAGCAAACGTGGGGTGAGAAGTCAAGGGCTGAGGTAGGGGACACATGGGGAGGCTGGCCATGAGAGAAGAAGTCAAGAGGGTGGGTAGGTAGGTGAGGCATGGGTGGGAGGTCAAAGGGAGAAATGAAAGGGGAGGCAAGGTACTAAATATTGTCAAATGGGGGAACTGAAACAATTAGGACTAGTAGCTTGGTTTCCTGGCATGCTCTGGTCCTTGGTTTTGCCTGGCGTGCTCTGGTCCATGGGGTCACAAAGAGTCAGACACGACTAAACAACAACAACAAGAAGCTTGGTTTCCGGTGGAAAGGGCCTATAAAGGGGGCATCGTGATTAGGAAATGCTACGACTATGCTCAAGATCAGTTGGGGAGATTTTTTTTTTTTAAATAATGCTGCCCCTCCCTCACTGACCTTTATTTTCAAACACACACCAGGCTATCTCCTTGTTGGCTTATTGGCCATGCTTGTGACTCTTGAGACGGCCTATCAGCTACAGGAAGTCCGGGCTTTTGTGCGTTTCTTTGCTCCTGCCAGTGACCCACCCCAGGAGGACGACGACCGTCTGGAGATCTTGGCCAGAGACCAGCTTGCCTTGGCCACAGTGTCTGGTTCCACTTCCCAAGATGTGCCTATGGAAAGAGGGGCCACTTGACATCTCCTGGGGGGAGCCAACCCTCCCCCAGTCACCGGATGCTTTACTTTTCTTTATTTGCGTTCTTGCTATTTTACTGTATTTTATTATATTTGTATTATTGTTGTTGTTGTTAACTGCCCTGAGCGCCATTTGGCAGAAAGGCAGGGTGCAAATTTAACTGATGTAAAAGAAGAAACTGCACCCTCAGCTCCTCCTGCCCCTGCCCAGCCTTCAGTTTGTACCCTAGAAAGGAAGATTATATGTGATAGAGAAGCATGCAGAGAGGAAGCAAAGGCTTTGCAGGGCATGGAGAAGCCACAAGTAGAATGCCCATATTTTCTCGGGGGGGGGGGAGGGAAAACAAACAGCAAGAACTGAACCCTCTCCTCGAATGGCAGCGCTTTGTGATTCTGTGGGATGACTCCATTCAAGCATGGTTGATCTATGTCCAATCGCTCTTCTAAAAAGAAGAATCCAGGAAGCAGTGCAAATTAGACACCACCTCCCAGACTCACGTAGAACTCTCCTTCGTTCTTTCTCGGGCCACATTCACAACGTAAGTAAAAAGCACTATGATGCCACATGGCTTCCCCCAAAGAATTATGGGAACGGTAGTTTGTTAAGAGAGGAGACCCCCCATTCCCCTCACAGAAATGCAATTCCCAGAGTGGTTTATCAATCAACCCCTCTTCCCAGGAATGAGGAGAATTGTAGTTCTGGGAGAGGAATACAGGCCTCCTAAACTCTCAGCATCTTTAACAAACTACAGCTCCCATGATTCTTTGGGGGAAGTCACAGCTTTTAAAGTGGTACAGTATCTTAGTGCTTTAAGCATATGGTGTGAATGTGCCCACCCCAGCACATTAGAACCTAAGAGATGCAGTAGCCATGAAAATCCCTCAACATGCACAGCTATTAGGCTGCACCACACATAGTAATTTTTAAAAGCTTCCATACATACAAGGAAGGAAAGCTGTGGTTTGGATGCGGAGACCTTATATGCTCCTCCCAGTCG
This sequence comes from Podarcis pityusensis, assembly GCF_964106645.2. Taxonomy (NCBI): domain Eukaryota; kingdom Metazoa; phylum Chordata; class Lepidosauria; order Squamata; family Lacertidae; genus Podarcis; species Podarcis pityusensis. The sequence goes on from NC_138041.1 coordinate 18,880,763, forward strand.
CTTTTGAGATATTTCCCACTCTGGGTATGTTTAGCCTGGAAAAGAGGAGACTGAGAGGAGATATGAGAGCCATCTTCAAATATTGCAAAGGCTGCCACATGGAAGAGGGAGCAAGCTTGTTTTCTCCTGCTCTGGAGGGGAGGACCCGAACCAATGGCTTCAAGTTGCAAGAAAGGAGATTCTGACTAAACATCAGGAAGAACTTTCTGACAGCAGGAGCTGTTCTGACAGTGGAACGGTCTCCCTCGGGAGGTGGTGGACTCTCCTTCCCTGGAGGTCTTTAAGGAGAGGATGGATGGTCGTCTGTCTGGGATGCTTTAGCTGAGATTCCTGCATTGCAGGGGTTGGACTAGAGGACCCTGCCAACGATTCTGTGATGATGCTGTCCTTCCACTGTCAGAGGCAGGGTGTAGTGTAATTTGCCAAGCAACGAATGCAGATTTTACCTTTGTACAGCAGGTGAGTTTCTACATTCACTCCTGTATCCGCCAACCAGGAAAGCACAAGGTGTTAGCAGAGTTTGAGAGCATTTTCCAGTCTAGCAAAACACTAGGGTGAAAGCCACAGCTGAGAAGAGGATTTGTAGCCTGGGCAGATTCCAAAGGGTCAAACACAGAGGCCTCAAGGGCTGCATTTGGTTCCTCGGCTTCAGGTACCTGAACAAAGCAGGTGCAGTTATGTTTATCTGGCTGTCAAAAGGGTAATTATTCTGGCTGCATGAGTAAGTCAAGGCACTTTATGTATCTAAATATAAGAATATATTTTCCTATTCTTCTTTTTAAAAATTATTTTTACCCCACCCTGGGGTCCTTTGGGAGGAAGCGTGGGAGAACTAAATAAATGAGTGGTGATTTTGGAAACCACCCAGAGACTGTTGGGTTTGGGGGCAGCACAGAAAGGCAGTTAAATAAATAGTCTGTGTGACTCTTTCAGAGGAGGGCAGTTCCCTTGCAGCAATCGGTGAGGGTCGCAATGCATTAGCAGAGGAGAAAGAGGGTTAGAGTAATGAGTTCTTACTTATTTATACAGCTTACACAGTCAATTAGCACAAAGATGAGATTAGACTATGAGTGGAAAAAGGCTGACTGATTGTAACAAGCCAGGAGCAAAAACTAGAGGTGCTACAGCCCACTTCCTAGAAGTCTTTGCTCCTGCCTAGTCAAGGGACAAGGGCTGTTTCCCAACCCAATGCCTGCATGATGCCAGAAATAAACACCCCTGCCATCTCTATTGCCCCTTGTCCTCTTTCCCGTATTCTCTACCCCATTTTCTCTGATTCCTGCTTATTTATGTACCTAGTAAAGGTAAAGGGAACCCTGACCATTAGGTCCAGTCGTGACCGACTCTCAGTTTTCCTAGAAAGGTTTTCAGTGCTGAAGGCCTTCTGATTTGGGTTCTTTGTTCAGCTCTATCTGCTTTATCGATGTTCAGCTTGCTGTATTAGTGTAGAATTGTAGTTTGTTATGTAATCATCTCGCTTTATTGGCCGAGGGAGCCGGCGTACAGCCTCCGGGTCATGTGGCCAGCATGACTAAGCCGCTTCTGGCGAACCAGAGCAGCGCACGGAAATGCCATTTACCTTCCTGCCGGAGCGGTACCTATTTATCTACTTGCACTTTGACGTGCTTTTGAACTGCTAGGTTGGCAGGAGCAGGGACCGAGCAACGGGAGCTCACCCCGTTGCGGGGATTCGAACCGCCAACCTTCTGATCAGCAAGTCCTAGTCTCTGTGGTTTAACCCACAGCGCCACCCACGTCCCCATTTATGTACCTAATTCCCTTTATATCCAGTCTTTCCTCCAAGGAGCTCAAGGTAGTGCACATGGTTCCTATCTCCCTGCCCACCAAACTTTTTTCTTCATCCTTTCGACAACTCTGTGAGGTAGGTTACACTAAAACAGGGAATGCCAACCTTTTTAGTCCAGTGGGCACATTTGGAGTAAGTTAAGGGCCCCCTCTGTTTGCTTCTCCTCCCCCCCCCCACAGAGTAAGTGCATATAAACAAACTTAATTTTCCCCAAAGGATCTGTGTTAAAGGTGTATCCAGTAAACTGAGCCCTGAAAAACATGCCAAAGTTCAGAAGGAAGTGGGAAAGAGCCCCACTTCCTCCTTCAGCTCTAGGTACTTTTCGAGGGAGAAAAAGGTAACCAGCCTCACAACTTCATGTCCAAGGGGGCACTAAGTGGGGGGTGGCATGCTCAGAGGCTTTGTGAGCACCACAGGAGGACCTCGAAAATGTCGCATATTTTGGTGACCCCCTGGGCTAAAAGGTGCTGAATGGCTCAAGGTTACAGAGTAAGCTCCACAACCGACTAGGGATTTGAATTGTAGTTCCTCAGACCTTTGTGCAATACCGCCATACCTTTAGGCCTTTGTTCTGATAAGCCCTAGGCCTTCCTGCTTACTTTGTTCTAACAGCATACAACATTTCCTGTTCTTTTGATACCCCTGCCAAGCTCTGTTGCCACACGGAAGGGGGACTGTTCAGCAACGTTCTATAGCTATACCTCACAGCAAGTGTTCAAAGACTTTCTGTGACAGAAGGGCAGCTCAGCCAATGGCCACAAAGCAGCAGATGATTTCCAGCATGTATTGCGAACACACCACAAACTACCTTCCTCACGCACCTTGTGTCTTTTGATGTATTTATTTCAAACTCTGGTACAAATTTAGTGCAAATAACCAGGGAGCGACTGGGCTGAGGAGGAGGTGCAAAACTGGGTGGGGGGGGGGCGGCGGCAGAGAGAAGTTGGCCACTGTCACATCTGCCTTTAGGAGTATTCAAGGCACTTTGTGGCTTTTGTACCATCGACCAACAACAAACATTGATCATTAAAAAATAATAGAGCCAAATAAACTTTGTAAAAACGGCAGAGGTGGGGAGGAGGCACCCGTTTTCAAACCCAAAAGAGCAGCTCACATGCATGTGCACGCACACAAAAATCACACACACACACAAAAATAAATATCGTTCCTAAAATTTGGAGTGTGAGAATTTGAAAAGTTGATTTCTTCCCTCTCCAGGTAAACCAGGGTACATGGGCACTGCCCTTTAAAAGTGGCATCTTCTCTGGGGAGGGCATGGACATAGGGTAAGAGAAAGAAAGAAGAGTTTGGACGATCTCCCTTGCCCCAGTGGGGGAAAACAAACAAACACACACACGCACACACCCCTCTTTGGCATGAGCAGTCAAGCAGCTGCGGCCCCCCCAGAGGACTGTGGGCAATGACGTGCTCCAGCAAGGCTGTGGCATGGCAGGCGAGGCCCTCCCAATGGCTAGTGGGGATTTAGGGCTGGGGTTGCCTTAGGAGTGGCAGAAGTGCTCTCGTGTGCTGTGCCTCCTGCCATCCCATGTATGGGGGAGTGCGGGGAGAAGAGGCAAGTTGCACCGGCCCATCTCAGCTGACACGGCACTTCTCCTTGCGGCTGAGCTTGTGGCGTCTCTGCTGCAGTCCCCGTTCCAACCGGGCGTCCTCTTCCAGAGCTCTAAAGTGGTGTTGGAGGGGGGCAGGCGGAAATGGGGAAGAACAACAACAGAAAAGCACCATTAGTGGGTAGAAAGTAGAGCCACGTCACCGACAACAACTGGTTGAGTCCCCCCATGCTCCATAAGTACCTATCAAGAGCCCAGATGGCCAATGGCCCATCTAGTCTAGCATCCTGTTCTCACAGTGGCCAATCAGATGCCCCAAATGGGAAACCGACAGGCAGGACCTCAGTGCAACAGCGACTCTCCCCACTTGTGGTTTCCAGCATTTACTAAACACAGTAAACGCTTATTTCTGAGCAAATGTGATGCAGAGAGGATCACACTTTTTAATCGTTGCACCACTTCCATTTATCAGCAAACTGCCATCCTTCTGAACATTCACCCTCCTCAACTAGCAACCATCACCTTAAAAGACATGTTTCCCTAGGGAGGCAAGTGTTTTGTTTTGTTTTTAGAAAGGGAGCAAAAACTTGAAGTTTCAAGAGGGGTGGAATTACATTTGTCCTTCACTTGCTAACAACATTTATCCCCTCCAACCTGCTTCGAAGAAAAACAAAACCAAAAAGAGAATTGGTTCCATGAAATCAATGGAAAAATTAAGGTTCTAGTCCTTAATAGTTTGTAAAACCCTCTCATCCTCCACCCTGATTTTTTAAAACAAATTATTTTAGATGTTCCATTCAGAAACAAACTCTGGTTTCCAATGTTTACATTTGACGGGAACATCAGTGTTTACTGGGGGGGGCGGGGCAGGGTAGGGCAGGGCACAGGCTGACACAATAGCCAACCTACGTCAACGAAACGAGTCTCTCTAACAGCTGGCATGATATCCAGGTACCTCATCACCCCTATTATCTTACTATTCTCATTTCTATACTTTAAAATATGCTCAATATTTTAAGAATACTGTATATTAACTCTTCTTGTCAATACAAGTTTCTCTCTGCAGCTACATGGCAAGGACAATAGAGAAAATTTAGTGTTACATATTGAGCCTCGAGGACAAGGAGCCAAATGAAATGGGGATTTGTGTGTGTGTGTGTGTGTGTGTGTCTGCATGTGTTTGCACAGTATTCCCATTTATAAAGGTCTCCTCCCCATGTGTCATCACTGTCATCAAACACCCCCCCCAACCCTTTCCCCAAATCCTGACCAAAGGGTTAATATCTAAAAAGGAAAAATTCCAACGCTCATGCATTCCTGGATCAGGAAATGTGGCTACAAAGGGGAAAGGTACTCTGCACATGTGCAGAGGCACTGGTGCTTTTGCTGTTGCTTGAGTGCTCAGAAAGACCTGGTCCTTGTATCAGGAGCCCAGAGTCTAGGAAAGCTTGGGAAATGAGGCTTTTTGGCTGCAAACAAGAGGATTAACAGGCACCAGAGAAGTTCTTATACCAGCGGACCCCCAACTTCCATTCTCACACATCTGTAGTCCCTGGTGGGAAGGAAGGTAGCTTCCCCCTTGTGCTTTAACTGCCAGCATCCATCTTCCCTCACACTCCAAAGAAGAGATGAGCCACTCACATCCTCTCTTTGATGTCCAAGTCTCTCACCAGCTCATCCCTCTGGTTCACCAGCGACACCAGCTCTTCCAGAAGGAGCTGCTCCCGCTGCTGTTGAGCTTCTGTTTTGAGCCAGTCTGGAGTGGGGAGAGGCATAGCAAGAGAGGCTAATCCACCTTCCAAACCACAGATATACAAAGCCACATACAGATGTACAGTGGTGCCCCGCAAAACGAATGCCTCGCAAGACGAAAAACTCGCTAGACGAAAGAGTTTTCCGTTTTTTGAGTCGTTCTGCAAGACGAATTTCCCTATGGGCTTGCTTTGCAAGACAAAACGTCTTGCGAGTTCTTGCGAGTTTGTTTCCTTTTTCTTAAAGCCGCTAAGCCATTAATAGCCGCTAAGCCGCTAAGTCGTTAATAGCCGCTAAGCCGCTAATAGCCGCTAAGCCGCTAATAGCCGTGCTTCACAAGACGAAAAAACCGCAAGACGAAGAGACTCGCGGAACGGATTAATTTCGTCTTGCGAGGCACCACTGTACATGTATATATTAAAAACCGCAAATAAACCTGGGCACGCAACACACACACTGTAGGACGATTAAAACATCTAAAGACTGAAGAGAACAATTTTGAAAACAGCAGTAGAGAAAACCAAAACATTGGAATAAAAACCAAGCACAGAATAAATGGCAGAATAAACTTTAAAAAAAAGAAAATAAAAAAGGAACACTGAAACAGAACTTTCATTTTGCCACCCTGCCCTGCCGCCAAACTTCCTAGATCTCTCCATACTGCCTTCTTCATCAACATCCCCAAGTCAGGAAATGCTCCAGGGGGCAACACAACCCAGCAAACTGGCCATACTAGAGAAGCACTGACACAGCCTCCCAGGCCCCCTTCCCCTCCAGGCCCCCTTTCCCAGTCCTCCACCCTGGTTTTCAAGTCTTCACCTTCAATAGCCATCATGGCTCTCAGCTCACGGCTCAGGAGTTCAAATCGCCGCTCCAAGTCTTGCTCTTCCATCCTGGAGAATAAAGGAAGAGACTGCGTTCAGACACCCAAAAAGTACCAGTAACTCCTCTTAGCAGCAGCTGCTAAGAATTACAATTCCCAGAGTTCCTGGGAAAGAGACACTCGCTGTAAAACCAATATGGTAGCTCTGTGAGGGGAACAGAGGTGCACCAAAGACACCTGGCACCCTTAATAAACTACAACTCCCAAAATTCATTGGGGGAAGCCATGGCTATTTAAAGTGCTTTAAACATATGGGGTGGATGTGGCCTTGGATCACATGAGCGAGCCATCATGCTCCATCAAGCAGTGAGTAAGGAAGTCCCGCCCCCTTCAGTGCTGCCATTTTCTCCTCCCACCCCTCCCACACTCACAGCAATTGCAGCTGGTCTTGCCGTCGGATCAGTGCATTCTTTTTATTCACCAGTGTGAACCATTCCTGGATCAGCTCCTCCTCCCTCAGTTTGTCAGCACCTGAAGTAGATCAGGGGAAGAGAGGTAGGGTGGGGATCTGTCTTCCCCAACATCTGGAACATTTGGACATTTGTCACTCCCGAGAATTTTACAATTCTGAGCAACTTGCCCCACCCTTAAAGCCATATGTGACATCAGATGTGTAGGGCGTAAAAAGACAGGGCTGCAAAGGAAAAACTAGCGTGCTGCCAACTGTTCAATGCTAAGCGGGACTTGGAAGTGTTTCACTTTCAAAGGGCTTCATTTTCAGTACCGATCAGCGCTGATAGCAAGCCCACTTTCGTGGCTGTGCTAGAGGAACTTGCTGTCAGCACCGATCAATGCTGAAAATGAGTCCCTGCCCAAGGGCCACATGCAGGGCTGGATTTAGGTTTGATGAGGCCCTAAGCTACTGAAGGTAATGGGGCCCTTTATATGTCCAGCTGTCCTTTGTCAACAACAAATTGTCACTGTTTTTTGTGTTGAATATATGCTATATGGTAATTTATGGACCTAAAGCCATTTGCAACTGTTGCTGTATGTAGGTTTTATTTTATTTGTTTTTTTATCTTATATATTGGAAATGTACATCCAGTCCCCCCCCTTTAATTTTATTTTGAGGCCCCCAAGAGAGTGGGGCCCTAAGCTATAGCTTGTTTAGCTTATACGTAAATTCGGCACTGGCCACATGTGAGAATGAATGAGTGCTTGACAGGCTTGTAAGGGTGTTGCATGTCACTGGATATCTGTGGGTGGGGCCTGAGGTGAGCAGGGGTATTTAGATACGCAGGAAGGGGAGGCTTTACCCTCCCCCTCCCTCCCCATCACAGGAATGTACTTTGCACGGGCACGAATTGTGCCCTCAGCACAGAGGCAGCAAAATGCGGGGAAGGTCTCTGCAGGCTTGACCACTCTTGCCCATGAGGTTGCTCCCTCTCCAGAGTTTCAGGCAGGGGTCTTTCCCAGCCCTACCTGGCAATGCCAAGAACAGAACCTGTGAACTTCTGCATGCAAGGCAGATGCTCTACCCACCGAGGTGGCTCCCGTCCCCAGTTTTCCTACCTGATTCCATAAGGCCCCGCAGGTCCTTCTCCACCACAGCTGCTCGCCCATCGATTTGCCGCTGTTCATTCTCCAAAGCCCGGAGTTCAGCAACCACATACTGGCTGGTGTCTTGGAATCTCTAGGGTGAAACCACAGCAGTCATTAGAGGTGGTGTCTGTCCTTGGATGGGGGATGTGAATGCCACCCTGGGGCATGGAATGGGGCAGGGAAGAGCTAGACTGCTGCCTACAGAAATGATATCTCAGAAAGCAAAAACGCCTTGCTAGAGACGAAAACAGGACCCAATATACAAGAGGACATTCAAACTCGCTTTTTTACCTGCAGATTATCCCAATCTGCTTCCTAGTGGTGAGAGTATGACTTTCAGATCTGGGAGATCTGGTTGTTAAAAGTCCCACCTCTGCCACTGGGTGGCTTTGGGCAAGTTTGCATTCCGGTTCAGCCTCAGGTGCCCAATCTAAAACTGGAACAACAGTGGCCAGCCTCACAGGGTGGTTGTGTGCAGAAAAAAACTCCCACACAAAGGCTGTTCAGTGCTTTGCCAATTTAAAGGAGCTGTAGAAAAATGAAGAAGGTGCAACTTATTCTCATTGAAAAAATCTACTTTTCTGTCGGTGCAGAGCTATTTAGGCAGATGGCGTTAAGACTCAATGAATCAAAAAAGAAGATGCTATATTCCTTGTCTGTTTTGTAACACAAGAATTTTTTTTAAAAAACTACCGTAATTAAAAAACAAGAGAGGATTGGACAAATTCATGGGGGAGAAGGCTATCAATGGCTATTATAGCCAAGGTGGCTGTTCTCGGTCTCCACTGTTAAAGGCAGCTATGCCAGTTGCTGGAAACCACAGCAGGGGAGAAGGCTCTCATGCTCGGGTCCTGCAACTGGCTGGCCACTGTGAGAACAGGATACTGAACTAGTTGGAGCACTGGCCTGGTCTCGCAGACTCTTCTTATGTTCTTTGAGGAGAGGCTTTGCAGGCTTTGGACATTTTCAAAAGAAGGAACAGTAAAGCACATTATGAGCAGGCCCAGACAGAGGGGGCCACTTGGCCCGGGTCTCCGATTCCAAAGGGGGCCTTGGTCAGCATATTCACAATCCCAGGGGATGCACTGGGGCGAACGCGGATGGTTCAAGCCTTGAAATAAAATTATTTGTCAGTATAACTTTTATGAAAATTATTTATATACTTATTTATAAGACTTCAGCTATACCCAGAGTAAAAAAAAGGGGGGCACATTATCTACCTGGCCTGGGCCTCTGCCTGGCTCTGCAAGGCCCTGTTTATGAGCAACAGATGAAGCAGCCTTGTAGGAAAGCAAGCCATTGATCAATCAAGCCAGTATTAGTTACTTTTGACTGGTAAGCATCTCTCGCAGCTCTGCAACCTGAGATCCTTCAAATGTCAAGGATTAAATCTGTGACCTTCTGCATGCAAAGCATGAGATTTGCCTCTAGGTTACGAGGCGCTTCTCTTGTAACACGCAGAAAGAGAGGAGAGACCACGAACCGCCTAGAAAACAAGCCCCATCCCACGGTTAGTAAAATTAGCTACCCAAATCTCTCCTGGGTTACTCATATGCTTTCTAGAACAGCTATGAGTGGCAGGTAATGAACAACCAACCAACAACAATTGCTATCTTAAAACTAAACGGCCATTTCACACAAGCCCGGCTCCTGAAATTAGCAATTGATTTTCCCCCACACCAGAGGCAACCAGAAGAATGCAAGAGCAAGTTTGCAAGATTAAGTAACAGGCTCATCTAGACCACATGTATACCCTACATTTAAAGCCCTATGATTCCACTTTAAAACAGTCATACCTTCCCCCTAAAAATTATGGTAACTGTAGTTTTTTCAGTGGCCTGAGAGTTGTTAGGAGAACCCTTACAGAGCAAATGTAATTTTTGTATCCCACCCATGTGATTTGATTGCCCCAGCCACTCTGGGGCAGCTTCCAACAGGGTATACAAAAACACAGCAGCAGCAACAACTATAATCACAGAACAGAACATCTCATGTTAAAAGTGTCTCGATACAGGGCTGCCTTCAGGTGTCAAAGGAAAGTTGCATAACTATTTATCTCTTTGACATCGGATGGCAGGCCCCATGAAGAGACATTGAGTGTTAAACCATCCTGGCAACTGTAGCTCTAGGAGAGGAATAGGGGTCTCCTGACATCTCTCAGCACCCTTAACAAACTACAGCTCCCAGGATTCTCTAGGGGAAGCCATTCCTGTTTAACGTGGTATCATAGCACTTTAAGTATATGGTGAGAATGTGGCCCTAGTCCAGCAACTTGATCTCACAGCATTCTCCAGATGCTTATGGGAAGTCTGCAAGCAGGACGTGAGTGCAAAAGCTCTCTCCTCTCCACCTGAGACTCCCAGCAACTGCCTCCAACAGTGGAGGGAGAATGCAACCATTGTAGACAATAGTCACCCATAACTGGTGAGGGTTGGGGGAGGCAGGCAATTGGTCTGCTTCCAGCACCAATTAGCAGGGAAGAGGCCCCTAGGAGGCATGGAAGTTGGCTAAGAGCCATATGCCACCTGGGGCTGCCTGTATGTGCCACAATGCCAAACTCTGCTGCCACCCACCCACCCACCCACCCACCCAGCAAGGTCTCCACTTCCCCTGGGAAAAAACCCTCCTCATAAGATGGTGGCAATGTCCTCAACACATCAGCACCTTTAGGCAAATATGGGGCATTTTGAGGTTTCTGTTTCCAATAAAGGAACTTGGATGACTCACTCGCTACGAACATGGCTGGTCTGGGTAGGAACTGAAACGGCTTCCTATGCATCACAGCAGTCATGTGGTTCCCCTAAGGGCCTAAGGCCATGCAATTTCCTGCAGGGACTTGTGCTCTTGGACACCTTCCTTAAGAGCTAGAAACTTATCAAGTGTTAAAGCCAAGTTTCTTAGGATTCTGAATGAGCTGCCCAACACAACTGCAGCTAAGAAGAACCTAGTCTAATATATGTTGCTCATCTCCTATTACTGGAGGACCGCTCTGGTGAGTTAAACCAAAGTTTTATCTAGATCAGGACACTTATATTCAGCAGTAGTCAGCCCAATGTTTCTGAGAAGCTCATGGACACAAGGAGCTGAATTTTGACTACGGTTTGTCCCCATAATCTGGGAAATCAGAGGTAGATTGCCTTAGGACATGGAGGCTCTATTTAGTTATGTTTACCTAAATGGTTAATAATAGCTGCTAATAGTCTCCAGTTATTCATGATTTTCATGCCGTTGTTAAAGAGCCCCCAGCCAGGCAAAAAGGGACACCCAAGAGGGCAGAGGTGGATCAGATTTTAGGATTTAAAGTCTCCACTTTTTTGGGGTGGGGGAATGTGTATTTTATAAAAGCTGTGGTGTTAGGGGGACTAGTTTCCTTTTTCTGGTGTGCCTTATTTACCAGCTGAAACAGCTGCTAATCAGAGAAAGGCTGCTTTCAAATGAGGCGGTTTCGTTTTAAATCAGATCTTGCTCCAAAAGCGATTCTAAGCTCACAAGGCCCAATTATTCCCAAATCTTACCAGAATCTCTTCTTCATTGGTGCTGATCTTCAGGCTGGTGTCCTGGGGCAGTTCCTGGGAGGTAGCAGTTGGAGGGGCTGTGAAGAAGAGAGCCAGAGATAACCAGTCTGAGCTAATTACAAGTTTTTTTGTGGGGCTGGGGTGGATAGAAGGGGTATTCAGACCAGAGCACCTGCTTATGCAGGGGACCCTTCAGAGACAGTTGGGAGATGGAGGAAAAAGCAAGCTGCCCACCTCTTTAGTTCCAGCCTACCAACTCTGCAAGGATCCAAACTCACCTGGGTGCCGCTGAACCTTTGGTCGGGGTCTTGAGCCCCCATCGCTAACATCCTCCTGGGAGAGGGAGGGAGAGAGAGAGAGAGAGAGAGAGAGAGAGAGAGAGGAAATTGGGTCTCAGCAAAGCAAACAGTCATGTAACTTTCATCTTTGAAAAATATTGAACAGAGTCGGGAGACAGACGTGGAGAGGCTGCATCCTCCCCCCCCCCCCAATGTTGTGGGAGCCTAGCTCCCATCACCTGCGGCCATGTGCCATATTGGCTAGGCTGATGAGACCTGGAGTCTCATGAGTTGGCACTCCAACCTCCCAAACCTGGTGTGCACCAGAAGATTTGGACTACAACTCCCATCTGCCCCAGCCCTCCTTGCAGGTGTTGAGTCCAAGATATCTGGAGGCTCCCAAGCTGCTACAGAGCACCAGAGCAAGTGTTTAATTTATACATTTAAACCAGGCATGGGCCCTAAGGGGGTGGGGAACCTTTGACCCTCTAGATGTTGCTGAACTACAACTTCCATAATCCTTGGCCATCGGTCATTTTTGCTGGGGCTGATGGGAGTTGTTTTAATGCAACGTCTGGAAGTGAGAAATTGCAAGTTTTCAGTCAGCATTTTCACCTAGACAGATCTATGGTCTTTACCCTTTCACCATGCGATGGCACATTCGTAAAAGAACATGGAAACATAGAGATGGCTGGCAAGCGAGCAAGCCTTGAGCAGAAACCAGCCAGTAAGGCGTGTTGCCAGCTGCTCTGATCAGCTGCAAATGCAGAGAGGTGACGAAGGCATTAAAGGAGAGAGGTCAGACTTTATCCGTCTGGCCTGATATTGTCTGCTCTGACAGGAAGCTGCTCTCCTGGGTGTCTGCCAGAGGTGAGTATATTTCCCATTACCTCCTTCCTGATCTTTTGAACTGGAGATGAAAACATGACCTACAGCCCATTACTAGCAGACTATTTTACAGCAGGTGCATCCAGCCTAGCTGCCTGCACTAAAATTAGCAAACCAAGCATAGAAGCAGCGTACATAAAAGGCACGTACTTGGGAAGCAGAAGATCAGTGCTGGCTCCAGGTTTCCATCAAGATGGCCTCTGTATGGCTCCCCCCACCCCATTTCCTTTTGGGCCAAAAGGCTCTGAGAATCGACAGTCTTCCCTCTGCAGGGGTGCAGGCCTTGGCAGCTGCATCATGATACCAACCCCAGTGCCAGCCCTCCCTGCACAAGACATACCTAAAACAGATTCTGGCCACACTCGCACCATAAATTTAAAGCACTGCACTGCCACTTTAAACAGTCATGGCTTCCACACAAAGAATTCTGGGAGCTGTAGTTTGTTAAGGGTGCTGAGAGTCATTAGGAAAACTCCAATTCCCCTCACACAGCTACAGTTCCCCAATTCACTTTGCCATCTAAAATGGCTGGATATCGTGCACAAGAACGCATACCCCAAGTACGGAGAAATAAGTTTTTATTTTATTAATTAATAAAATGATTAGTAGTGAGAGGCACACAAAATTTTAAGCTTTCAATGCAAACAGTGTTATTGGTTCATCTGTGGACAGAGCAAAAACCACACAAAACAACCCATTCGCCAATGAGAAACAGAGCAGAAAATCAGGTTAGGGCAGAGACAGGGAGGCCTGCAGCTTTTCCAGATGTTGCCTAACTGCAACTCCCATCGGCCCCAGTCAGCACAGCCAATGGCCAATGATGACACAAGTTGCTGTCTAAGAACATTTGGAGGGCCAAAAGGTCCCTAATACCAGCGTTAGAAGGAATCAAAGGCTGCGCAGCTAAACTTCCAAGACACGGGACAGCACCACACCACCAATGCACCGAGTTTGATTCACGAAACCCAAGCAGTGTTCCAAGAGGAGGGCAGCTGTTACAAAAGAAAGCCGAAATGGCCCAGTTCTCGAAACCTGTCCATCAAACCCAACCGCCAAATTTCAAAAGCAGGAGACCAGTGCCAGAGTTCAATGCTGCCTGGAAGCCAAATAGGTATCTGTGGCTGTGCTGATAGAAATGCAACTCTGCACTTGCCCAGCAGCACTCTCTCCACAGCAGCATGTTTTTCAAAGCCAAAAGCTTGGATCTGAAGCAGTTGCAGGGCCAAAGCCAGGCCTAGGTTAGACCCTCCTAGATCAAGCATCCCATGCTATAAAAGCTCTTAGTTCAGCAGGGCAAGGGGTTAGCAAAACCAGAAGCGCAACGATAAAAAAGCGGCCATGCAACATTAACCCGGCAACACACCCAAGCAAGCTTGTCCAGTGTCTCCTTGGGAGCTCCACTCACCATGGCCAGCCGCCTGGCAGGGTCCTCAACCGGGCTCCCCGGCTCCCCTTCGTCCATTGACAGGGACTCGCTTTTGAGCCGTGAGCGCCGCTTCTTCACCAGGTCTGCATCCCGCACATGGGCGAAGGTGGACTTGGCAGCGTGGGAGCGTGGGGGGGCTACCGGGCCTTGGCTCCCTGTGGACAGTGCACGCTGCAAGGGGCGTTCGATGCTGCCCCGCGACGCAATCCGCTTCAGCCGCGGAGGGGGAACCAGCTTCTCCCCGTTGCTGGTGGGCGGCTTCCCCTCAGGCCTTGCGGCTTCTGTCCCAGAAGCCTCTGCTTCCGCACCCTGAGCGAGAGTAGCCCCATTGGCCAGCAGCTTCCCATCGGGCTTTGAGGCAGCAGTCTCAGTGTCGCTCAGGGCAGAGACCTCTTCCTGCTGCCATTCAGGGTTTTGACTGGCCTCAGTGCCATTAGCCATGGTTTGTGCACCAGGCTTCGGGGCCTCAGTCCTTGAATCCACTTGGGCCTGAAAACTGACCCCACATTCCGTGGCTGATTCGGCTGCAGTGCCATTAACAAGTGTGTTCCCATCAGATTGGGAGGCCTCCGCCTTAGTGGGAAGAGACTGTGTGTCTGCAGTACTCTCAGCCACAGCCTTCTCATCAGAATTCACACCCTCAGCTTTACAGTCCACAGTTCTGAGGGGCTCCGGTGTGGCTTCGTTGGCTGGCTTGAAGACTGCGCCATTGACAATTCCCTTCTTGTCAGCTTCCGCCATGTTCACTGCCTCATGGGCCCGATCTAGTTCCACAGGCTGTAGCGGCTCAGCACTGTTGGCTTCCGCCACCTTGTCCTCTGTCACAACTGCCTTCCCAGAATCCTTTGCAGCATCTGTCTTCTCCTCGCTCTGAGAATGCTCGGGGGCAGCATCCTCCAACTTTGGCTTCTGGCCTTCCTCTGGCATAGTGCTGGATGCCTTTGCCACCCCAGAGTGCTCTGCGCCCGACCCACCGGGCTGCTCTGTCTGGGAGGCGGCAACGTGGAGGTGCTGGGAGTAGAAGTCGGCGGGATCAATGGAGCCAGACGAGTCCGTGTCGAATTTGCCCACCTTGTAGGTGGTCTGGTTGCTGTTGGCGGCAAACTGCACCACGTTCAGCTCTTGCCCGGTGAAAAAAGCCCGGATTTGGCACAGGTATGTCATGACGATTAGCCGGTCGGGCACAGCCAGGAAAACCATGTCGGCAGGGTCCATCACCCGGGAGATCCCCAGTGAGGCAAAGCCATCAAAGGCCTGATTACGGAAGGAGAGAAAGAGAGAGGAACTCAAAGAGCCTGTTAAAGCCTTTTCCCAACCAAAGGGCTTTTTCCACAGCAGGGTTTTATTTGTTAACATCATGCTCTCCTCCTCCTCCCCTACTGCATTTTTCAAGGGCTAAAAAAACTTTTCTGCATATATATATATATATATATATATATATATATCCCACCTTTCCTCCAATGAGCTCAAGGTGGCATATATAGTTCTCCCCATTTCATCCTCACAACAATTCTGTGAGGTAGGCTGAGAGTAATTGACTGGCCCAAGGTGACTAGTAAGCTTCAGGGATGAGTGGGGATTTTAACCCAACCTGCCAACACTCTAACCACTACACCAACTTGACACTATTACCTGTTTTACAGGTGGGAGGGCTGAGAGAAACAGAGGCCTCCTGCACCTGTCTTGTCCTTTTCACTCTGGGCCACCCCAGAATTTTCTGAATTATTTATCCCCAGAACAAACCTGTGAGGTTGTCTAGGCTGAGTAACTTTGACTTAAGGCCACCCAGAAACTCAATAGCTCAGCTAAGGATGCGAACCTCTCCCCGACAAGGCCTTGGGACCTCCCTATGTTAAAGGTGTCCCTCTAAAGCATGTCCATGTAACAGCCTGGCCCAATTTCTTCTGGCTCAATGAAAGCTGGAGCTACAGACTCACCAGTTTATTGTTCTCTTTGATATCAAGCGGGTCCAGGGCTTCGTAATTGCTGAAGGTGGGAAGGGGGGAGAAGCATAAAGTCTGTGAGCAGGCTTTGACCTGGATCACCTGGGACCCCAAAACTTTCTATCACCACCACCACCACTGTCCGTACTTGGCCCTACTGCCACAGTGACCCCCAACCTTTTCTCGTTACCTCTGCTTAAAACAGTCTATCCCCGGGTGCCTTGATCTCTTTTCTATCCCTATGCTTCTGGATGTTTCATTGCTCAGGCCAGTAGACACCCTCCTCCCCACCCCATTCACAGGGGGCTCTCCTCCCTCCGACAAAGCCTTTTGCACAGCTGGAGCAACCCCTACCCATTGGCCGGCCGGCTTTGAGGGGTTCATTCATGGTGCCCTGCAAGCCTAGCTTTGCAAGACTAGACGACCCTTCTACAGTTCTATGATTCTAAGACAGATTCCCAAGTTCTTCACATTTCCTGCAGCATCCCTGCAAAGGCAGATTTGTTGAGGTTTCTGGAACATGCAAATGCACATAAATTCAACGGGGAAGGCCCATAGTTCAAGGGTTTTCAATGGAGGAGGTCCCAGGTTCCATCCCTGGCGTCTCTAAGTAGGGTTGGGAGAGATTCCTGCTACAGGAAGTCTACGCATTACAGAACTAGCTGGACCAATGATGTGACTTGATAGAAGGCAAGCCGCTTCCACCACACTGATCTTCTAGAAGAGATAATGAATCCAGACAACATTCTTTAACTAGGTTAACTGCAAGAGCCACAGGCAGGACACTAGTCCTTTGGGACTGCCATCAGGACAGCTTCCTTATGTGTCAGTTCTCTGCCACAGTGAAACAGCCATGCAGCCGCCACCATGGGCTCCCATCAGAACAGGAGCTCTGCACGCAAGACAACAACTCACATCTTCTCTGGGTGGAAGTGATGGAGGATGGCACAGAACGCCAGCCCATTGCGCCAAGACGTGGTGAAGTTGGTGATGCGGACGCCCCGGGAGCCTGCCGTCACTTCCTGACACCACTCCAGCAAGGACTGGCTGGAACTCACAAGCGATGGGCTGGTGGGGGAGTCAACCTAAAAAGGGTGGGGTAGGGGAGGGGAGAAGCTGGTCATGGGTCTGGGTGAAGGGACACGGATAGCTCCCTCCCTGCACCCACAATTGTGGCAAAACTTTCTAGGTCCTGAGTGGGGTGTTGCTGGGCGACAACTCCCATCGTTCTTGGCTATCAGCCACATTGGCCAAGGCTGGTGGGAGCAACAATGCCTGGGGAAAGTAGCAGTGAAGATGGCGCTTGCATGCCATCCAGCCACTGCTAATTGGGTCTATCAGCATTTCAGTACACACAAGGGTTAAGATGGATATGCAACTATTAAGGTCTGCTCAAGATGCTCGGCTCATTGTCCCAGCATTAGCTTCTGCTGGGTGGACAGCAACACAGCCATTCAGCCATTCAGCCATTCATTCATTCTCTCTCTCTCTCTCTCTCTCTCTCTCTCTCTCTCTCTCACACACACACACACACACACACGAGTCATGGAACTCCCTTTCAAATAACACTCAGGTGCTCCCCACATTGAAGCACCAGGTAAAGGATCTTTCCATTTGCCCTGGCATTTGGGATGCATCAAGCATTTAAAAAAATAAATTCTATTGTTTTTCTGCCTACTATTGTTACTTTTTCCTGCACACCTATCCATTTACAACATGGCATTGACAATATTTTACTATTGTGTACTGCCATGTGTGGGATATGGTACTGTTGGCCAATCTGCTCTACTGAGCTTGTTGGAACCAACACAGAGACACAAAGACAGAAGCACACACAAACACGTATATACATGCAGGACGGCTGTAGCTTTCTGCTTTGCATGCACAAGGTCCCTGTTTCAATCCCCAGCATATCTAGATAGGGCTGGGAGAAATCCCTGCTTGCCTGAAATCTT
This sequence comes from Podarcis pityusensis, assembly GCF_964106645.2. NCBI lineage: Eukaryota > Metazoa > Chordata > Lepidosauria > Squamata > Lacertidae > Podarcis > Podarcis pityusensis. Next base: position 18,898,320 of record NC_138041.1, read on the forward strand.
GGGAGAGCTACTGCCAGTCATTGCAGAGACAACACTGAACTTGATGGGCCAAGGGTCTGACTTGGTATAAGGCAGCTTTCTATATAGGCCGGGATGCAAGCAACAAACCAGCAAATATCCCTGAACCTGCCCATGGGCAGTGGCCATGGGGCATGCTGCTTCACCTGTCCCTCTGCAGCATGCTATGATCGCTGGGAGCCCCAGCTGGGTCTCTGTAGGTCTTCTGCTCTACACTGTATTCCTGCCACCCCTCCCCACAGGAGGAAATTAGGAGCCATCATGAGCTCTGCCTCTTCTGTCTCAGCAGGACCCTTCCTGCTCCAAATCCCACACCCAGTTTAACTGGTAAGGTTCAACACTCACTGCTCCAGAATCGAACACATTTAAAAGGAATGAGGTTCTGGGATCCCATAGTTTCAAGTTATCTTACAACAAAGCTCCAACCACCATGCTCTGACCTCGGCCCTCCTATCACCACTTCCTTATATACAAAGCAGGGAGTGTCCCACAACAAAACCTGAGTTAGCTGCACATTGAGAAAGCAGGGGAGAGAATTGGCCATGGGTTGTCGACAGTAAGGATGGCATGGCGCGGCCTTCTGTACCTGGGATTCGCCTTGAGCTCCAAGGTCTGTTGCTGTGCCACGGGGTGGGGGGACTGGTGCCAGAGTTTCCTGGCTGGACCGGGCACTCCTCTCCTTGAGGGAGCGGGGAGCTGGGAGAGGTAAGGCAGGGGCCTGAGGTGATGGAGGACTTGGGGGGTGAGGAGCTTCAGTCGAGACTACCGCTTGCTCTTCGTTCTTCATCGGCAAATTATCTGCCTCTGTGCTGGATGCTTTTTCTGCCTTGACCTCTCCGCTGTCTGACGGACTGCAGCTCTTCAGCCATTCTTGGCCCATCCCTGCCCCTTTTAAGCTGGGGGCACTGCTCTCTGAAAATTCCAGGCCCAACGCCTCACTCCTCCTGTCCCCATCTGGCTTGTGCGACTCCGCTGCTGCCACCGTCTCCAGAACACCTTCCGGCCCTTCCTCTCTGCTGTGTTCTTCTTTGCACTGCTCTTCTCCATCCTCAGAAGCCATACCTTCCACTTGAGCAGCTTCCACTGGAGCAGCTTCCTCTTCAGCTGCCTCCTCCTGAAAGGTCCCTCCAGAAGCTCTTCTCCCCTCAGGATTCCTCCCATCACCTGCCTCTCCTTCCTCCAGTCCTGAAAACGCTGAGCCTTCTGGCAGGCTTTGGAGACTGCTCTCAGGAGCTGCCATTTTGTCACCCACATCCCTACTCCTCTCAGGACTGGGAGGGGAAGTGAGGACTGAGATGGGCATCTCTGCCATGCTCACCTCTTCCACCTCTTCCCTGCCCTCCCTTGCAGGAGACAGTGGCGAGTCTGGCAAGGTTTGAAGGCCGCTGCCACCCACCCCAGCCAAATCTTCCTCTGGCACAAATTCCACCTGCTGCAGGGGCGCTTCTGGGGAAAGGCTTATTGGTGGGCTGGGGCCTTCAAGCCCCTCAGACACTTGGCAACAGCCCATCTCTGTTTTGTCCCCTATCCAACTTTCCTCCTGTTTAGGAGCCTCCTCAACAGAAACAGATTCACATGCCTCCTGGCTGGTTTCAGCCTCAATCTGCTCCCTCTCCAGTTCCAAAGGGGGCATCTTTTCCACTGCACAGCCCAGCTCGCCATCAGAAAGCTCTCCTTTAAAAGCAACCCCCTCCTCCTCCTCCACCCCACTCCTTGCTGGGCCAAACGGAGGTACCTCAGGCAGGCTGCCATCTCCAGGAGTCCATGTCCCCCCTCCCCATCGCTCCATCTTCACCACAGTGCTACCCCCACCAGGCGAGACAGGAGCAACTGCTAACAGGGATGGATCTCCTGCTGCGCTAGTCGCTGCTTCTCCCAAAAAAGCAGCCATGGGGGAAGGCCCCATGAGGGGAGACAAGGCCATGAAGGCCGCATCCGAAGACGACCCCATGGACTCTGCGTTGTCGGTGACTAGGAGGGGCCTGTGTTCAGCGAGGGCTGAGTCTTCTGCAAAATACATCACCACAGAACCATGGGTGGGAGAGGAGGGTCTTTCTGTCAGGCTCCTGCGGCCTAGTCTTTCCCTAGGTGGGCTATCTGGGGCACAGGGCACGCTGAGGGGGTTGGAGCTGTCCTCCACCAAAGTTGTGTCCACCTCTGCCGAGGGGATTGGAGACTCTGGGGACAGCGGCATCTTCTCCAGCCTGCGTTTCCGCACAGGGGGGGCCTCAGGTGCCAACGGAGGCGAGAGAGGGAAATCTGTGGGGCCTGGAGGTCCCCTGAGGGGGCTCTTCTTCCTCCTCTGTGGCACAGGAAGAGGGTTCTGCTCTCTGGGTTTCCAGATATCGCCAGGCCTGGAAGCAAGCAAGAAAGGCAAGTCCTGAGAAATTGGCCCCAAAAGGACAACACATCTTTCTTCAGCCAACGAAAAGTTCAAACCCCTTCCTGGGCGAGAGTTGGGATGGAGCCACCACTGTCTCCCAGCCTCAACCTTTTCTGTTTTCCTACCAGCATTCTCCCTTGGGATCCTAACTCTCCATCTCTGCTCTGAGACCCACTTCACTGCCTGCATGTGCATGCAGGCATGCAAAAAACAACAACTATCACTTCCCCAACACTGCTGCCTTCTAGACTGACCCTGGGCAACAGCAGCCCTGTTTGTTTTTTGCAGGTTAGCAGAAGCAAGCATTGGGAAATGGTACAGGACAGTGCAAAAGTCCAGAGAGAAATGGAAAGGACAGGCATGGTGGGGAAACAGGAGAAACAAGGGCAGAAAAAGCAAGTCAGAAAAATGACCTCAATGACATGGATAGGGAACCTGCAGTCCTCCTGTTTTTGCACTACAGCTCCCATCAGCCCCTGACCATTGGCTACCCCAGTTCTTTGTGGATGGAATTATTCATCCCAAAGACCCTCCAGATGTTGCTGGACTCCAGCTCCCATCAGCTCCAGTCCACAAAGTCAAAGGTAAGGAAAGATGGGAGTTGGGAGACCCACAATGTCTAGAGGGCCAAAAATTCCCCATTCTTAATTCAGAGCATTCCTATGGTGTAGAACGGACCCATCTAAGCACTGTAGGCCACACTCAAACGACTATATCGGATGTCCTTTAAAATGTGTTGTGGGAGTTTTTGTTCTTATTTTTAATATGTGTTTTGTGTTTTTTTATATTGCAAGTTTATGTTGTGAACCGCCCTGAGATCTACGGATGAAGGGTGGTACACACATTCTAATAAGAATAAGAGTAAGAATAGTAAGAACTTCAGGTTCTTGTACAAATGACCCCTGCCCAAAGCTAGCTCCAGATCACTCCTGCCAGTATTTGAATTATGGAGGGAGATAAAGGGAACTTGCTCCCCACCTCCTCCTAGATCAGTGACTGTTCTTAAAAGTTAACAAGGGAGGGGTACGATATGACTGAGTTGGGACTTGTGGGCGTCATTATGGGACCCTATAGCTCCTCCTCCAACCATAATTTGAGCACTGATCCATGCAAGGGATTATGCTGCCCATCCATTTAGGTTATTAAACACTTTCTACATATTTATTTCAAAGCGCCCAGAGGACATTACGTTATGAAGCAGAAAAGAAATGCAAGTAAAATAGCTAACTTATGGAATAGTTTAAACTTATGGAACTCACTGCAACAAGATGCAGTGACGGTCACCCATACAGGCATATTTAAAGTGGGATTAGACAAGTTTGAGGAGGGTAAAGCTATCGATGGCTACTAGTCACGGTGACGATATATCCCCTCCAGCATCAGAAGTGGCATTGCTCTTTGAGGAGCAGCATTGGAGAGGGGTCCCTGCACTGGGACATCTGACCAGATGCTGGACACTAGGTAGCCCTTTAGTCTGACCAAGTAGCCAGGCTCTTCTTACGAGAAGAAAAGGAGAAACTCGTGCAAAATCTGCTACCACAAAGTGAATCAGAGCAACTGACTGCCCTCTTGCACAACAACCCAGAGCCCTTCGTAACAAAAGGGGTTTGGTTTTGTTGCTGTTGTTTTAAAGTTCCCTACAGAGGCAAAGCAGGAGACCAGTGGAAACCAGCAAGCAGGACTAGAGCGCAACACCAACTTTCCCTGCTTGTGATTCCCAGCAAGTGGTGTGTTAGAGGCATCCTGCCTCTGACCCTGGAGGCCACAGACAGCCTCACTCTCCATAAATTTGTCTAATCCAGGATTTCCCAAACTTGGGTCTCCAGCTGGTTTTGGACTACAACTCCCATCATCCCCAGCTAGCAGGATTAGTGGTCAGGGATGATGGGAATTGTAGTCCAAAAAAACCCCAAAACACAACTGTTGGAAACCCTTTGGGAAACCTTGATCTAATCTAACCAGATGACCACTATGGGAAGCCTGAAAGCAAGACCTGAGCTTGAGACTCCCAACAACTGGTATACGGAGGCTTTGAAATTGCCCCCTCCCCCACACACCTAAGCAAAACCATGTAGTCAAGACTCATTTTAAAGAACAGTGCTGGGGAGGAGGGAATATGTTTTTTGCAATGGGGCAGTGCAGTGTCCTGCTTCCTTCCCAGCCCCACCCTCGTCCTTCTAAGCAGCCGAATTCCCCTCTCCCCAACCCCTCCCTGCCCTGAGAGGCCTCTCACTTCCCGTTCCTCCTGCGAGCAAACTTCTCTTTTCTTCCTGTGAGTGGAACAGTCTTACTTCTTCCTAGCCTTGGGGGTGGGGTAGCAGGGACAAGCAGCTATATCTGGCAAGCACCTTCACACCCAAAGAAAGGAGAAGCAAAACTCAGCAGCTGTCCGTCTCACTTTGCTCCTTTGCTACCACATGCATTTCAGGCCCGCCCAAAATAAATAGAGGCGCCTTCCTCGGCGGATCAGGCAGACAACAAAGCACGAGGGACTCTGCACTTCCTGTGTCCAACGAGAGCGTGAAAGAAAGAAAGAAAGAAAGAAAGGAAGGAAGGAAGGAAGGAAGGAAGGAAGGGGGCCCCATCTGCATGATTCATTTAAAATGCTATGATAATGCTTTAAGCAACCATGGCTTCCCCCCAAAATAATAATAATCCAGGGAACTGTAGTTTGTTTGGGGTGTTGAGAGTTGTCAGGGGGCCCCTCACACGGCTAGAAGCCTCAGAGAAGAGCGATTCTTGAAAACTCTAGCTCTGTGAGGGGAGGAGGAAGGCTCCTAACAGCTCTCAGCAGCACCCTTAACAAACTACACTTCCCAGGATCCTTTGGGGGAAGCCATGATGGTTAAAGTGATATAAGAGTACAGTGGTACCTCGGGTTACATACGCTTCAGGTTACAGACTCCGCTAACCCAGAAATAGTACCTCAAGTTACGAACTTTGCTTCAGGATGAGAACAGAAATCGTGCTCCGGCGGCACGGCGGCAGCAGGAGGCCCCATAGGCTAAAGTGGTGCTTCAGGTTAAGAACAGTTTCAGGTTAAGAACGGACCTCCGGAACGAATTAAGTACTTAACCCGAGGTAGCACCGTACTTTGAATGTAATGGTGTAGATGTGGAGGGAGAGACAGCATGAAAGCAAGAGCAAAGAACAGAGCCCAGGGCCAAAACAGATGTGGATTTCAAATAAAATTCATCCCCCACCCCTTTTAACAATAGAAGTTGTAGCAGAAAGGAGAGGATTGGGACCATTTTGAACACATGGAAGGGGGATTTAAGCCTATCCTCTGTTCCACAGTCCCATTTTTCTTTTTTAAAAAAACCCCAACCCCACCAAATTTGCACCCCAAAGGAAGCTTTATCAGTGACGATTATTAAGACTGAGAGAAAAACAAGCACCCACGAGAAATGCACCCAATGTCGCATCTTGTCCCTTTGCTCAAACCCAAACAGATGCTCCTTCTTTCAAATTCTGGACCCAGATGTCCAACTTCCCCCGTCTCCCGATAAAGCAGCACTCACCTAACTTCTGTGCCATCCAATGGCGCCAGCTGTCCCCGGAGCAGTTCTGGTCCTTTCTCTTCCTTCTCTTCTTCAGCCCCTGCCTGTGCCAACTCTGAGAAAGTCCCCGCAGCTTGGTTCCGGGTGTCCGGGCCTCCTGAGGGGCCAGTCGCTCCTCCTGGCAACACACCACTTGCCCCTCCGTGCCCCACACTCCCAGCACACTCTGCACCACTTACTGCAAAGGGTGCCGCCCCAGAGATGGGAGGGGCTGGCTCTGCCGCAGGTGGAAGGCTGTCCAAGGGGGCAATGGTGCCACTGGGAACAGCACCAAATGGTTTCTTGGGAACCTCAGCAACAGCTACGGGGCAAGAGAGAAGAGCTCAGGTGTTGGGAGGGATGGGCAAATCAGTCAAAATCCATTTCTTTCAGTTTCTTTACAAAAAAAAATTTAAAATTTTTTTTATTCAACAAGTTCAAATAAATAACACAAATACACATAACAACAAACAACACAAATATACATATTATACATATAGTCCCTACAAACTCAAAAAAGGCACCCTACCCACCCCCATGACCTCCCTCCACCATGGCTCGACTTCCTTAAATTTTTATTTGATTATTTCACTGCATTTCTAAGAATCTTTATCTCTTACAACCATTCCTGATTTCATTTTCATCTTTGCTTTACCTACTTATTCATATTCTTACATCTACTTTACATATTTAATCTATGCATATTATAGATGCATATTCTTTTTAGAACAGTATTTTTCCATGTATTCTTCAAAGCAATTCCATTCTAATTTTAAATTTTGATTTGTTTGGGATCTTATGGCTGCTGTTAGTTTTTGCTAACTCTATATATTCACTTAGCTTATAAATCCATTTCTTTCAGTTTCTCATTTACCCCATCTGAAGTTCTGTTTCCACATCAGTTTGCATTAAAAAAAACAAAAAACAAAAAACAATGAAAACTCATTGGCATTTTGTGCAAAGTTTCTCCTAATAGACACAGTCTCGTGTGCAGTTTTGCCTAACACGTTGCACATTTTTCGCAAAGCAACCTTCCCTGATATAATGCTTTCTTCTGTGTTATTTTTGCCTGAAAAAACATTAAATAAGTTGGAGTTCTTGTTATTAAGTTGGAGTTATTGTTATTAAGTTGGAGTTCTTGTTCTTGGTATATTTTTGCCTGAAAGCCTGGAGAGCTGCTGCCTGCCAGTGTGGACAACACAGCACTAGATGGACAAATGGTCTAATTCCATATAAGGTAGCTTTCTACGTTCCTACGTTCTTTTTTAACTGGAGATGCTGGGAATTCAAACTAGGACCTTCTGCATCCCATTGGGGCTTCCTCCCTGGACCCTTAAGAGAGCCACACCGTGAGACAATGTGGACCTAGATGGTCTAAGCTAGGAGTGCCTTTTCCCAGCTGGATCCTGGCTTCCCTAACAGTCCACTTCGCCAATCACTTGATACCATCACAACATCAGGTAGCCCATTTTTCCTTCGCAGTCCAGCTTAAGTTCAAAGGAAGATCCTAGCAGGGCTTGCAGTCACAGCTGATCAGAGCTGACTGATTGACTGTGCTACAGAGTGCCCAGGAGGTCACTCTACAATGCAGCCGACCTCAGCAGGCTTGAAGTTCATTCCTATCATCTGACTGGTGGTAGTGATAGCAAACCTCCCTTGCTAAGAAACAACTGGGAGCACACTTTCAGGATGCCAACTGCTTGTTGACAACCGCAATCTATGTGACAACTTCTCAGGTGTGGGAGAAGCAGGTGTAGTTTTTGCAAGATAACACTGCAAGCTAAATGGGGACCTATGCTGGACCCAGTAAGGCCTGCAAGCAGGAGGTGCTCAATCACGGGTCTAGACCTGGCAAAAGACCGCTTCAAATATTTATCCTTTTTAATCCTCTCTACCCACGACGGGGTGAGCTCCCGTGGCTCGGTCCTTGCTCCTGCCAACCTAGCAGTTCGAAAGCACACAGTGCAAGTAGATAAATAGGTACCACTCTGGCAGGAAGGTAAACAGCGTTTCTGTGTGCTGCTCTGGTTCACCAGAAGTGGCTTAGTCATGCTGGCCACATGACCCAGAAGCTGTACGCCAGCTCCCTCGGCCAGTAAACGAGATGAGGCTGCAAACCCAGAGTTGTCTGTGACTGGACCTAACGGTCAGGGGTCCCTTTACCCTTTTTACCACAAATGAAACCTCCTTCTTCCCTTACACCTGCTTCTTACCCTTGCCAGTAACACACCCCTTCAGTCATCAGTCAAAGCATCATATTGACACCAATCACTTCTATCACTTTAACAGTCATGGCTCCCCCTGCAAAGAATTCTGGGAGTTGCGGTCCGTCAAGGGTGCCTGAACATGTGGCTCTATGAGGAGTCCCCTAACAACACTCGGCAAATTACCGTTTCCAGGATTCTTTGGAGGAAGCCTTGGCTGCTGGCTGCTAAAAGTGGTGCAACAGCACTTTCAACGTATGGTGTGGATGTGGCCGACTTCTCCCCTCTGCCCAGCCCACACCCCTGCAGAACAAGGGATGCAGCAACCTTTGGTAGGCAGACTCCTTCCTCCCGCTTACCTTCCTTCCTGGAAGGGGCAGCTGTTGCCAATGCGCTCTGAGCAGACGGGTCCTCCTCTTCCTCGGCCAGAGTGTTCAGATCCCGTGAAGTGTCTGCATTAGGAGGAGGAGGAAAGATAAAGGGGATTAGATACAATTCGTGGAGGATAAGGCTATCCATGGCTACTGGCCACAATGGCAGTTTTCTACCTCTGAATGCCAGTTACTGGGGGTCACAAGCTGCTGTTGTGCTCAGCTTCTGCTTTTGGGCTTCCCTTTGAGGCATCTGGTTGGCCACTGGGAGAACAGAGGGCTGGACCAGATGCAACCCCCCCCCCCCAGCCTTTGGCCTAATCCAGCTTTAGAGCTCTTCACATGTTCTAATCTTAATCTACTGCCTGTACCGAATGCCAAACACTCCCAGAGCAGCCCCCAAACTACCTGGTCCCTTTGCAGTCATTTTAGTCCCCCTGCTAGATGCAGGAAATGCGGAGCTAAAGAATCCCTCTGGAAACAACAATGACAACAACACAAGAACACACTGCTATTTGTGCCCGGAACTCCATCGCAGAAGGCTGCCCGCTCTCTCTTTCTCCCTCTTGCCTTGTGAAGCCTCAATCCTTTAGAGCCCCTCAATCCTTTAGAGTCCCAACTGAAATGAAACCACAACACAGGCTTGCAAAGGACTGGCCCTTGCAAAGGACTGGCCCTTGCAATCCAGCCCACCTCTTCATTTTGTCCCCTTCCTCTCCTACTACTGCCATCATTTGGACGAGGGATCACCAACTATGATGATATTTGGCCTTTGGAGCGACTGCTGTGGTCACCTCCATTCACTTCTCTCCCAATTCCCCACATCAAGCCCCACCCCACCCTCCTCTTTGGCAGAGCAGCAGAGAGAGCACATGCTCACATTTTGCTTTTTCAAGAGATCTGGGTAAAAGCCGGATTCTGTGGAGTTAAGCTGAGCCTTGAAGAGCCCATAGAGCTGAAAGAGGAAGTGGGAAAGAGTGCCACTCTTCCAACTTCCTCCTTTAGCTGTATGTACTTTTCAAAAGGCCTTGCTAATTGGCTCAAGAGACTTTGTGGGCAGCAGGAATGACCTCAAGGGCGCCACTGCACCCACAGGAACCATGTGGGCAACCCCTGATTTAGATTGCAATCTCTCTCTCATGCACACAAAACAGAACACCACCTCTTATGCTAAAATACATCCGCTGGCCTTGCTCTAAAAGGGCACCAGGTTGGGGAAGCCTGCATTACACAATCACAATCATTCACTGCTGCATGCTAATCAACCCACAACAGGCAACACCCTCCGAATAAGCAGCCACAATTGTGAGCATGAGTCACAAGTTCCCCAGTATGCATTGGGAGAAAGTCACAGAGGTTGGGTTCCAGCCAGATTATGAAAACGATGGTTCAATGGTGCTAAGCAAACCTTGGGCGTCTGCCTACGCCTACCTGCAAAATAGTCCGTCAACACGTTTTGGAGAAATCCTGAATGGATGAAACAGACAGACAGACAGAGAATAAAGAGAGAGAGAGAGTGACTTAAAGGCAGAAGCAAATGCGAAATCACTGGTGGAGAAGCACTGTGGGGGAAGGTGAGCAATGATACAGCAGATTCTAGGAAGAGGGCAGGGTATGCATGAGTAATTAAATTTGGAAAAGGGACATTTGAAAAGCACAACGATGCTCCCAGCCAGGCAAGAAAGACACGGTATCTCTTGAGAAGGAAAAGCAAAGAGAGTCCAGAAAGCCAATGGGTGTTTGATGGGGTGGGAAATTCTGTGATTGTGCTGTCCAATAGGAGGAAGTGGGGACAGAACCTGCATTATACCCAGTGAGATTTTTTTTCTCCATCTAGCCCAATATGACCTGCTCTGACTGGCAGCGGTTCTTGGGGTCTCAGGCAGAGAAGCATCTTTCTCATCATCCTCTGGATCCTGACCTTCTGAGGGAAGAGGAAGTACAGAGTATACCCAGCACAACCAGCATGGAAACGCAGTGGGATAGGAGAAGATGGATAGTTCACTCCATCCCTCCTCTGCTAGTCAGCTTGGTTTTCACTGTATTTACATGTTTCTCCTCCTCCAGGGAGAACATGGAAATGCAAGCAGGTAGCTTCTTAGCAGGCTAGTAAAAAATGGCAGCCTAGTAACTTTTATGAGCTTTTTTTACAAGGCTCCACTGAACAACGGTTGCAACCTTCCCTCTCTCCTCCTCTGGCATGGCCACTTCTGCTTTTAAACTAAGCAAAGTTCCCTGTTACATAGGTATGAAGTCAGGGAAACACTGGTTAGTTTAAACTATAGATAATGAAGAAGCCAGAATCATAAACCACAGTTTGATCCTGAACTAGCCATAGACTAACCAGAGTTCCCCCAAGAGCAGATGTAAAGAGGCTTGGATGAGTTTGAAGGAGAAGGAAAATATTCCAATCTCCCAAAGGGGAAGTACATAAGCCCAAGGCTCATAGATGTAACCCTAAACCAGCCATGGGAAACTTGCTGTCCTCCAGAAGTTGTGACTTCAGTTCCCACCAGGCCCAGCCAACAGGGACAATGGTCAGGGCCATCGTCGATAAGCTACTGTTTTAGTGCTAGTCTCCCACATTTATTTGTTTATATGATGTCTTTCTACCCGACATCAGGTCTCCAAGGCAGCTGACAGTAAGTAAGCAAGATTAATACACAGAAAAATAAAAACATAATGAAAACAATAAAACCTAAACCAGAGAGTGGGAACCAGCAGCCCCCCACCTCAAGGTTGCTGGATGACAACTCTTTATCATCCCTGACCACCAGTCATGCTGGCTGGGGCTGATACGAGCTGGTGTCCAGCAACATCTGGCCACGGGTTCCCCACCCTTGGGTTTAGAGTTTGGCCACCCTTTTGCTTTGGTTCGTTTTCATTAATTTCTCTTAAGCAACTGCACTGGCAATTCAAACTACGCTTGATAAGAGCCAAGTAAAAACATATGGCAAGACCTCAGTGGTTCAGCAAGTTAATTATTTACAAAGAGTCTTGGAAAACCAAGAGCTGATGGGCCAGGCCAAAGCTCCACAAAAGACCTCAGCTCACCTGCAAGTTAACTAAAGTGAACTTTGACAAAACCCAAGCAACTCGCTCGCTCCAATTCAAGCTCTAGCAAGGAACAATTAGCTCTGGTTCCAGGTACCAGGAGTGGAGACGGAGGGGGCGACTTCCAAGACTGGGGGGAAAATGCTGGCATCCCTCTTTCGTTGATGAAAGAGATCTGCAGGGCTGGGCCCAAGAAAAGTGTGGTTTCTGGCACAGAAGGGTCCCCCCACCTTTAGACGATGCCCCCTGGCTTGCACTATCCTCTTGGCGGCTCTTCTTCGGGGCTTCCTCTGACTCCTCTTCGCTGTCAGCGAAGTCCTCCAGGTTTGCGATATCGGAGGGTTTGACGCTCATCAGGCTTGCCAGACTTTGCATGTCCTCATCCCTGCAAAGGTGAAAGGGTTAAAGGAATGTCACAAGAAGGCAGCTGCTTTTCCATCATCCACCCTCACCAGGACATTTTTGGCCAAAAGTGACTCCCCTGCTCCCTGAACAATGGATGCCAATCCAGTTATTGTAGATCTTACTATAGGAAGATAGGAAGCTGTTTATTCATCTAGCCAAGTACTTTCCTCAACCAATTCCAAGTGCTGGTTTTGACCTATAAAGCCTTAAACGGCTCAGGACCGCAATAAATCAAGGACTGCCTCTCCCCATATAAACCGACCCTGGACTCTGCGTTCATCATCTGAGACCCTTCTTCATGCGAGGCTCAGAGGGTGGCAACACAAGAACTGGCCTTTTCTGCATTTGTGGAATGCCCTCCCCAGGGAGGTTCACCTGGAGTCTCATTATATGTATTTTAGGCGCCAGGCGAAAATGTTCCTCTTCAAACAGGCCCTTGGCTGATTAATATTCTACAACCTTTTAAATGTGATTGTGGGAAGGGGGAGGTGTTGTTTAGTTAGTTTTGTTTTAACTATTTACTCGTGTTTTTTACCTTGCATTTTATCCTGTGGACCACCCTGAGATCTTGTGATGAGGGGCAGTATACAAATCTAATAAAGAATAATTTATTCGATTTTGTGTTTTTATATCATGGTTTTATGTTGTGAACCACCCAAGACCTGCTGGTAAAGGGCAGGATGCAAAATAAGTAAATAAATAAATGTTATTCTGTCTAGTGGTGATTCTCCAAAGTTCCTGTCTCGCTAACTGCCTTCCTTTTCCATCCCCTACAACCCAAAGATTGTTATCAACATTCAGAGGAGGTGCTCCATCTCCTGAGTTAATGGGCCCTGATGCGAAGCTACCTTTGGCCAAGACAATCTAGCCCAATATTGCCTGCTCTGACTAGCAGCCATTCTCCAGGGTCTGTAGTAGGCAAGAGTCTTTTCCCATCTTATTCCACCTGAGCCTTCCAATTGGAGACGGCAAGCATTGAACCAAGGACCTTCTGGAGGCCAAGGAAGTGCTATGGTGCTTTCCCCAGAGAGAGGGCAACAAAGGATTCCAGGATAGCCTCATGTTTAAAACGGAGGAGGTCCTCCCGCCACAGCCCTCTCCCCGAAAGGCAGCACTCACGTGGCTTTCCCCTCCCGGAGGAAGACGCAAGAGAGGGTGAGCTGCAGTGTGGCGGCCACCACCTTCACTGACCGCGGCTTCAGATTCAGCTTCAGGTCCACTTGGGTCGGTGTGGTGCTGGCAAAGCGCTTGAGGTTCACATCCACAGAAGCCAGGACCTTCCGGTGCCCCTTCGATTCCTGGCGTGAGGGCGTTAACAGTCATGATTTCCGCTTAGGACAACTGACATTCTCTCTGCGCACATATTCACAAACTTGCCTTTCCTATTTGCCCCTTATTCCTCCCACAATGCATGGCTTTCAAACCCCTTATCCCTGCATGCCTCCTCCCCGCCATTAGGAACTCATACTCAGCCACAATCTCATGTCTCTGGCTATCAGAAAATTGCCCTCATTGCCATCATCTGCCTGGGATCAAGTCAAAATACTGTACTTCCTTTCCACCTTTAACACTGGGGAATGTTTTCCAGCCTGAGGGCTGCTTTCCCTTTTGGGAAACCTCCCGGAGGGAACATCTCAGTAAATGTGGGAGGAGCCTTGAATGTAAATATTATGTTTGTGCAGTAGTCTAGTTTCTACATGTCCCTACCCATCTCTCTACCCTCCATCCAGGCAAGTGAGAGGCTTTGTCAGTTTAAAGGCCACGTTCCTGCCAGGCAAGAACACTTGGGGTGTGTGAGGGGCGTGGCCTGAGGAGAATTCTGAGGGCCAGACAGAGAGGCCTGGAGGGCCACATCTCATTCCCTTGGGCCTGAGATTGCCCATGCCTGCTTCCTTGCCTTGACTCTCTTCTTGGCTCATACAGTGGGGCCTTCAGTGGTTGAATCATAGAGTTCTATAGTTCTAAGGCGCCTTGGAGATCATGCAGGAATCTTGCAACTACAGTGGTGCCTTGCAAGACGAAATTAATCCGTTCCGCGAATCTCTTCGTCTTGCGGTTTTTTCGTCTTGCGAAGCACGGCTATTAGCGGCTTAGCGGCTATTAACGGCTTAGCGGCTATTAACGGCTTAGCGGCTTTAAGAAAAAGGAAACAAACTCGCAAGAACTCGCAAGACGTTTCGTCTTGCGAAGCAAGCCCATAGGGAAATTCGTCTTGCGGAACGACTCAAAAAACGGAAAACTCTTTCGTCTAGCGAGTTTTTCGTCTTGCGAGGCATTCGTCTTGCGGGGCACCACTGTATGACATTTCTCTGCCTAAAAACCTCCAGAAAAAAAGAGCCCGGAGCCATCTGAGGCAGCCTGCTTTGCTGTCCAACAGCCTGGCATAGGAAGCCGTTTCTCTGCAAATTCCACCCATTCAGTTCTAGTCTCTTTGGAGCAGCAGGATGCAAGTCAGCTCCACTTCAGACATGGCGGCCCATTGGATAGTTTAAAATGGCTACAGGATCACAGAGCTGGGAGGGAGAGAGGGAACACACAGATCCTTGATGGAGTTGTAAGCTGCCAGAGGCACTAAGACTGGCACGGCATCACAACCACAACCCCAGAGTGAAAAATCAGGGACATTGACAAGGCCTGTCATTGCTGCCTGAGGTGAGGGCATCCTTTTGCTTTTTTAGAACTCAATCAATACAGGTCTGTATTGCTGGGCAAGGGACACTCCTGGCAAGAAAAGATGCCCACAGCTTTAGACAAAAGGACCCCTGCCTCCTCCCAGTTCCTATTCCCAGGCCCACCAAGGCCCACATTTGAGGCTCCCAGAAACAGGTTCACTTCCACATACATTTTCAATCACGAAGGTCCAGTCTTTGTCTTCATATTCCTCTACATGGGGATCCTGGAAAAGCAATGAGAAGAAGGTCACCTGGAGTGGAGGTCTGAACATACAGTGCCTAGGGCTGCAATCTGATCAGAAGCACCCTCCGTCTAGGATAATCAAGCCTCTTTCTAGGAGATCATACCGTTTATCCATCTAGCACAATATTGCCTGCTCTGGACTGGACTCTCCAAGGTGGGGAACCGAGGGCCACATTCTTGTCTAGGCAAAATTCTGTGAGGTGGGGAGTGGGGACATGCCAGCAGTGGGCAGGGCCAGTGGGAAAATAGGCAGAAAAACAAACGTAAATATTAACTTTGTACAGTAGACTATAGTCTATGTACAATCGCACGACCCTCTTTCTTTTGCAAAATGCATTATCGAAGGCCACACTGACGGAAAACAAAAGCACTATGGCACCAGTTTAAACAGTAAATAGCTTTCCCCAGAGAATTCTGGTAGCTTGTTAAGCGATTTGAGAGTTGTTAGAAGACCCCTACCCTCTTCCCAGAGTTACAATACCCAGAGTTCCATGTAAAGAAGGATTGATAATTATAGCTTTGTGAGGGGAATAAGGGGTCCTCTAACAATAATCAGCACCATTAACACACTAAAGCTTCCATAATTTATTTGGGGGAAGCCATGACTGTTTAAAATGGTATCATAGCATTTTAAATGTGTGATGTGGATGCAGCAGAAATCTTCCTCCTCCTAAGGCCTTCCTTGTGTCAGTCATAGAGCCCACAACAGACTCCCAGCACTGTGGCTGCCATACCCGATAAAGCGTCACCATGATGTCCACATTTTCAGGTACCATCCACACCACAGTACCCCTATAGGGGTTCTTGATCCCTGGCTGCCAGCCATGAGCCTGCAGGTGGAAAAGCAGATAAGAACAAGCTAAAACATCAACTGGTGCCTCCAGAGGTGCAGCTTCTGCTGGGATTTGGACCCCGCACCTTAAGGCAGCCTTCCCCAACCTTGGGCTTGCCAGATGTTTTGATCTATACAGCTTCCATCCACCCCGGTCAGCTGCAGGAGGGTCCCAGGTTGGGGAAGGCGGAGGCCAAACCCTGCCGTAGTTGAGAAAGTCAACACACCTTGGAGCAGATCCTCCGGTTCCTTCGGGTCCAGACCACAACCAGCTTGTCGGGCTGCCTGGCATTGGGAGAGAAGACAATTCAGAAACAAGAACAAAGAGGCAAACGTACTAGAACCCATAGAGATGTATAGGCCACGTACCTCTACCTGTTCTTAGGCCTAAGGCAGAGATGGGGAACTTCTGACTCTACAGATGCGCCTTGATTACTTTTATATATCCCTGTCTGGCTGGGGCAACCCAGTCAGATAGGTGGGGTACAAATAAAACAACAACAACAACAACTTATCTAAAAGATCCAAAAACTGCTAAACACATCTAAACAGTGCTTTTTTCAGGGGGGAGGGGTACGCATACCTCTAAACATTTTGTGAATCTCATTGAAGGGCAGTTTGGCCTCATTGAAGGGCAGTATTACAATATGGGTAGGAAAATGAAAGTACCCCTAAACATTTTTTTGAGGGGGAAAAGCACTGCATCTAAAACAAATTGAATTACGGTAAGTTTGTTCTGGGTATAAGCTTCTGTGTACATGCACACTTCTTCAGATACGTGTGCATGCACACGAAAGCTTATACCCAGAACAAACTTAGTTGGTCTCTAAGGTGCTACTGGACAGTTTTTTTAAAAAACATTTTGATGCTACTACTCTTGGACTCTGTTTCAGTGGTGGCAAGTGCCCCCCCCCCATTCCAGTTCAAATTTGACTTCTGGGAAAGTTGCTCTTGCATGCCATTCTGAAGAAGAAACTCTTTGGATGGTCTCTTCCCCAAGTTGGTTTCAGAAGAAAAGGGAAGCTATGGAGTGTACTAGTGGTATTAGAGGATGACTTGGTACATTGTCATATCTTCTGCTTAATAGCCCACCACTGCTGCTATTGCATTCCCAGTATGGGGTGTGGGGCAGTGGTGTTACTCCTCAGTTCCGTTACAAGCAATGCCCAGCTTCTGATTTTGCCACCACACTATTTCCCTCCTAATAATAATAAACGAAAAACAGATTAAGACTTGCATAAACTTTCTAAATATCCAGGTAGGCTTGTCTGAACAAAAATGTTTTCAGCAGGTGCTGAAAAGAGTACAGTGAAGGCGCTTGCCTAATACCAACAGGCAGGGAGTTCCCAAGTTAGGTGCTGCCACACTAAAAGATTGAGTACTTACAAATGCACAAGGGGTACTATGTGGCATCTGTAGCCGTGCCAGGTCCGTTGACTGAAGTGGTCAAGTGTGTGTTAGTACTTTTTAATGGGTGCCTTGGCAGAAAGCCGGCATATAAATGCAATGAGTAAATAAAAAAACCCTGTTACCGCAGTTGATCTCTAAGGTGCTACTGGACAATTTTTTATTTATTTCGACTGCGTCAGACCAACACGGCTACCTACCTGAATCTAAAATATTTTTTATTAGCATTCAAAGTACAAAGTCCTGTGCAAATTCCTCAGAGTTCACTGGGACTTCATACCCTCCAACATTTATCTGATAAAAATAGGGACATCCTATACAACAACAACAACAACAACAACAACTTGTTGTGGTGGTGGTGGTTGCTGTTTTATTATTTATACTCTGCCCATTTGACTGTGTTGCCCCAGCCACTCGGGGTGGCTTCCAATATACAGTAGTACCTCGGTTCTTGAGCGTCTCAGAGCGTTTCAGTTTTTGAATGCCGAAAACCCGGAAGTAAATGCTTCCGTTTTCGAATGCACCTTGGAAGTTGAATGGCTTCCGCTGTGTGTTTTTCTATTTTCTCCATTGAAATTGAAATTCTCCCCTTGTGCCTTGGTTTTCAAACGTTTCGGAAGCTGAACAGCCTTCTGGAACAGATTACGTTTGAAAAACGAGGTACCACTATATATCCAAATCTAATAAAACATTAAACATTTAAAACAGTTCTCTATACAAGGCTGCCTCCAGATGTCTCCTAAAGTGTGTATCTCCTTGGCTTGGGGGTCACATACCCACCAACATTTCTCTAATGAAAATAGGGACATCCTAAGGAAAAGTGGGACATTCCAGGACCAAATCAGAAACCCGGATGGTTTCTATAAATCCAGAAATGTCCCTGGAAAATAGGGACACTTGGGAGGGTCTGGGACTTGTTCCAATGTAAGGCTGCATCCACACCTTACATTTAAAGCAATATGATACCACTTTAAACAGTTGTAGCTTCCCCCAAACAATCATTCTTCACAGGGAACTATGAATTATAACCCTGTGAGGGGAAATAGGGGTCTCCTGACAATTCCCAGCACTGTAACAAACCACAACTCCAATAATTATTTGGGAGAAGCCATGACTGTTTAAAGTGGCTCCACACTGCATTAAACGTATGGTTTGATTGCGGCCTACGTCTCCATACGGGCTGAAGCCTTAACTGCCACTTTATACCCCACCATTTATTTATTTTAAACATTTCAATGTTGCCTCCCCACTTCCAAGTGTCGAGGCAGCCTGCAACAATACTAAAAGGCATATCGAAACATGAAAATATACAGGAAGAAAACACAATCGAAAAACCAGGAGAGAGTTTAAGGTTATAATGCCCTGAGCCGTGAGCACCAGTGAAGGCTTAGGAGGGCTGTTCTAGCCATCCCCAGGCCTTCAAATTCAACAGAGGGTTAGTCTCTTGCAGCAAAAACAGCATCTTATAAAAGCTAAGGCTCAGGCCTTCAGTTGGGCATATGTCAGCCTTTGCCAACCTGGGATGGAGTTGACCAAATTTGGCATAAGCTTTTGTGGGCTGAAGCCCACTTTGTCAGGTGCACAAGCTTCAAGGACCACACCAGCTTCTTGAGCTGAGCCTCGGCAGAAAATGACTTCTTTGCTGGCATGTGGAAGGGAACCCGTGGCTTCTGTGGGGCAGCGGAAAGGAAGACTTCCTCATTTTCCTTTCCGGAGTGGGCTTTTGAAACCAAGAAGCTCTGGGGCCAGGCAGTAACTTGAACTCTGGCTCAGCAGCACAGAGGTTATTTTGGTGGGAAGCTTTATCTTCCCCTTCCCAGACTTCACCGGGCGCGGCTCTGATCCTCCTCGGAGCTGGGCCAGGTCGCACCCAGCCAACACGGGTGTCAAAAGAGACCAGCCCCACTGCTGCCCTTCAGGCCTGAGCCTTCATTTCTCAAATCGAACCAGGAGTCTTTAGCGCACACACCCTCAGATAAAGCACCTCTCCCCGCCTGAAGTTTAGGATCAAACCGGATGTAACCCAACAGCCTTCCCTGGTTCTGAAAAGGACCCAGGTGTCCTGGCTTCCTCTTTGCCAGGAAGAACATGTGAAGATCCTGAGGCATGTTCTGAGCAGTGGTGTGCAATTATTGGACTAAGGGGACTAGGCTAGTACCCTAAATGTTCCCCAGATGCCTCCTTCTGTTATTTTTCATTGCACTTCTATAACACTTTATATTTTAAAGAACACATCTCAAAGCAGTTTACAACACACTAAAACATCAAATAAGACAATTCAGAATAAAGCAAATCCAAGCTTCAAGGAAAATATTTCAGATCCTCTTAGTTACCGTACATTTTGCTTTCCCCCAGTTGCCAACATGGCATCGACAGATTTCCACATGGTCGCAGTTGGACCCGCACCAGTCAAAAACGCGCCTAGCACCTGGCTAATTTCTAACACTGCCTACTATACCAGGGAGTGGGGGGCTTGTGGCCTTCCAGATGTTTCAGGAGCCCAGCTCTTATAACCCCCTGACCATGGGCCATGCAGGCTGGGGGCTGATGACAGCTGAAGTTCAGCAACATCTGGAGGGCTGCAGATCCCCCTGCCCTTGTATTAGAGCGCAGACTCCTGTGCTTCCCAATCACAACATACAGTGCACCACACACAAACACACACACTTCTGTTGAAGAAAGTGATGCCCAGCTTCATCTTAATATCCTCTATAATTCTTCTGAGCTAGTGTCCAAAGGCTAATTTTAGCCCCTGGGGGCTAGCAGTCATAAATCCGCTGCAGGTGCTGGGTTAAATCTGGGCGCAGTGAGGAAACCCAATACACCCACCAAGCGTCCTTCTCTTCATCACAGAACAGCCTTGCAGGACTCTCCACTTTCACCCAGAATGGAGAGCCAGAGGGGCAAAGACCCCCATGAGAGGAGGCCTCAAGGCAAAGGTTAATCTCGGAACGAGGGGCTGGAGGTCAAGGTGACCCCCAGGCTCCAGTGTGTAAGGACCCAACTAAGGCTACACTGTGTAGGTAAGGTAAAGGTCAAGGACCCCTGGACAGTCAAAGATGACTATGGGGTTGCAGTGCTCATCTCGCTGCCTTCAGGCCAAGAGAGCCAGTGTTTGTCCACAGACAGCTTTCCAGGTCATGTGGCCAGCATGACTAAACCACTTCTGGCACAACGAAACACCATGATGGAAGCCAGAGCACAAGGAAACACAATTTACCTTCCCGCAGCAGTGGTACCTATTTATCTACTTGCACTAGCATGCTTTTAAACTGCAAGGTTGGCAGGAGCTGGGACAGAGCAACGGGAGCTCACCACATTGCAGGGATTCGAACCGCCGACCTTCTGATTGGCAAGCCCAAGAGGCTCAGTGGTTTAGACTACAGCACCACCTGCGTCCTACACCATGTAGGAGGAAGCAACAGAACAAACAAAAACTCTTGGCATGCCCAGAGGTACCCTTGTTCTTCAATATTTATTTTTCCATTTTCAGCTGTGTTTGGCTCTGGTGCTGGAAAACAGGGTCTTGAGCAGACTATTCCCCTATTGGGTGCTGCTTCGGGCTACAATTCCCATTGACCCCAGCCTGTACTGCTGCTTTGACTGGGGTGTAAACCTGTATCCTTTTGTAATGCCAACATCAGATAATTACAATTATATTTAAATCGTTTCTGTAATGTTTCAGGGTGGCAGGTGGATGCTTTGCCTCATTTCCTCACCCCAACTCTGCTAATAAACTCTTCTTGACCTTCCATATCCTAGTGTTCTTCAGACACTGGACTACAACTCCCATCATCCCTGATTTGGCCAAGGCGACTGCAGAAGCGGGGTGATGGGAATCCAACATCTGAAGGGATGCAGGTTTCCTGCCCCTGTTCTAGGAGCTTGGTCCTGTGAGCTCTGGAGATAGCTAGAGCATGAGACTCTCCATCTCAGGTCCATGGGTTTGAGCCCCACGTTGGGCAAAACATCCCTGCATTGCAGGGGGCTAGACTAGATGACCCTGGTCCTCCCTCCCAACTCTACAAATTCTATGATTCAGAGCCAAGGATGGCCCCCCAAAATCAACACAGCATCTCAGGCCGGTTGCAATAAAATGTGTTCCTGTACATGTGCTGAGTGCCTAGTTTGGCACCATTAGTGAATTTGAAGGTAAACAGTCTTAAGTCAAGGCTTTAAAAAGAGAAAGAGAAAGAAAAGTACTGGGGTTTGAGCCAAGTTCTGAGTGGCTGAAAGGTCCCCCCCCCCCCCCCAAATCTAGTCAAGTCATGGGAATGAGGGTGTGGCTGAGGACCAGCAAAAGTACTGGAAATAACTTGAGATCCGAGGAATCCAAGAGCTCTGAAGTCAGATTACCCCCAAGGGGAGGACAGACTCCACACTCCCACTCAGCTGGGTCCCTGCTCTTCCCATCTGAGACAACCCACCTTCCCTCCCTCCTGTTTCCATTTTTTGCAGCGTTCCTGTTATCCTAACACACACACACCCTGAAGTTTCAGCCCTCCCTTTTCCATTTTTAGCTCTGCAATGACTAAATATTTATCATTTCCCGAGTCCCTTATAAGGCCTTTGCCATGTCAGAATGAGGGGAGGGGTGTGTGTCCTTATTCGCCTGCTCCTCCACCGTATCAGTCTGTCTTGAACTCCCAAAGTCTGGCAACCGGCTCGTCTCCCAGTGGAGTTTGTTGCAGGGAGGGGGCAGGGGGGCTAGACATGACGGGTAGGCCTGACCTCCAGCATCTCCCCTCCCCACCACTTTAAAAAAGAAAAAGTAACTATATCAAGTCAGCCTTCTCCCACCTGGTACCATCCAGATGTTTAGGACTACAACTCCCATCAGCCCCTGCCAGCACAAACTAGTGTATTTCAGCACAGAACGCCAGATCTTGCCCCTTCTGCCCTAATCTTCTTCCTCTTTCTTCTTTTCTGAATGCAAACCTCCAGCACATCATATATGTCAGGACTCAAACCAGGAACTTGCAAAGCAAAAGAGGAGGAAGAAGTGACTCAGAGCATGTGCAAAGTGCATTCTCATCTAAGATCAGCATCCTAGGTAGGTTTGAGAGGCCCGTCCTGATTCTTTCAAGTCCCTGAAGCTTGAACAGATATCACCAGCAGATGACTTTTCTTGGGGAGATGCTAGCTGCACCCCAAACTGGTGCCTCTCTGGCCAGCCAAGGAACCAGAAAGCCCACAGCTCAGCAAGTGAGAAACAGCATCTTCCCTGAGTGTTCATGCTGCTCCACTGTCTGTGCTCGTTGAGCGCTTAGGAAGTTATCTTCTACCAAGTGCATCTACTGGTCCATCCTTCTGTGACTGATGACAGCTGTCCAGAGACAAGGAAGATTTCCCCACTACTTACTACCTCATCTGCTAGAATCATAGAACTGTAGCGTTGGAAGGAACCACAAGGATCATCTAATCCAACCCCCTCCAATGCAGAAATCTTTTGCCCAATGTTCTAACCCCGAATCCTGAGATTGAGAGTCTCGTGCTCTACCAGCTGAACTATAACCCGGGCCCTTTTTGCAAGCATAGGCAGATGCTGTGCTGCTGACTTTTGCTTAACACCCTGAATCTAAAGCAAGATTCCAGCCCTCTAGTTCTCAACAAAGCACTGATTGAAAATAATAACCGTTTCTTTATTCTTTGAAGCATTTTCACCCTGCTCTTCAGTTTAAGAAGGCTTCCAGAGAAGTTTACAAAGACCAGTAGTAATAAGATACAGTGGTACCTCTGGTTACGAACTTAATTCGTTCCAGAGGTCCGTTCTTAAGCTGAAACAGTTCTTAACCTGAGGTACCACTTTAGCTAATGGGGCATCACTCTGCTGCCGCACCGCCAGCACGCGAATTCTTTTCTCATCCTGAGGTAAAGTTCTTAACCCAAGGTACTACTTCCGGGTTAGCAGAGTCTGTAACCTGAAGTGTTTGTAACCCAAGGTGTTTGTAACCCGAGGTACCACTGTATGCTCTTTCTGAAGCTTATAATCTAAAAGACGCAACACAAGAGGAAAAAGGGACTGGGAGGGAGGAGGGGGAAATGCAAACTCAGCCACTAGTTCCTCATGGCTCAGCACAGAGGAAGCTGCCTTATCCCAAGTCAGGCCCGGGATTCGTCTAACCCAGAAACATCTGCAATGACAGGCACGAGTCTCAAGACAGGAATTTTGCAAGTGACATCAGTTAACCTGGAAGACAGACGGCCCTATCCAGTCAGATGGCACAGACAGCACCTTCTGAAGTGGAGAGAAAGAATCAGCTTCAGGCAACTAAGCAAGGAGATCAGGCTCAGTTCTGTTTTCCCTTCCTGACCACTGCAAAGAAACTTTCAGGGTAGCAATGTCAGTGTCTCGTGTCTATGGCTGTCCCTGGTGTCCTTGGCATGGCACAGTAACCTGCTGCCCAAGAGAAGAGGCTGCTTTCCTACTGCAGGAATGACCCATCCATTCAGGCTCACACCTTTACAAGACTGGCAAAGCAGGAACCCAGTTGAGATGACCGACCTCCTAGAAAGACCACCAGATGTCAGGGACTGATTGGGCAAGGAACAGTGGTGGGAGGCTCCGGCAGGAGAACCCCCTAGGGAAGCCTCAGAAGAGGAAGGCTCAGAGCCAGGGGAGTGGTGGTAGGACACGGAAGACAGGTCAGAGGATGGAGAGGAGGCAGAATGGTTGGATGCTGAACAAGCAGCAGGCTTGAGTGAGAGAAGGGAAGAAGAGTCAGAAAGCGCTGCAGACACAGGATAGGCAGCTGAGGAGGAGGTAGGGGCTGAGGCTGCAACAGATTTACAGGAGCCTGTATTCAGCTCCATTCCTCCCTTGTCTCCATGGGCACAGAGGGTTTTGCATGTAGCAGAGCAAAGAGCTCAGAGGGGGGGGGGAGCCCTCCCCAACAGAGTGAATCAACTTTACTGCTCGTCTCTGAGTCTGATCTGCAGCTGAACCAGCCCTGACACCATATTTTCCTAGAGTTCAAGGGAGTTGCGCTTCCACCCTCCCCAACTTTGGAGTTTGGGGGACAGGGGAAGGAACTCCTCCAGTGACACCATCTCTAACCTGCCCCCTTGCATTTGGACCAAGCCCCCCCCCCCCCCGTAACCCTTTACATAGCCCCTTGTACAGTTTACAACAGGGGCAGAGGTCCTTTTTCCCTTCTGGGCACCTTCCTGGGGGCTGCATGCAATTACTTGGCGGAACTGGAAACAAAAGTGGGCAGAGTAATGAATGTTAATGTTTACTTTTGTGCAACAAGGCTGGTTTCCACACACACCTATTCTGGCAATAATAATAATTTTTATTATTTATACCCCACCCATCTGACTGGGTTGCCCCAGGAACTCTGTGCAGCTAGCAGCATATATAAAAACATGATAAAACATTCAACCTTAAAAAGCTTCCCTATACAGAGCTGCCTTCAGATGTTCCCTAAATGTTATATACAGTGGTACCTTGGTTCTCAAACTTAATCTGTTCTGGAAGTCTGTTCCAAAACCAAAGCGTTCCAAAACTAAGGCATGCTTTCCCACAGAAAGTAATGCAAAACGGATTAATCCATTCCAGACTTTTAAAAACAACCCCTAAAATTCAACATGAATTTTACTATCTAACAAGACCATTGGTCCATAAAATGAAAGCAATAAATAACATACTGCAGTAACGCAATCAATCAATCAATCAATCAGTAGCTGAACTGGGTTCCACACAGTCACGAAAACAAAACAAAAAGAGCCACAAAAACGCAAAATAAATAGCAAAAACAGACAGACCTCAGTGTAACACTCAAAACAGAAGTGTGGCAGTCAAAACGGAGCACATTCGGCTTCCGAAAACAGTTCGCAAACCAGAACACTTACTTCCGGGTTTACAGTGTTTGGGTTCCAAGTTGAGTACCAAGGCATTTGAGAACCAAGGTACCACTGTAATTACTCATGCCAGTCAAAAGCACTCAGGGGGTGGGTGGCCAGAGAGGAGGAGGTGGGCCTGGAGCCTGAGGCCCCTTGCAATCCCCTCTTTTCCCGTTTTTCCAGTTCACCATTACTCCTAGCATCGTGGCCACCCAACCATCCTCATTCTACCCCCAACATGCCAAGATACCATGGTCGCTGCAATTTCCAAGCTGGATTGCCTCAGTACATGCTCTGCGTGGGTCTGCCCTTGAAGACAGCGCAGAAGCATCAACGGGCACAGAGCGCAGCTCCCCGTCTTCCTGTTACAGCTACTGTGACAAAAAACAGATTTCGGTCTGCTCTGCACAGCACCAGTTGCATTGTTTACCCATTTGCTTCCTAGTTCGATTCCACGTGCCAGAGCTGAAAGTTTTGCAAAGCCCACCCATCGACAGAGGCCTAAACGCCATGCATGTTATTATTTATTTGCTTCCTTCGTTAAATTCACATCTCAATGTTCCACTAAACGGTGTTTAATCAAGGCAGATAATGGAGTAAAAATTGAAGCATAGAAAACCTAATTGTTACATGGGGGGGATGAGGATATTCCCCCCCCCCTGCATGGGCCACCTGTGTCCTGCAGGTTTTCCACCCTTGATTGCTCTGTAATTGTGGCAGAATTCGCTAGACCTTTTCCAGATGGGTTTCAACATAGAATCATCTTTCACTTCTTTTTATTATTATTATCATCTTTCACTTCTAACAGGCATTTGTCCAACCTGGGTCATTTTCTGGGCTTATTCAGTACGTAGATTGCTTTTAAATGCAATTTTTTAAAAAATTGCCTCTCCTGTTGTTTTCATGATTGCAGAGTTGTTGTTTTTTATGTCACAAACCACTCTGAACTACTTGGAAACTAGCAACATCGTAAATGGGTTAAATCAATAAAAACATTATTCCCTTTCACCTCCATTTACCACTTCCTGGTGCACAAGCTTCTACCCGTAACCTAGAACACAACTTGTGAAATGCAAACTGGTTAAAAAGGCCTGCACAGGAACCAGCGGCCCCTGGTGCAAATCTCATCTTTGCCATGAAAAGCCTAGGTATCTCCTTAGGCACGCAAAAGCGACACAGGAAACTGCCTTAATGCAGAGTCAGGCCTGAACCAGAGATGGGAAACTTTGCCCCCCCTCCCCCCACGTTATTGGACTTCAACTTTCATTATCCCAGTGCAGTGTTAGATGAGTCTAATGATACCATTAAGGCCTTTGGCTCTCCTGGTCTGAAGACATTTCCCAGCCTTACCAGGAAATGATTGCAGTCAGTCCTACGATCTTATTTATTTTAATTTTTTTCTAAACCAGAGGAGTGTACAACCGTAAAAATACAGTGCTAGCAAGCGATAATATAAACAATATGAATTAAGAAGCAATGAACTACAGTACAAGGTTACTAAGCAAGACAAAGACAACAAGCATTGCTCTACCACTGAGCTATGGTCCTTCCCATAAAAGATAAAGTAAGCTTCTAGTTCTCATGGTTGTGAAGAAAATGCAGGATTAAACAGGGACCTGGAGAAATGCCTTATAGTACCAAGACAGGATATTGGTCCATTTGGCTCAGTATTGTCCACACTGACTGGCAGCAGCTCTCCAGGGTGTTGGACAACTCTCTTTTGCAGCCCTGCCTAGCAATGTCGAGGTTTCAACCTGGGACATTTTAAAACGCAAAGCATGCCACTGCCCCTCACCTGAAGGAGCCCTTCCCCCAAACTGTCCCTCCCCTCGCAACCTTTTGCACCTACAATACAGGTTTATGAACACAGGGCCGTTGTAAAAAATTATACCAAGTTATAATTCGAAGGCTTTAGTGTATTCTTGTGCGTACAAAGTATGAAATAGACTAGAATAGAATGCGGTTGGTAGATCATGAGACTCAACCTCAGGGTTGTTGGTTCGAGCCCAAAGATGGTCAAAAGATTCCTGCATTGCAGGGGGTTGGACTAGATGACCCTCGTGGTCCCTAACAACTCTACGATTCTAGATGATAATATATTATATCCCTTGGGTTTATTAGCAACACCGGCCTACCTTAAAAGGCAGTTGTGAAACCCTACCCCGCCCCTTCACCACTGCTCGTGCATTCCCCGCCCCTTTCTCCACTTCCTGGGTCCAGACCCCCCCCCCAAAAAAACCCTCCTCGTGTACTCACAAGACCCTGAGTCACCGTCTCTCCCTCTCCCCCACCCCACGGCCCCGCTGCCCCACCCAGCCTCACCATTTCTTGGTGCACTCCACCACCAGCTCCTGGTAACAGGCCACGAAGTGGAATTTGGCCGCCCGCTTGCCGACGCGCTGGAGCCGCTTCCACACCGAACTCATGGCCGCCCCGTCGGTTTCCGCGGCTGTCGCCTCGCTGCTGCCGCCCCGGAGAAGAGCTGTGGGTCGCTGCCGCCTTCTTCACACCCCACCGGCGCCCCTCCGCTCGGCCCCCATCACCCGCTGCTGCTGCTGCTGCGTCTCCTCCTGACCCCGAGCCCCGACGGGGCGAGCACAGCAGCCTGCAGCGAGCCTGCCTCTTTCTCCTGCTGCTGCTGCTGCCGTTGCCGTCTGAACGCCTGGCTCGCAGCCCGCGGAAACCTGGCCGGGAGGAAGTTGGTGCAGAGCGAGAAAGTTACAGACATCGAAGCGGGGAGAGGAAGAGAGAGCGGAGGGGGGGAGCCCGGTCTCCGTCCGCCGCTGGCAAACGGGCTGTGGGTGTGATCTTCAGACGGAGAGGGCGGAGCGCGGGAGGGAGAAGCAGCAGCGAGGCCGAGAAGGGAGCGAGCGACAGCTGACGGCAGCTACAGCACCCGCACCCACCCCGGGACATCGGGGCTGCGTGTCTGCAAAGAGACCCTCAGACGAGCTGCCTCTGGGCCTCGGGCTTGCGCTCCGTCGTTTTGGCCATATAAAAAGTTCCAACCTCCGCCGAGTTGTTTCTGCCCATGAACAGACGGCCTCCTCCTCCCTTCCCCAACCCCAGCCAAAGTTCGTAAATGGCTTCAAGACGCCTGCCTGCTGGGTCGAGCAGCAGTGTAAGGAAGGAAGCCTGTCTTAGGAAATAGTGCCTCTGGGCACATGCAGAGTGCTTGCGGCTGCTCAGATGGGTGCCACCTTTTTTTTTTCTTCCCCAAGCCACTGCCGTATATAAAAAAGGGAAATAAATAAAAGACGCCACACTGAGCAATTCCTCTCCCTCTCCTCCTGGCCCTGCGTTGGCCATTAACCAGGAGGAGGAGGAGGAGGATGAAATTCTGGCCAGCTGGCAACCCTGCTTTGTCAACAGCAAAACCGGCAATGTTGCTTGGCAAGGACAGAAAGACAGTCCAGGGCCATGTGACTAAGTAATGCGTAGTGGAGAGAAGGGTGCCTTCTGAGCATGTGCAGAGTGCATTTCGCTTGCCATGAAATAATCCCATCGAGGGTTAGAAGGCTGCATGCTGAAAGAGTTGATCTCCAGGCCGCTTTTGAACCTTTTTACATTTACGTCCAACTTTTCTTTCAAGAAACTTGGGGGGACCTACCCAGTTCTCCCTGAGTATAGTCCCAACACCCCTGTGAGGTAGATTAGGCTGAGAGATAGGCCGCCCAGGGAGCTTCATGGCTGAGGGGTGGGGTTTGAACCCTGGTCTCCCAGGTCCTAGTAGTCTGACACCCTAACCACTGCACCACACTGCCATTCGTTTTCTCCTCACCACTGGGGCTGCTCTTCCACAGCAGATGATAGACAGATGACCTTGGGTTGGGCTAGTCACTTACACCCCTCAAAAAAAATCTAACCTACCTCTCAGGGTTGCTGTGTGGATAAAATGAGAGGGGGCTATGTGCGCCCCCTTGAGCTATTTGGAGGAAAAACAGGCTATCAATGGCATTAATTAACAAGCAGTAACATTCTCACTGCCATCCACAGGCGTTCCCTGGAGGGTTTGGAGAGGGAATGGGAATACCGTGGTACCTCAGGTTACATATGCTTCAGGTTACAGTCTCCACTAACCCAGAAATATTACCTCGGGTTAAGAACTTTGCTTCGGGATGAGAACAGAAATTGTGTTCCGGCAGCGCGGCAGCAGCAGGAGGCCCCATTAGCTAAAGTGGTGCTTCAGGTTAAGAACAGTTTCAGGTTAAGAACGGACCTCCAGAACGAATTAAGTACTTAACCCGAGGTACCACTGTAATAATACCCACCCCTTCCTCACCATATTGCAAGCCAGAATGTATGACAGGACAGTATTTTTATTTTATTTTTAAAGTAAGGATCCTCCCGAGCAGACATATTTCACCTGTTCTGAAGTCTTGTTGCCAGCTTCAGGCCCCAAATTCCAGGTCTCTTAATCTTTCACCTCAAATTCTGAGCCTTCATTACACTCCTCAGCCCTCCCTCCTTCCCTTCCTCGCCTGCCATCTCTCCCTTCCTTCCCTCCCTCCCTCTGCTTCTTTGGCTTTTCACATATTTGCCTTCTGGCTCAGAGGGTATAAATAAGCACCCCGTAAACTGATCCCAAACTGATCCTGGCATCATCCTGGGTGGGACGGGTTCGTCATGGAAATTCACCAACCCCAAATTTAGCAACCGAGGGACAGAATCTGTCCCAGAGGCTCCGGAAGGGCAAGTGGGAGGGACGAGGCTCGTGTAATAGCCTAAATAATGCGACACCCTTCAAAAGAATGGGTGGCTTAAAACGGGGTGCTCACCTATCCCCACACAATCACAGCTCTACCACTGTAAGCAACACAGAACTGCAAGTGACTTTTCGCATTGGGATGTGTGTGTGTGTTTGTACATATCCTGTTATGGTTCCACCCACACTAGTGATTTGCCATAATAATGGAGGGGGAGTAGCAATGCACCTGAGCAGGCTCTTTTAAAATCGCCCCCGTTTTTAAATTTGCACGCAGGTGGCGCTGTGGGTTAAACCACAGAGCCTAGGACTTGCTGATCAGAAGGTTGGCGGTTCGAATCCCCGCAACAGGGTGAGCTCCCGTTGCTCGGTCCCTGCTCCTGCCAACCTAGCAGTTCGAAAGCACATCAAAGTGCTAGTAGATAAATAGGTACCGCTCCGGCGGGAAGGTAAATGGCGTTTCCGTGCGCTGCTCTGGTTTGCCAGAAGCGGCTTAGTCATGCTGGCCACATGACCCGGAAGCTGTACGCCGGCTCCCTCGGCCAGTAAAGCGAGATGAGTGCCGCAACCCCAGAGTCGGTCATGACTGGACCTAATGGTCAGGGGTCCTTTTACCTTTACCATTGCACAATTGCAAACTTTTATAAGGTTGGGGTGTGTGTGATAAAATCTGCAATTCAGTGGTGGGGAACCTCAGGCCCAAATGTGGTCCTCCATGCCTTTCCATGAGGCCTTCTGACTCTTCCAAGTCCCCAAACTTCCCTGGCTTTGTACCTTGAGAGTTTTTGCCTGTCTTACATGTCCCTGAACTCCAATCATGCCTCTTGCTTGCCTAGATGGAGGGCAGAGAAGGTTGTGTGATTGTGTGTGGGATACTAGCCTACTGTACAAAGGTAACATTTGCATTGATGCTCTGCTCACTTTTGCCTCCGGTCCCATAGAGTGTAAGGTCATACCCTCCAACATTTCTCCAATGATAATAGGGACAGTCTATTCCACAGTAATAATAATTTTATTATTTGTACCCTGCCCATCTTACTGAGTTGCCCCAGTCACTCTGGGCAGCTTCCAACATATATAAAAGCATAATAAAACATTAAAAATCTTCCCTAGACATGGCTGCCTTCAGATGTCTTCTAAAGGTTGTATTGTTACTTATCTCATTGGCTTGGGGGGGTCGCATAACTCCATACCCTCCAACATTTCTACGATGAAAATAGGGACGTCCTAAGGAAAAGCAGGACATTCCAGGATAAAATCAGAAACTGGGATGGCTTCTGTAAAACCGGGACTGTCCCTGGAAAATAGGGGCACTTGGAAGGTCTCTAAGGTTATCAAATCTGCTGTTCACTATGGCTTTGTCCTACCTCCACTGCTGGAGGCAGCATGCCTCTGAAGGTAAAAGGTGAAGGTAAATGACCCCTGGATGGTTAAGCCCAGCTGAATTTGACTATGGGGTGCGGTGCTTATCTCTGCTTTCAGGCCTAGGGAGCCGGCGTTTGTCCACGGACGGCTTTCTGGGCAATGTGGCCAGCATGACTAAACCGCTTCTGGCGCAACAGGAGACCGTGATGAGTGCCAGAGTGCATGGAAATGCCATTTTCCTTCCCACCACAGCAGTACCTATTTATCTACTTGCACTGGTATGCTTTCAAACTGCTAGGTTGGCAGGAGCTGGGACAGAGCAACGGGAGCTCACTCTGTCATGCGGCTTCCCACAGGCGTCTAGCTGGCCCTTTGCAAACAGGATGCCAGACCAAATGGGCCACTGGCACTTATGGGGCAGCTGTGAACAGGAAGGCAATTATTATTTATCATATTTGCACCACACCTTTCCTCTAACAAATTCAGAGGGCCCGTATGGGATTGTCTCGTTGTTTACTTCACAACAGCTCTGCAAGGTAGGCTACGCTGAGAAACAGTGGTTTGTCCAAGCCCACACAAGCAAACTTCATGACTCAGGAGGAATTTGTGTGAATCCACCCAGGTCCTTTGTCCATGACATCATGCCAAAATAACAATGTGCTGTCAGAGCGTGTTTTCCGGTTTTTAGCGCGGTTACCCATGGTTGAGCCCTTGGGAGGGTGGTGGCAGTCAGCAGCTGGAATTAATAAAGAATCCTTAAGGCTCATTTGGAATCTGTTGCTACCTGTTCCAAGGCAAGCATTTAATTAAGCACTCGGAGCTTCGCTCTGTGGTGCAGGACGCGAGCTTCCAGTTAAGAATGCTGTGTAAGCCAAAAGTTTTCATCATCCTTCATGCCAACAGAAGCTGATCCAGCCCAAGGAGTTATCTGACCCATTTGGCATCTCTCGCTCCAAAGCCTAGTCAGGAAAGTGCAAGCACGCTTTGAAACCCTGGTGTGGAAAAGTGGTTCTCATGACAGCAAGCCTGTGCAGAGCTACAGGTTCCTGCTGGCTGGGAAAGTGTGTTTCTTGCTTTTCTCAGTGCGTACAAGAGCTCTAGAGGTGGGGAGGAGTACTTGGGGGGGGGGGGGACAGCCCCACCCAGGACAAACAGAGCCTTCCTGTGACTCAGCCTGGCAAGAGCTGGCTGCTCACCCTGACACAGCAGGTGAGTGAGGCTGCCCCTGGGGCAAGACTTACAGGTGCCTTTGGCCCAGGGCCTGAATAGCAAAGAGGGATCTGGAGACGCCTCATTTTCTGCTGAAGTTTCTGAGAAAGTTGCCCAGATAGAGTAGGCCAATTCAGGCGAAGAAGGAGGTGGCGGCGTTGGATTGCCAAGAGAGGCTGGCTGGGAAGGCCTGAAGTCCTGCTTGAAATGAACAGAGGAATATGCCCTCTTCGGAGTCAGTTCCCTGTGTCATTTCCAGCCCAGTATTGCCCACAGCGGCTGGCAGGAACTCTCCAAGGTTCCAGGCAGGGCCTCATCTGGACATGCTGAGGACTGAACCTGAGACCTTCTAACTGCAAGGCACATGCTCTACCATGGAGCTCCAGACCTTCCCTAAAAGCTGCACAGGGTGGCCCTGTGACTGGGTTCTGGGACTTTGGTTACATGGCTTTGGGCAAGTCACTCACCCCCAGCCTCAGGTGCCTTTTAGAAGAACAGCAGAACAGCAATTTGCAATTTTACAAGGTGCATTTAGCAATCAGGGAGGGGCCACCGTGCAGGAGGAGAGAATATGTTCTGCGTGCAAAAGGTCCCATTTTCAATCATTTCCAGGTAGGATCTGTGAACGACTCCAGTCCAAAATTCTGGAGTGCCACTGCTGGTCAATGTGGACCAAGGCTGGCTAACTTGTGGGTCTCCAAATATTGTCTGACTACAACTCCCATAATCTCTTGGCCATGTTGGCTGGTGGGAGCTGTAGTCCAAGAACAAGATTAGCAAGAACAAGTCCAAGATTAGCCATTCCTGGTGTCAACGATATTGAGTTCTATGGACCAATAGTCTGACTCCATGGGCGCCAGCTTCCTATGTTCCTTCTGCTGATAATGTGTGTGGATGCTCAGTGTCCTTTAACTGCATGCAAAGTATTACAATTGAGGTTTTACTGAGGGCAGGATTAGATAGCAGATTCCTCCCAGTTTTTCAGGGTTGATCATTTTGTACTTGATGATAGTCCTAGCACAAAAGCCACACATGCTCTTGAATTGCTCAGAATTACCTTTTGCCCGTTTCAAATACGTCCTGTTCACTATTTTTATGTTAAGTGATGAATGTTAACATCCAACAGTGTTTTGTGCAATGGTATTTTGTTATCTCCATGAAAAAAGTGTGTGTGTGCGCACACACACAAAACCGTCCCACAATTCTGTAAACAGCCTTGCTCTTAGAATCTCCTCTTCGCACCATGTTGGATGGTTTCTATTCAGTACGCTAATTCCCAAAAAGCGCTGAATTTGGGCTGGAGCTTTACTGCTGAATCTCTTTCCAGTTCCAGCAACGAGCATGTGCAAAATGTCCTCCTCTTCACTGGTAACCCCCCTCTGCAGCTTCTGCCATGCTGCCTGGGGCTGCTGAGAATTGCAGTCTGGAGGGTACCAGGTTGGCAAAGTCTGGCTCTACACAAAGGCAGGGTTGGAGCTCACCAACTTTTCTCAGGCAGTAGGGGAACCCAATACAGATTAAGTCATGGGTCATAAGGCTGGGCAGAGAACACTCATTCATTCCAGAGGATGGCCTGTGTTCTTGTTTCTGATTCTTAGTTCTCCTGTGTTCTTGTTTCTGATCCTTTGCTTGCCACATTTTGTGCATTTCCTGAGTGCATCTAATGACTATCCAGCTGCCATCCATGCTCGAAAGCCAGAGAGCTTGCAGGCTTTTATCATGGAAGATAGTATTGTAGCCTAAACACCAGATCAAGTGAGATAACTGAAATCTAGGCAGCTCCTCAAAACTTTCCTCCTTCACCTTTGAAGTGAGTCTTTCTTTTTTTTCTTTTGCACTGCAAAATGCCTGGAACAACTGATCATCCTGATACACAAAGTCAGAGAGGCCCACAAGTCTAGCCACTTCTGAGATCCCTCTCAGTTGTGGCACCAGCAGCTGTTTCACAACTCAGCCCAAAGGAATATTCCAAACCCCTGATTTAAAGGAAGTACATCAGTCCCTGGAAGAGTCAGGCAGATGTAAATAGGAAACTCAGAAGCTGTGTGTGTGTGTGTTGGAAAAATATTTCAGACTTCTGGGAGCCAGCATCTAAATGTTTAGACATCTGTCACCCATGCTCAAAAGCCTGGGCGCATGCAAGGTTTTGAGGCAACACAGAACACTGTGTTCATTTGTTCCAGCTCAGCGAAGAGTTCTTTGTAACTCCAAGAGACAGGGCAGATTCACACCACACTCTTAAAAGCACAACCAACTCACAAAGCACATGACTTTCCCCAAATAATTATGGGAACTGTTTGTGCAGCTAGAGTTCCTAGCAACCTTAACAAACTACAGTTCCCAGGATTCTTGGGGGGTGGACGGACCATGTGTTTTAAAGGCACGGTTTGGATCTGCCCCCACTCCCAGTCTTGCTTTCCTTTTCTGCCACCCTCGTGGTACGAGGAAACAAAAGCAGCTCAACTTTGCCGAGGAGTTGTGTATAGACTTGGTAGACATTCCCTGGAACGATGCCAGAGCCAAGAATGGGCGGAAACAAGGAGCTGGGGAAGCCCAATTATTGAGACAATTATTGAGACAACCAGAGATTCCAGCAGCCTCACAAACAGGAAGAAG
The DNA here is from genome assembly GCF_964106645.2 of Podarcis pityusensis. Lineage (NCBI taxonomy): Eukaryota > Metazoa > Chordata > Lepidosauria > Squamata > Lacertidae > Podarcis > Podarcis pityusensis. The sequence goes on from NC_138041.1 coordinate 18,933,189, forward strand.
GGAACAATGGTTGCCTCAGTGTGAAAGGGATACATATGCTGGGGTGTGTGAGAGAGCAAATACTGGGGCAACAGATCTATAAGACTTCACCCAGAGCCTGTTTCGGTTGATGTTTGAGGTAGTGATGGTGCCTCTGACCATGTGCAGAGTAGCTGCACAACCTGGGGGAGGGGGGAACCTGTGGCCCGTCAGGTGCTGTTGAATCCTAAACCAGACATAGGCAACCTCGGCCCTCCAGATGTTTTGGGACTACAACTCCCATCATCCCTGACTACTGGTCCCTGTTAGCTAGGGATCATGGGAGTTGTAGTCCCAAAACATCTGAAGGACCATCCCACCCACTCCCCCCCACCAAAAAAAAAACTATGGATCAAGGCAGAGGACTGTCAGTAGTGGTACCATTGGAACAGGAATTTGGGGGCAGCAGGAGTCCCTCCCCATTGCAGCCTGGCAACATTTTGAAATAAACTAAGCAACACACATTGCCATAAAGTGGGGAATAAGACCATCACATCTAGAGTCTCAAACATACCTACCAGGATCCCTTCATATTCTGAGCCATGCAGAGTTTGAAATTGTAGCAAAAGGAGAGGGCATCCCTGCCAGTTTGTTTAGTGTTTCTCATTTTTTTAGCTAAGTGGTCATCCATTTGGGATTTTTTATACCTAGTTTTAAAATAACAATAACAATGAGTCACTCTTCCGGCTTCAGCAAGAGGAAAAAACCCAAGGATCCTCCAGCTTCCTACTGTGGCCAGGCTCCCAGCAGATGTGTCTGGCTTCCAGGCAAGCAGCTGTCTCTTAATGACATCGGTGCTGGTGCTGCAGGAAGTGATGTGGGGCGATGCCCGTCTCAGTGTGACACCACACCTTTGCTAGCCTGCCTGCCAGGGTTCTGCCTCTATGGCAGGGCTAGAGAAACCTTTTCTCAGCCTAAGGACCACATTCCCTTCCAGGGGCCACGTGCCAGGGTTCAAGGCAGACGTGGGCAGAGCAGTGGATGTAAATGTGGACCTTTGCACAGTAGACTATCAGGGTTTCCCAAACTTGGGTTCCCAGCTGTTTTTGGACTACAACTCCCATCATCCCTTGCTAGCAAGAGGCCTTCTCGGTAGTGGCACCCACCTTGTGGAATGCCCTCCCATCAGATGTCAAGGAAATAAACAACTATCTGACTTTTAGTAGACATCTGAAGGCAGCCCTGTTTAGGGAAGTTTTTAATGTTTGATGCTTTATTGTATTATTATTATTTTGTTGGGAGCCGCCCAGTGGCTGGGGAAACCCAGCCAGATGGGCAGGGTATAAATAATATATATATAATTTGTTGTTGTTGTTGTTAGACCAGTGGTCAGGGATGCTGGGAAATGTAGTCCCAAAGACAGCTGGAGACCCAAGTCTGGGAAACCCTGGTCTAGTACTCTCACACAGCCCTCTCTTCTCCAACAAGGCAAGGAAGGAGCAGAATCCGAGTTGAAGGACTCATCCCCAAACCAGGAAAAAACCCTAAAAGTGAGGGGTGTGGCTTGGGGAGATAGGTATGGCCTAGGGCCTGCTGCTCCCCACTGCAGCAAGACCATCCAGATCAGGAGGTAAAACAAAAGCTGAAGTGAATATGCCCCAGAGGAGCCGTGGTAAGCTGGAGCTGGTCCTGTGTGTGTCCACCTGTGTCCACATTTTATTCTTAGTGGCTCCAGTAGATTCCACAACAAGCAGCTGGCCTGGCCCATCATGAAACACAAGAGATCTCTTTAGAGCAGGGGTAGGCAACCTAAGGCCCGGGGGCCGGATGCAGCCCAATCGCCTTCTCAATCCAGCTTGCGGATGGTCCGGGAATCAGTGTGTTTTTACATGAGTAGAATGTGTCCTTTTATTTAAAATGCATCTCTGGGTTATTTGTGGGGCATAGGAATTCGTTCATCCCCCCCCCCCCCGCAAATATAATCTGGCCTACCACATGGTCTGAGGGACGGTGGTCCGACCCACAGCTGAAAAAGGGTGCTGACCCCTGCTTTAGAGGTTGTTCAAAACCAGGATCCTTGCTCCCACCCCAGCTTGGAATGAAACGCAGACAAGACCTGGTTCTGCGAGGCCATTTTATTCCCTGGATTCACGCCACGGTTGCAATGGGCTCCGTTGCAAAAATGCCCCATTAAAAAGAAACAAAACAATATATTAACTTAGCCGTCCAAAGTTTGTACCCAGTTATATAGTGCGGGATGGGAGAGAAGCAGAGGTCTGCCCCAACCCTTGTATTTCAAGGCCTTAAAATTAAAACCAAAAACCCAGAACAATCATATATAATTAAATATTTTAAAGAGGCCGCTTTTTAGGTAACGCGGCCGAGGCACTAATAATTAATCCAGCAAACGCAACTCTGCCTAGAAAAATCTAGCAAGTAAGCTTCTTCGTGCACAGTAAGTTCCTATCCAGCTACGCCATTTTGGGATGATTCCAAAGGACTGGGGATGGGGTGGAGGCTGGGACAGAGGCTCAGCCTCTAGAGCAACATTTCCCAAACCCGGGTCTACAGCTGTTCTTGGACTACAATTCCTATCATCCCTGACTACTGGTCCTGCTAGCTAGGGATGATGGAAACTGTAGTCTGAAAACAGCTGCAGACCCAGGTTTGGGAAACCCTGCTCTAGAGACACAGGAAGCTGCCTTATATTCAGAGTCAGACCCTTGGTCCCTCTCTAAGCTCAGTACTGTCTACACTGACGGGCAGCTGTTCTCCGTGGTCTCAGGAAGGGGCTGTTGCCTACCTGGGGATGCGCTGCTAGGGACTGATCCTGGGACCTCCTGCATTCAAGGGATGTGGGGCTTCATCTCCCAAAGAGAGAAAGAGAGCAGGTTTGGAGTGGCAGCCGTAGGGACTAAGCGAGGGAGGTGGCCGAGGGAAATCCTGCTACCCCAGCCCAAGAAGTCTCTTTCAGCTGGAAAATACAGTGCCTAGTTGAGGTGTGACGCGTTCCCCAGAAACAAACAGTGAGGTAGCCACAGGCATGGCCTCAGTTATGCCTCAAGCACCATGTACATGAAACAGAGCTGCGGCTTTTCTTTGAAATGGAAGGGGCTTCCTTGTCTCCTCTCGAGGAGACTTCCCTTCTGGCACAGCTGCAGGGTCAGATCAAGCGCTGCTGGGCAGCAACGCTGGGAGGTTTCTTCTAGGTTGGGGTGGGGAAACTTGGAGACCCCCCCCAACGCTGCTCCCAGAGGCCACAGGGCTAGTAGTGGCCAGGGATGACAGCGGCTGGAGGGCTCTCCCATCCCTTCTCCAGGAACCTGGTTGGCCACAATGGGAAGCCAGATGCTTAAACCCTAATGACTGCAGTGGCTCATCTGTCCCATAAGCCCCTTTTTCTGAGTGAGAAGAGGATGGCCTTTGGACTGGAGGCAAGCACTCCAGCCCATTGTTTTCTCCTGCTCCGGAGGATAGGACCCAAACCAATGGCTTCAAGTTACAAGAAAGGAGAGTCTGACTAAATGCCAGGAAGGACTTCTTGACAGTTAAGAGCTGTTCAGCACCGGAACGGACTCCCTCGGGAGGTTGTGGACTCTCTTTCCTTGGAGGTTTTTAAGCAGAGGTTGGAGGATCATGGATGCTTTAGCTGAGATTCCTGTATTGCAGGGGGTTAGACTGGATGACCCTTAGGGTTCCCTCTTAACTCTACGATTCTGTGGTTCTATGCGCACTTAGGGGACCACAACCAGTTCACCCGCAACAGGTGCCAAGCTGAGGGGATGCTGCAACAAGGACTTAGAACGGAAGGCAAGAGGCAGATTTTGCCGTTGCACGGGGCGCCGCTGAAATTTGAAAGCCCGATGTCCGCCACTGCCCAGAGGACTAAAAGGAATTGCACTCTGTTCCTGAACCGGCCACATACACAAACCTCTTTTTCTCTCTCTGGAAAGATTGCTCTGTGACATCTTGGCGGTGATTGAATGCTAAACCCCCAAAAGGTTAATTGTGAAGCGTAACGTGGTAGTTCTCCTCAGGGGTCGTTTGATTATGACGGAGCCAGCTGTAAACTGCCTGATGCAAACAGCCCTCCTCTCGCTCCTGCCAGTGACAGACCCCCTACATCGCCCCCCTGAACGTCTTTTGCGAAAGATGCAGGAGTCAGGTTCGGCAGCCGACACACAAGGGGGGGAAAGGCAAGCAAGGAGCAGAGGCAGAGGCTTCAGATGGTGATGTGGAAGGAGTCCTGGAGCCACTGATCCCGGGAGTTCTGGGGCTGGAGCAGGCGGAGCCGCTGGCCCAGCGGGTTCTCCTTGTGCCCGTCGGGGCTCATCTGATCCACCTCGAAGTCCTCGTCCTCATCCGAGAAGCCATTTTCAGCAGCCAGGCTGCCTTCCGAGTGCAGCGAAGAAGACATGTCCTGGAAGAGGCCCTTGTATTCCTGAATGGACTCGTACAGCGACCAGAGCTGGCAGAGCAGAGACATGTCCAATTGCCGGAGCCCCACCTGAAACAAAGAAAAGCAGAGAGGCTCAGCTGGAGAATCGGCAACACTTCCCGTAGTCCCAGCCGTTCAACACTTGCTACTTATTCCATGGGATGCGGGTGGCGCTGTGGGTTAAACCACAGAGCCTAGGACTTGCCGATCATAAGGTCGGCGGTTCGAATCAGTTGCTCAGTCCCTGCTCCTGACACCCTAGCAGTTTGAAAGCACGTCAAAGTGCAAGTAGATAAATAGGTACCGCTCTGGCGGGAAGGTAAACAGCGTTTCCGTGCACTGCTCTGGTTCGCCAGAAGCGGCTTAGTCATGCTGGCCACATGACCTGGAAGCTGTACGCCGGCTCCCTCGGCCAATAAACGGGAGCTGGCCTGATAAAGAAGTCTAAGCTTCCTGGCCCTTGATGTCAAATCGACCCTTTTGACTTTGAGGGCTTTTTGTTCTCCTCCTCTGCGCTTAAACAAAACAAGAGTATGAGGAGACCCTTGCAGCAGGCCAAAGATCCACTGAATCAAAAATCCTCTGCAGGGAACCACCGCAGAAAAGACCTGTTCTCATCTTGCCACCCTCCGGACCCCTCGCATTGGGGGCACACAGAGAAGGGCCTCCGAGGATGATCTCAGGGTCTGGGTAGGGTCCCAGGGTTTGGGACAGGACTCTTTCCCAGATGTACCTGGAGGTGCCAAATTATGAGCTCTGCCACAGAGCTTTGGTTGCACTGCCTTTCCCCACCGTCTCACTTTATTATGTACTGTTATAGGAATTCTAAGGTCTTATATATATAAAATAAATGTTCATAAATGTACAAGGCAAACATATACATAAGTATATAAACCACGTGTCTGAAATAGTACAGGAGAGCAATCCTGAAGCCATTTTGACTTTCCCAAATTGACCTCAAATATTTCGCTGCAAGGAGGAAGGAAATGGGAAAAGCTTTCCATTTGTCTTTGGACTGTAGGGGTTAGGTAGGAGAAACTAACAGAGGCCAACCAGAGAATATTGAGAAGCAAAGCAGCTAGTAAGTATGATCTTTATTAAACAGGGTCCCCCACGCAGGGATGGAGGAGAGAAACCCAGAACATTGGTGTGCAAGCTCTTATATAGACTTTTAAAATTGTCTACCCTGTAGTTCAAGACCACCCCCCAAAACATCAGACATACATCACAGAAAGAGGTGGTCCCCAGCAGAAATCTGAGTGCGTTGCTTCTCTCCTGTCTGCCAGGATACCTGATAATGCCTTATCTGATTGCCTTTTCTGGACTGCCTGGCTGTTCCTTTAAGATGGTAAATACTTATGGTAGTTCCTGGATCTCTTATGCATATTGATAGTTTGCCCAGCTTAACAGACACTTGCCAGACTGTATTTGCAGGGAAGTGTAAGCCCCTACAGTACAAAGAGAGAGAGAGTAAGCTATAATAAAAAAATGGTGCCAGAAGACAATTGCTGCAAACTGAAAATGGGTTTCTAGTATGGGTTTCTGCTGCTCCCTGCTGGAGGAGGAATGCACAGCACATGCTTTGAAGCCATGCCAAGTCGCACTTCTCCTTGACTTCCATTCGTTACATTTAACGGTTACAGGCAACCAACCCAATTTACGTGGGGGCTGTGTTTAAGTGAAACAGTGCATATTTGAAACAACATTGGAAAAGCCTGCCAAGAACCTCTCAACCTCTGGAAAACCTTGAAAAACCCTTTTTAAAAAACCAGACTCCCTCCAAACTTCCTTGCTCAAACTCCAATAATAATAATAATAATAATAATAATAATAATAATAATAATGATAATTTTATTATTTATACCCTGCCCATCTGGCTGGGCTTCCCCAGCCACTCTGGACGGCTTCCAAAAAAACATTAAAAAACTCCAACTCTCCGCAGGCCTCAACGGCTCCTGGGATTGCACTTGCAAAGGCTTGTGGGATTGCTAGGTGCTGTTTCCATGCCTTTTTTGCCCTTTCTGGGCTCTTCTAGGGACATTTTTGCAATTTTTATATTAACTTCTGGGTTCGGCGCAATGCCCACATGCACAGATCCGTGGGGAGTTGCCTGTGCTTTTAAGTGGACTGCAGTTCCAAGGGTGGTTTGCCGTCTCTGTTGAGTTTGTTTTCCCAACCATCTTGTGGGGGGAGGGCCACTGTTTAGTCTCATTCTCCTCACACACAGGAAAAGCTGAAGTTGCACCCAACCGTAGAGCGTAAAAAGAGCCCTGATGTCTCAGACCACCAGCCTGTCTGGCCCAGCCTCCTTTCATCACAGTGGCCACCCGGATGCCCCTATGGGAAGTCTGCAAGCAGCACCCGAGGGCAAAAGCAGCCTGCCCCACTTGCAATTCCTGACAACTGGCAGTCAGAGACATACTGCCTCCAACAGCAGACCAGTGTTAGAAATTAGTCAGGTGCCAGGCGCGTTTTGCGACGGTCCAATTGTGACCATGTGGAGATTTGTGGATGTCAGGTTGGCGACTGGGGAAAGTAAGAGAAGGATCTGAAATATTTTCCTTGAAGTTTGGATCTGTTCTATTCTGGATAGTTTTATTTCATGTTTTAATGTTGTGAACCACTTCGATATTTCTTTTTTAAAATATAAAGCAGTATAGAAATGATGACGATAATGATAATGATAATATAATATTGGGGGGAAAGACATTCCGTTGTGGCAACCATAACCTAGGTGCCATTTAGCAATTAGCTTATATATCTGAGTTTCTAACACTGCAGAGGACATAGCCTTATCGTGCACAAATCCCACTTTCCCAGAGTTCATAGATGGAAGCTCTAGGCGGAAATGGGAGTACCTGATGTCCTCCATTGCCCAGGAGCCCCTTCGGCCAGCATACCAATGGTCAGGAATGATGAGAGTTGTAGATCACAGGATCCTCACGCCCACTCTAGCCACTGTACCATACTCTCTCCTAGATTACCATCCTTTCACTTACTTTTAAAACTGCCAGTCATTACAAAATGGGTCTCAAGGCAAAACACTAACAACAGCTGTAGGGAAAAAACCTTATGTTTTACTCTAGACTATTTAGAATTCATTAACATGGAATGCCATTGGACACCACTGAGCATTGCATTAATGTAGACTTTGGCTTATATCAAATGATCTTCACAGCCTGACATTTGATTGAGTGCACGTAACTACTTCTAATTTCCTGGGCACTGACTGCAAACAAAGATGTCTTGTAAGTAGCAAGTTTGTCCTGATCTGATGGCAGATAACAAACACTCTAAAGATGCATAAATCCAGGGTGACTGTTTCAAGGAGGCAAAATACTCTGATCCTAGTTGTATTTTACAGGTGATCATGCACTATGCATGGTGCTGTTTTACTGAGCCCAGTCGATGTATGCAGGTTGATCCAAAAGCATTTTAGCATATTTACCATCTGGCTAAACTGATAATTTGGGGCGGGGGGATGATTATGCTTTTCTCCAGGAGGAAATCCAATGTGGCATGCAAAAAGGTTTTTAAAGACAAACAGACCATTGGCATACAGAAAATACTTAGGTTTCTGCAATCAAGTCCAATAAAAAAGTAAGTGTAGTGTCGTAGTTAGAGAGTAGGAACAGGGGAAAGTAAAGTTAAAATCATAGAACTGCAGAATTGGAGGGAGGCCTTGTGCAACCTCCAGGAGGCTGATGCAGGAAAATGAGAAGCAGAGCACCCCAAATCTATGCCTGTCCATGTCAGGCTGACTGGGTGATCTTGGGCCAGCCACTCTCTCTCAACCTACCCTACCTTACCGGGTTGTTGTGAGAATAAAAGGGAGCAGAAACCATGGCTGGATCTAGACACATCAAAGAAGTGTTTCAGTTAAACCACTTTGTATGAGAAATCAGGTTGGCAAAAAACGGAACTCCACAGTGCCACCTGGTGTCACAGTGTTGGAATGCCTTAGCAACACATATAAAACGCCTTTTCTTTGCCAACGTAGCTGAGTCCCACGTGTATTTAGAGGGGAGATGGGATGGAAATGGAAATTTAAAGCATGTGGCACACTGGATTAGGGCTGTGCGCAGACCACAGAGCACTAAGAAAAGACGAATCTGGCCTCCTCAAGTCCAGAAAGTGGTAACACAGCTTTACAATAATGTAACTTAGGGTTGAGCTACCTAGCAAGGAAGGTGGCTCAGCCAGGCGATCAATGCCTTTCCTTGAGAGAGGGGGTGGTCCCCACTAGTCTAAAGGAGGTGGTGGCAAAGACCACCCCCTTCAGAAACCCTCCCTGGGTTTGGAAAACCTAAGCAAGGAACTCCATGTCAGGCTAAAGTGATTGTTCTGTTAGGACAAGCGTTTTGGCTTACCAGACCAAACAACTGTCCTCTCCCGCCTTGTGTTGCAGGGGTTCTCTCAACCCCTGAGCCAATTCCGGGGGCTGTGGGGGAAAGGGGAAGCCCCACTGTGCAACAGAAGTCCTTGGGGAGGGCCTCCAATGAGTTGACTCCCACCCTAAGTAATTATTAGCTGGTCCCCAATGTCCCCTTCTTGGGCAAGATTATTGCATGAAACCAATTTTCTAGAGCCATTTCAATCAGGGTTTAGGCTCGGAGAGTTTCGATCAGCCCCATAGAGCTTTCAGTGGGGAGTGCTGCAGGGCTCGATCTTATCCCCCGTGCCGCTTAACATCTACATGAAACGGCCAGCGTTTTGGAGTGCGTTGTCGGCAATATGCTGATGAAATACAGCTCCATTTATCCTTTAGACGTGGAGGCATGGCAGCAGATGTGCTAGCTAGACAGATGTCTGACCTCTGTAACGGACTGGATGAAAGCCAATAAACTAAAACTTAACCCAGAGGGGCTGTTAGCTGATGGTTTCCTAGATCGGATGGGTGAGGTTTGGCCTGATGGGGTCACACACCTCTAAAGGAGCAGGCGTGTTGAATGGGGGTACTTCTGAGTCCACCAGCGTCACTTGAGCTGATGTATTTCATCAGCTTCAGCAGATGGCCCAGCTTATATTTTTCTCTCTATCTGGACAGGGATAGCCTAACTTCTGTTGTCTGGTAAACCTCTAGGTTAGATCACATTACGCCTACATGGGAATGCTTTCGAAGAGAGTTCCAAAATGGTAGCTGGTTCAGCATTCAGCAACCAGATTGCAGACAGACGGCTTTCTTGGTATAACTGCATTGACTGGCAATTAGATTCTCAGCTCAATCCTGAGTACTGGTATGACCTATAAAGTTCAGGACCCCAGTGCCTCAAGGGCTGCCTCTCCACACATGAACCATCCTAGGCCCTGCATTCATCATCTATGAGCTCCCCTCCAAAGTGTAGCATTACAAAAACAGGCCTTCTCAGTGGTGGCTCCCCATTTGTGGAATGCTCTCCCTAGTGAGGCATGCCAGGCACCATCACTATGCATTTTTAGGCACCAGGCAATACCATCCTTATTTCACCCAGGCTTCTGACCCTTACTTTTGGAAGTATGTTTGGGACCTGTGTGGGTTTTTTTTACTCATCTTTTTAGTGGAATGGGCTCTTGCATTTTAGCTTTGTTTAACTCTTTATCTTAGTGTTTATTTTGGTACCTCGCTTTGAGTCACTTTTGTGACTCTAAGAATATGCATAACTGCGCACTCATCCTTGCCCTGTGTTATTTATTCAGGTTCTGCTGGGGAACAAAATTAAGCTGTGCCCTGCCTCTTGCAACCAGCTAGAAACCTTATTCAGTGCCTTTCTGGATTCCTGCGGACACAGTCATATCCTTGCAGTCAACTGAGGACTAAAAGCCTGCAGAATTTTGTAGCCCAATACAACTATCTATGCAGGTGGCTTGAAAGGACCTGAGAAATGCACATTCTGGTGGAACCCAAAACTTGAGTGGCCCAAGACAATTTGTTGCCCAAGGCAGAATAGTAAATTACCCCCTCCAATGACAAGGGACACAGCATCTAAGGCTGGCCCAGTTATGTTGGCACATGAGCTCGAAAATCCCACAGGTGCGTCTCCCTGCGGGCACATACACAAGAGTAATAATACATCAGATAACTTAACCGCTTCCTCCTCTTTCATGCCATCCCAAATCGGCCTGCTTCCTTTCCCCAGTAACAGGTCCGCCTGAGGGTCCCGACTTACCATCTCCTTGCGCAGCACCGCCAGGGCCGAGTCGAGGTTGGCGGGCTTGCTCCGGAGCAGCACTTTCTCCGAGGAAGCCTGGGACTTGCTCAGGTCGTCCTGGATGCGCGTCTTCTTGCTGTAAACTTTCTCGATCTCTCGCCACGAGCCTCCGCTGGAGTTGAGGATCCCGCTGAGCCCCTTGGGCAGCGGGGGGAGACCCTCGATGGCGCACACGTTCCCCGCCAGGCTGTCCTGGGAGGACTGCAGGCAAGTCATGGCGAAGGAGAGGAATATGTTTGGGGGGTGGGGGAGGAGAGGAGAAAACGGGGGGGGGGTCGAAATCAGCCCCCACCCGCGCCCGAGGATGGAAAGAAGAGGCCGGAGGCCGAGAGGGAGCGCCCACCGGACGGCAGAGCTAGCCAGCCCCCAGCCATATACGGAGGTGAACAGAGATGGCGGGTGGGGGCGACGCTTCAAAAAGGAGAGGTTCGGGGGCTCGGGCCTACCGGTCTCCACGCCGATTTGGCTGCAGAGAAAAAGGCACTCTGGCTATGCTCAGAGGCCCCCTCGAAACTGCTGGCTTAGGGACCTATGCAGGCTGGGAAACAGGCCCGCGCTGTCCTTCTCTCTCTCCAGCCGGCTAGCTTACCGAGGTCGGCTCGGAGGCGACCCAGCTGGCTCCCCGCATCCCGGGGCCCTGCCCCGGCTGCTCCGGACACCAGACGGCGGTGCCCTCCCGGCCGACCCGCTTGGCGCAGGAGAAGTGCCCCGGCCGCGAAGAGCGCAGCTCCGCCCGGCGCCCGTCTCCGCCTTTGTTCACGCTCTGCCCGTGGCGGCGGCGGCGGCCACACCCGCAGCGCCCCTGCCTGCCTCCCCGCTCGCTTGCTTGCCGTGGCGGCGCGGCGCGCACAAGGACGCCGCTTAAAGGGGCGGCCGCCGCAGCGGGAGGCAAAAGGACGCCGGGCCTCCTCCTCCGCTTGAGCCCGTTTTCAGGGCCGGGAATGAGCTCTCGGACGTGGAGCACGTGCAGAAGCCGACGCCCTTCCCACTGACGGGGAGAGCGCAGGTGCCGCGTCTCTGGGTTGGCAAAAGGGCTTGCTGAGCGCACCCCAACCTCCACGCGGCAAGCGACTGCAGGGGTGCCTGCGCTGACGCAGGGCTCCGTTTCCTTGGAATGAAGGTCAGCGGAGACCGTGGTTTCTTTAGGTTATATACCTAGGGCGCCAGCTTGAATAAAAAATGGGGGGGGGGAGGTAAGCCCCTCCCCGCATAATCGATCACAAGACGCGGCACACGCACACCATTTGGAATACTTTCTGGGCAGGGGGGCGAAGGGACCTCTGCCCCTAGGAGTTGGTTCCTATGCTATTTCAGACCCTCCAAATCCCAGATTTACAGGACTTGTCCCAGTTTCTGATTGGATCCCGAAATGTCCTGCTTTTCCTTAAGACGTCCCTATTTTCATCGGAGAAATGTTGGAGGGTATGGAGTTATGCGACTCCGGACCAAGGAGATAAGTATGCACTGCAATTATGCAACCTTTGGAAGACATCTGAAAGCAGCCCTATATAGGGAAGTCTGACCTGGTATAAGCAGCTTCTTATATTCCTAAGAAGTCACTGAGGATGCACAGAGTTCCCCAAACCCTCAGGCTGCTTCCAGCATCGCTAAACTCATAGTTCTGTCTGCCTCTGTGTGGCGCCAGAGCTCTGATCTTAAAACCCCATCCCTGCAGGTAAATCCCCCTTTTAAATATTGTCCTTGCCTTTCATGGAGGAAATATCAACCCATCTCCCCTGAGCAAATAATTTGCTTTATCAAGAATGGTCAGTTCAGAATTTTCCACCTGTTAACCATATTCACTATGTGCCATCTGTGACAGGCTACTTTGCCTAGCCAATGGTAGAGCCCACCCTGCTTTTGGCAATGGCTAATGAGCTAAAAACCAAGCCATGTTCCTTTTCTCCAGCACTGCTTTACTGGAGTCTGAGACCAAGTGAGAAATCCGCCAGAGGTTACCATATCCCAGTCCTTGTTGTGTCCTTCCAAATGACAAGCTAATATTTTTACCATTATGCTTCACACATCCTGACCCTATGTAGAACGCTAAGCCTGCCGATTTTGATATGCTTAGGTCTGCCCAACTCTGATTAGAAAAAACGCAGTTTGTGTTTATTGGTGGGGAGAGAAGCTTGGCACCTTTCCGCTATCAGACTGCAGCTCTGGAAGACTGCCACTGACTGGTCGTTTCTCAGTGCATCCTTTCTCTTTCAAATGACACCCAACCTCCCAACAGGAATGATAGGGCAGGCTAAAGTTGCCTGCTTGCGGTAACATTCTCTACTGGACTTGTTTACTTCCAGTGCAGAACACCAAGGTATTACGCCAGACTGGGGCTTAGTGTTGCGTAACTGGGGAGGATCATACTTTGGTAGCAGAACACATGTTTGCATGGAGGTCACAGGCTCCATCTCTGGCATCAGGACAGTCACAGGAAATGCTGCTAGGAAGCAGCTCATAGTCAACATAGGCCAACCTGGTGCCCTCTGTTTCTGGCCACAGACCGGGGCAGCTTTAAAATATGATCGGCCAACTTCAAGCACAAGGCCATCAGTGGCTACTAGCCACAACAGGTATGTTCTACCTCCATTGTCAGAGGCCATACGCCTTGAATGCCAGTTTCTGGGAATCACATATGGGGAAAGTGCTGTTGTACGAGGATTCTGCTTGCAGGTTTTTCATAGGCATCCAGTTGGGACACTGTCAGAAAAGAAGGCTGAATTAGATGGGCCTCTAGCCTGCTCCATCAGGGCTCTTGGGTACACAAGGCAGCTTCTTCTGTTCCTGTTGCATTTGTCTGTTGTCATGAAGCATAAAAACAGACACATTCCAAATTCAGCCCCAGACTCATAATGCAAATGCAGAGAAACCTTGGTTGAATACTGTTTCACATTAGGAAACCCGTATCACTTTCCTAAGGGCTACATTATGCCAGCAACTATATTTGGAGCAGGCAAGAACCCAGAATTCTCACAGCAAGATGTACCGTATGTTCATGTTTCTCTGCTGTGTATAAGGATCCAACTCTGCCGGTAGAAAAGGACTAGAACATGCTATCTTCAACCTCCTCATAAAACCAACCAGACAGGGGAAATGCCAGATTTCTCCTGACTTTCTGCAGCTTCCATAAGCATAGATGATTTGGTAGCCAGAGTGCTAAACCTTGGCTGCTTCTGGCATGATCTCCCATCCTAGAATTTTGTACCCTTGCAAATATATTGCATGCTCCTCCCAAAGGGGCCTGGCCTTCAGCTTGAGAGCTATTGGTTTAATTGATCATTCATGAAGGAGAAAGCAAGGCCTATCAGAATCCACATGAATTTAGGGATGAGGAACCAGCAACATATGGAGAGTCACAAGTCCCATCATCCTGACCACATTGTCTTGCCTAATAGCAGTTGCTGAACAACACCTGAGAGGCCATGCGTGTCCTATCTCTGTTCTACATGAATGTTTGTATAGCTTGTGACTGCCCCCCTCCCCTAAGCTAAACCCTTGACAACCCTAATTTTAGAGTATCATGCAGGCAACAAGACCAGGACGTTTACTGAGTGGGCCCAAAGTTCTGCAGGATGGTTCTATGCACCCTTGTCAGAGGGGAAATCTAACTCATTTCCCTTCCTCATTTTGTCCCAAATGAGACCCACCAGTTCAACAAAGATCTCCAGGAACCTTTCCCAAACTTCAAGACAACCAGAATGAGACAAAAAGCAACACGTTTTAATCGGAAGAAAGAGCACAGTCTTGTTTGAACTGCTCAGACTCTAATCTAGCCTCTAAGAGACACATTGTTTGGTGCCATAGGCATGGCTGTGATCCTATGGCTTGCCAATGCTCCTATACATCAGGGCCACCGCCCTGCAACAGTTCCTTAATTCCTTTGAGGGATTCTGTGCAGGACCGGATAAGTGAGCAGAGCTGTATGCTTGTTTCAACGCAAGTGCTCTGCTGGAGCTCGTGGACAGCCCAGTTGATCTTCTGCAGTATGGCCTCCTCCGCTGCAGCCAGGGCACCAGTGGAAGGTGGGCAGGCAGGCACTGCAACAGGGGCTGGGAGTGCTGGAGCAATGGCAGAAGCTCTGAGTCCTGCTGCTGCCCCTTCACAGTGTTCTGGGCGTGGCACATGGCGAGGAGTTGGCAGAGAGGAGAGGTACTCAGGTGAAGTGGCATCATCTGAGTTAGCAGCTAGCTGTCGTTCACGCACTTGGGATAGAGCAGCTTGAGCATTCAGGGCTGCAGAGAAGAAGCACATAGGCATCACCACAGAGCCCTGTTTCTCCTGGACCTCCTGCCCCAGTCCTGCACACACACAAGCGTCTTGCAAGCATCCCAATGAAAAATAACAGGCAAGCACCACTGGAAGATCTAAGCAGCAACTTAACACTAACTCTCTCTTGTTAAGTGAAGCAGAAAAGGTTCTTTCCTGGCACACCCAGAGGCCCACTATAATAATTTTACAATAATAATATTTTTATGATTTATATGCCATCCATCTGACTGGATTGCCCCAGACACCATGGGCAGCTCCCATAAAACGCAATAAAACATCAAACTTTTAAAACTTCCCTGTACAGGACTGCCTTCAGATATCTTCTAAAGGCAGAATGAACAATACAAACTTGAATATAGGGATCATCCAAGTTGCCAGAGCATCAATGTGTAAGCATTAAACAAGTGCTGCAGCACCAGTTATGGTTTATAGCAACTGCTGCATTTAAACTCCAAGAAATGGAGTCAGACTCATGAATTATTTCCAGCTAATTAAGAAATACCTCTCCCCACCAACACATAACGGGAGGAAAGCCCTGGTTCCTAATTCCCACCTTCTAATCCAAGACTCCTGCCCTTCCCAATCCATCCCAGTGAGGCAACCTCCCCACACTACCCCAAACATACCCGGATTGTCCTTGTCAACATCAGAATTAAGTTCTTGGCAGGCGACACAGTACAATTTCTTCTGCTTGTCTTGCAGCAAAATAGTCTGAAAGGGCAAGGTTATAGCAAGGAGAGAAAAGTGTCAGAGCCTGCAAAAGGAATGTGATGTGTGTGAGAGAGAAAGAATGGTGTATGGGGGTGGGGAGGTGAGAGAAATTACACCAGCGAAATAAATAAAAACCTGGATTCTAGGCGCCAAAATTCTAACTGTGAGCTAATGTTTGATAGAGAAAAGATTGTCACAAGATGTCAGGTGCTGAGGAAAGAAGCAGGAGCTTCCTCCACTTTAAAGACACAGATGCAAAATATTGGTTGCCAACCTGGGCACAATTTACCTCATTGTTTTTGCAATTACATTCAGGGACATATAAAAAACATTCTGCACTTGCTTAAGACCAACAGATATCCCTTCTTCAGAAAGACTCCAGCTCTCTCCAAGGAAAAGATTAGGGCAAAACTATTGTGTGCATGTGTGTGTAGTGGTGGGGATCACAAATGATATGCAGGTGCTACTTTCTGGATCCCTCCTATCTTCTACTGGCCATATGACTGCATATTGAAACCAGTGCTCTGACTACTGGAGAGAGAGGAGCTCTCTTGGCTCCTGTTTTCAGAAAACTACAGGAGAAAAAGATTTGGCTAAAATCTGGGTGAGAACTCAAAGGCTTGTTGATCTCATTATTCCCACCCCAACTTTCTCCTCAAAACTCGAGCAACCTTTTCAACTTAAAACCTCAGGCCTCATATTTTCTTCCATGGTTTGAGCATAACTTGCTGTTTCTAACGGTTGCTGCAGACTTGCTGAGCCTATGTGTGGCCCTCTCCCACAACCTCGTAAATAAGACCCAAAAGTCTTAGTTGCCTTCTAAAAAATAGCTGGCAGAGGCTAGCTAAGGAAGGGCATAGAGCGCTGTTTCTCCCACAACAGCCTACTGCCTTTCTTTGGGTAAGTGGCCTTTCCTTTCCCAATAGCCCACTTTCCTTTTATGCTGGGATCAGAGGAAGGATGGAACCTTCTGCTTCTCTTCCACCAGCCTACTCGCTAGCCTATGGCACCAGGTGAATGCTGAAATATGCTTTACAGGCCAGTGACTGCCACAAAAACAGCATATACAAGCCATAATAATACTCAACACTGCCACAAACTATTTCAAGCATTCAGAATGCTTCTTATATGTTATCTCGCTGTATTCAACAGCCCTGAAAAATGGAGACTGTATTGTAGATGGGGAATGAAGTGCAGCTAGGAGACTGACTTACCAGAGGCCATTGAGGGGACTCTGGCAGTGCTAAGATTCAGACCAGTGACTCCGCAATTCAGAGCTCAACCTCAGCTCAGCCTTCAGCAACCTGCTACCCTGATGCCTTCGTGTAGGCATCAGGTTGGCAAAGGCTGTCTTTGCCAGTCGCTACACCAACTCTTTATTATTATATAAAAGCACCGCACTTCAGGGAATTCTCCTGCCTTTAAGGCGCTTGAGTTTAAGAACGGTTTTTTAAAATTATTTATTAGAAGCCCTTAAACTCCTCTCAGATGTGCTGCGGCTCCGACCTGCCCAGAAATTCTTCCTTGGCGGAGCAGGGAGAAAGGGATGACAGAAGATAGGGCACTCTGAGCGTGCTCAGAGGTCCCTTCGTTCTCCCCCTCGGCCTCGCGCTCTGCAAACGTGACCAGGCGCCTTCGCCTCCTCTCACCCCGCACTCCTCGCAGCAGTCGCCCAGCATGCGGTAGCCCTTGAGGAGATAGTCGCTCATCAGCTTGCTGATCTTGTCCTGCCGTTCGCGCCGGGCCTGGATCACCTTCAGCTCCGCCTCCGACGGCGGCTGCCACTCCGGTTCGTCGCCTGGGCGAGGGAGGGAGAATGGGAAACAGCGGCGGTGGGGAAACAAGCCTTCTCGGTCCCCGTCCCGCTAGCCGATTACTGGGCCAGGCTCGCCTCTCGCCAGGGCCTGCAGGCCCGGTTGCCATGGTTACCCCTCCTCCCTCACTTACCTGCCGCGTTGAGCGCCATGATGTTCCCCGGACGCCGCAGCTTCCGGCTTTGACCACGCCTCCTCCCTGGTCATCCCTCGCAGAAACTCCGCCTACAAACCTCTGTCCTCCTCTTTCCCTCCCCCCACGAAACTGAGGCATTAAAACGAAGGTTCCGGCGGGACATTTGCTTCCACTTTAGGTACACGCATGGAAATTGGCTGGCGGACAGCGTAGTCTAATTTCAAGATTGTTGGCAATCCGTAGATTCTGGCACGCATAGGCTTCCCTCCCATAAACCCACGATGTGTCTGCGGGAGAAGCAGTTTGCAGCCGCTTCAAGGGAGAGAAGGCACTCTGCACATGCTCAGTGGGAGGAAAGGTTGAGTGGTAGAGCACATGCTTTTTATGTAGAGTGCCCCAGGATTTGGCAAGGCATTTGAATGAGAAAATGGAAAGCTGCTGCCCAGTGGAATACAGAGTGCTGATCTAGGTCAATTAAGTATGGGTGGGATCATAGCTCACATCTTTGCATGCAAAATGTTCTAGGTTCAATTCATGGCATCCTCAGTGAAATCAGTATCAGGTGGCAGGTGATGTAGAAGAGCAGCTGCCAGTTTGAGGGGGCAATAATGGGCTAAATTGTTGCTTCTTTTCTTTCTGACTGGGGTTTCCCAGAAATATATGGCCATCTAACCAAAACACAGATATCCTGCAGTATAATTCTATGCATGTGTACTCAAATTCCACTGAATTTAATGGGACATACTTCCAGGTGTGTATAATATTGCAGCTCAACACTAATAATTCATTTACCTGCAGGACTTACAAGTTTCTCTGGGATGCCCTTATGTTCTAATTAAAGTGAAAACTACTTCTGGAGATGGTGGAGAAACCCAGCAGTTTATTGTTGCAGTCAGTTGGCAGCAGCCTGGGTATGCTGACCTCTCGCCCTCAAGTAAAGGCAAAAAAGAAAGGAGTTTGTGCTATTCAAAATCATCTTATTCCGGATAAATGTGCCTGAGGGTTTTTTAAAAATTGAAATGCAAATATAGGGCACAGATTTTTATCTCCATACAGATATCTGCGCACACCATACATTTAAATCACATTGCTTTCCCCAAAGAACCTCAGAAACTGTAGTTTGATGGGAGTTGTAGTTCTGTAAGGTGGAAGTTTCAGTTCCCAGAACTCGGGGGGGGGGGGGGGACCATATGCTTTAAATGTAGGGCATGTATGCAGTCCAAGTGGTGGGGTAGGAGGGTGTGATGTCTATGACAACCCAACAGTGTAATCCCCCGCTATGATCCCCAATCTGCAGTTTGGGGATGAGGTCATAACCATCTTGTTTCATGATGCTGATACCAACCCAGTAGATGGGAGACTGAGCTTGATACTCTCTAATAAAAGACTTCATATTATTGCCTTTTTGCTCTTTATTGATGAAATGCAACAGAACAGATCAGGGTCTGCAGTGAAATATTACAGAGATCACTCACTATTAATTTCCAAATAGACAGAAACAATAATGTAGCAGGATATTAAAAACATTTCAAGTGTACTCTTTTGGCTAGCTTTGTTCACATGGTTGTATCTTCAGACAGACCCAGTTCCCGAGGTTCTTTTCTTTGCGGGGGGGGGTGTCCTGTTCAAATGAGACAGGGAAGCAAAAACCAACCAATACCATGTCAGATGCAGCAAAAATAAAATTGCTTGTTTTTCTTTCTATACCTTTCCCCCTCCGGACACAGCAACCCCGAAACACTTTTCTTCGTAGTTTCTGATGTTCTTGCAATAGGAAACCCTCGTATCCCGCGGGCGACTAAAAATGGTTTACAAACCTACCCCGGAAGTTTAAGCTAACGACAATTCAAGAGCGCCCACTAAAGGCGGGCTGACCCCAGAAAGGAAAATACAGGCTGGCCCAAAGCAGGAATTCTCTTTCTCGGTGCACTTTTCCCGCCCCCACTATACAGAAGCGAAAGCTGGGCATAGAAATCATTGGGAAAATCCAGACTTAAGTTGTGGTTGGTCAAAGATTGCTGCAAATATGAGTAATTTTTGTCAATTCTTATTTTTTTAATCATTTCAGAAAAATGTGAAAGCGCAACTCTTCTGTGCGCGAGGTAGCGGAGCGTGAGACTCCTGTACGCAACTGATTGCTGAATTAGGGCTGTCAGAGACTCAGTAAGACTGAAGCAAAGCTTCAAGCAACGTAACCACCATGCTGGCATTTGCATTGGCAGAATGTTTAAAAGCAAGCAAAGAAAACAGTCGGGGTTTTGTCATACGAAGACTCAAGATGGAAAGAGGACGAAGAGGGCTAGAGTCGCACTTACAGTAAAACCCCGGATTTTGCAACACAGTTCCAGCTCGGAATGTGGTAGCTGTTTAAAATCCGTGCGAGGTGCGCTTCTCCGTTTTGTCGTTCTGTGGTTGCGACCAATCGCGACCAGGCAGCGCTGAATTTTAATACCTCCCCCCCCCCCCCCCGCTTGTGGAAAGGAACAGAAAGCAGCTAAGGGCGATTGGCTTAGGTCTCGGAGAAAACTGGCTTCTACTAATCGACGTAAAGTATGTTAATAAGAGGGCGGAACTTCCTGCCACCGTTAAAAAGTATCGTCCGGTTCCGCCTCTGAGGCGGTTGCCGTGGCAACGGGTGGCACGCGCTGCTCTTGCAGCTGCTGCGGGATACGGTGGGGATGGCCTAGTGGCGGCGTCTACCTGTGCCGCCGCCAACCTGTCTGCACGCCGGCCTCGGGCTCCCTCCAAGCGAGCACACATTGGCCCGCCACGTCCAAACGCATAGCCCTAGTGCAAGAGGCCTGCTGCAGCGCCTTCCCGGCTGCCTCTCCTCTGTTCGCCGGCGGTGTGTTGTGGGCGCCCAGCGCAACTGCCCCCTCCTTGAAAACGCATTTGGTGTGCGACCCGTGAAAGCAACCTCATCATCATCATCCGCCGCCGCCACCCTCAAGAACTCCGTGTTGGCTCGCCTCTCCGACTGGGCCGAGCTCCACCAGCTGGGGGCGCAGGGAGAGGCGGGATTCTTAAAAAGGCCTACTAAACTCTGCCAAAGGGCTCGAACCTAGTTTTATGCTGGAAGAATTTCTCGCAGAGACCTATCAGACGGGGTACAAGTCTGACGCCGCAAACGGGTTGACACCTGGAGCCACAGAGACCTATGCTCCATTTGTCCCGCAGTCGCAAAGCATTGGGGGGAGGGGGAGGGAGTCGGTAACGGGTCCCAACCTCTTAGGGTTCCCAAGGGAGTCGGGGTAGGAAGGGCAGGTTACAAAGGGATATGTAGTGACACCTGGGAGACTAGGCTTGATGAGGTGTCTGCTTAAGTGACCTGTGATGCACAATATTGACACCCGATCTGAGGTTTGCTGAAGGGTAAGTGTAAGCAGGTGTGTGACTAATCATTCTTTTCAATAAAGTTTGGCTAGCACAGCAGGTCAATTCATGCTAGAGGAAGCAACAGAATTCTCTTCAACACAGAAAGTACAGCAGGCCCCTCTCAAAGCTACAATTTCAGTGTTCTTTAAAAGGAAGCCGATTCAACCTAAATGAGATTAAACCTGAGGTTGGGACACAACCCAGAGATGGACACACTGCACTGAGTGAAATGGGCAACTTGTAAGGTACATACTATTTTAATATTTAATTCAGGACGTCAGAGTGCTTAAGGCTACAAACTCCAGAAGGAAACAGTGGTTGCATTTGTGTTCAGGAAGCTGAACTGAAAATCCTTGGTTCAGCAAGGCTTGACCACTTGGATATAGGTCTTCTGCAATACCTCTAATGCACTTTTTACACACTTAACACAGCTCACATTTCCTCTTCTGTCTGCAGAGGAATGGAGCAGACTTATACTGTCTTGAACTACTTCCCTGAGGCAGTAGGGAAGTGTTAGATTGTTTACTAGACCTGTTTTTATAAATGCCCCACCACACCATTTTTAATAAATGGGAGAGGAGACACAGTGCAGATGGGCAGTAAGCTCTTGAAGGATAGAAACTGAACATATACCAGGAGAAACGCATGCCGTCTTACTTCTACCACAGTAAAATCAGAGATCTCTTCCCTTTGCCATCGATGCACATCTTGACCAGCCAATCAACTCTCAAGGCCCATAATTACCTTTTCCCCAAGGGGCACAGAAGGCAGATGATTGTGTAACTACAGGCAGTATAAAAACAAAGAGCGCTGCTCCTTTTAAAATTTCCATTTGTGGTCTCACTGGGAAAGTTCAATGTAGGCCTCACTAATTGAAGGGGAAAGTAATTATATGTAAGACTGTGCGCCCTTTGGTTTTAAGGAGCAATCCACTCTAGACTGGAATTGCAGTTCATCTGACACAAAGGGACCAAGCGAAACACTATTTAGAGCTTGTTGATGTGTTCTTGGGTGATTCTGTCTGTGTCATAGGGAAACTAAGAGGGCAGATCATGCAAGCCACAAGAAGTATTTCTCAAAACTCAAGAGCCTTAAAAACATGGAACAGATTCAGGCCAGGAATACAGCAAGTTTGCACATTTTAATCAGTTGCCCAGGAAGCATAATCCTATAAAAAGCAGTACAATTATTAATTAACTACCTACTTGGAAAAACACAGATAAGATTGGCTTCACTCCAAGCATTTTTGTCAAATTATTACTAGAAACTAGCAAGCGTTCAGCCAACATTGTCAGTTGACAATGCTACTTTTTGCTTTGTGTAGCCACGCTTACTTAAAACTCTGATTAGATTCTAATTGCTACTGCTGTTCATAAACAGTTGTAATGAAATGGAAAAATATAAAGAGGGGGGAAATGTCTCTTTGCAGTTGCACTGTGAGTTAACAGTGGCAGAAAAAGGCATTCAATAAAAAAAACAAAAAAGTTATGCTGCAAGAGATGAAAACAGGTTTCCTGCTACAAAAGCAGCAGCACTTGGGGAGAGTACAACTACCTGCCAATAATGTTCTGGAAGATGTCCAGCTGTCCTCACCCTTCAGCATTCTGGCACTATATTTTGTGCAGAGACAGCAGTAGTAGGACATGGCACAATCTAACAAATATAGTAGGCAACATCAAGCTGAACTCCACACTTGCTCCTGACAGAACCATCACTTCAGCCCTTCACAGCTTCATGAACATCTCTCTCAATTTCTCCTACATCTTGGGGTGTGGAGCCCTCACCTATCCATGGTATTCCTCTACTTGAACCCCTGTGAGAAACCTGACTTCTCCCACTATCTGAAAAACTTAACACCATGAAAGACAAATAGGACAGATATATTGGTTGAAGTGGGGAGAGAGAAGGGAGAGGTTCCCAAAAAGTTTGTAAGGGAGCAGTCTTAAATATTGCAGGAATAACAAACACTGGAGACAGAGACCTCCCAGTTATAGGACTGAAGGGTGTTCCAGGCCTGTAAATATCCTGTGCAACTAAAAAGGGGAGTATTTTGATAGCATTGATCACTTATCATCACTGTGTGATGATCACACACCAGCAGGGATGGTCCTGAGTTCTGCTGTTTACATACACACTTGTATGTAATATGAAAGGAATAATAGCCACACACACATCCCACCAAAACCACCAGGCAGCTGGATTTCCTAAACTATCAGTCTGCCTACTTTTTATTTACAGTTAATACAAAAAATAAAATCTAAACTCACTTCTAACTTCAGGTTTACTTGTGCACTCTATATTAGCAAAAATCAATGGATGCTGTTACATAAAAGCAACTGAGCTCACTTGGAAAGGATACAAAGTGATCCTTTCAACAAGCACATTAAATGAGGATTTCAATGCTAGAACAGTTTCCTTTCTAACGGGTGGGACATGGCAAGAGGCAGGACCAAGGAACCAGAAGCAAACATTCACCATGTTGCCATCTTCACCCAGGGACTTTGGTTTCAAAATGACTGAATATATAGCAATTTACAGCAGTCCTGAGGCCGAGCACAGAGCCCTAACACTGAAATTAAGATAGCAACCACAAGACTCCCCTAGAAAACTGTTTATCTTGGATGGCCCCATATGGCTCGCTAAAGTAAATAACACCCTTTACTTGGTATAGGAAAGGACAACAACAACAGAAGATACAAGAGCTACAATGACAAGCTGCTAAGGGCACTGTGACAAAGGGTGAGAAGAAATGTAGTGACTAAAAGGATATTCTGAAATCAAATGGCAAAGACTTCTCATCAAGGATGCAGCAGCCGGGGTTTATGCTAGACGTGTTACAACGGCGGGCGCCAGAACAATGACGCAGTCCCACCCCAGGAAAGACGGGGGAAATCCTTTACAGGCGGCGCTGGTAACTAGCATGCAGCTGCAGTTGTGCGTTACGCATGTAATCGCCATAGGCACCCGCATATCGGGCATAATCAGACTGTGTTTCTGGGAGACGGCGATAATCCAGTTGAGCTTTTGTCGGCGAATGGCGGTACGCGTGGGGGGAGTCTGTTAAATGGCGGAAATCTGAGAGGTCAGATAAACGGCGGTCATCTGAGAGGTCAGAACCGTACCTGGTTAAGAGAAGAGACATTAGATATTTGATAAATAATAAAAACCCTCATGGCCGATGCCTTACATTATATACACACTATGATTGAGATGGCCCCCCTCCACCCGCACAGAAGATGACTGCTGAGATGTAAGCACAGAAAAGAGCCTGCTAAAGTAATCCAAACAATCATCTTTCCTCCATTGTCTGGCTGCAACTGGGGCCGTTTTACTTCTCTCAGACATGGGGAATAATCTCTCAATGGTTCAGCTATTCTGTAATACTAATTATACTTCACCATTTAAGCAGAATTTTGAGCCTCCCATCAGAATAGTGATAAAGCACAGTACCATGCAGGAGGCCCAGACCTCACAAAACTACACTCAATAGTTTCTAAGATGGATACAAGAGCTAAGGCGTGTCAAGGCTCAAAAAGACTTGGAGGTGACCGAAAACGATGGATTATGCTCATCATTGCCAGGAATTAAAGCTGGTGCAACTCTTATTTGCAATCTCAGTCAAGTCTCAAAGGTCTAGTTTGCCATCTCTGTGGTGGGATCTGGTCAGGTAGCAGAGCCTTCTCACAAACACGTACTCACAATTATCCAGAGATATGTGCAGGCGGGGGGAAATGGTAAGAGCGCAGCCCATATTTGCTCCCTTCCCCACAAACAGTAAAGCACAGAAAAGATTTGAAAGATCTGATAGAGAGAAACTAATGGCACAGCCAGTGTAGCAAAGGTTAAGCAAGCCCCACTCCTGACCCATCCTTGCTTTCGAATAAATGCCAATTTAAAGTCATAGCGGGAACTCTGCTCCCTCCCATGGAACCACAGAATGAAGTCCTCCTTTGAACCCCTCTGAAAAGTGCAGAAAAATCCTTGGGCAGAAGGTGCGATTGGCGTGAAAAGCATTACAACTGGTCTAGCTGCATACCTCTTATTCATTGCAGCTGCTTTTCTGTAGAGATCCTCACGGTTGCCACGCGGTGGAGAGAGGCGAGTGCGTTCATACGGCGGATGGAGAGCTGCAGCTTCTGACTGGGACAATGCTGTATATGAGGCTGCCTGTTGTGCAGATTGAGTCAGCCCATTGTATGATGGCTGAGCTCTGTAACCTGCAGCTAAGGGAACAGAAGTGGATTGCTGTGCAGCATAAGCTGTCTCTGCTGGGTTTGAGACTTGTGCTCTGTAGGCTGTTGACAGTGAAGCAGAGAGCTGCGTTTTATACGAAGCAGCTGCTGCTGCTGCTGCTGCATCCTGCATACCATAAGCGGCCGCCAAGTTTGCTGCAGCCTGTGCCCCATATGCAGCTGGCAGGGCAGATGCAGCCTGGGCCCCATAAGAAGCTGCATGGCCAACAGCTGACTGGACTCCGTATGAAGCTGTCTGTGTTGAGAGAGGGTGGGTACCGTACAAGGCTGCTTGGTTGGCTGCAGGTTGGGCCCCGTAAGATGCTGAGAGGGCAGCAGCGGCAGCTGCTGCCTGGGCACCGTAGGAAGCTGCTGCATATGTTGCAGCAGCCTGGGCCCCATAAGTGGCAGCGTATGTTGTTGTGGGCTGGGCCTCATAAGAAGGGACTTGAGAAGCAGCCACTTGTGCTGCTCCATAAGCAGCTGCTTGGGCACTGTAGGATGTTAGTGCTGAGGCTGCTGGCTGGGCCCCAGTAGTTGCCAGGGGAACAGAGGACTGGGCTCTATATTGATTTCCAAGCATGGCTGAGGACTGGGCTCTGTACATTGCAGCCTGCCCAGTTGTAGGCTGGGGTCTGTAAGCCATCCCAAGTGATGCTGCAGGCTGGTCTCTGTAGGCTGTCCCGAGGGAGGCAGAAGCCTGGTCTCTGTAGGATGCTTGCTGGGCTGCCATAGGAATTATGTAACCTGCTCTTGTTGGTGAGCGTCTAATGGGGCTTCTGTCCCTTCCAAAATAGGAAGGAGATACCTGCCTAGCCTGACTGTCTTGAGAATCAATTTTGGTTAAATTGTTGTTCCCCAGGCGCTGCTGATAGTCATACTCCAGTGAAGAATAAGTTGATCCTCCCGCTGGGAAAGCAAGATTACTGGATCTCAAAGCGTCATTCCTGGGCTGGAGTTTATCCAGGGTTGGTATTTTGTTCTTTTCAGCTCTGTTGCCCAGCTGGCCGGTGTGCCCAGCTGGCCCCCTTTTATGAGCCTTATTAGAAAGTTCCACATTAATTCTCTTGCCCTTGACTTCCCTTCCATTAAGATGTTCAATGGCGGCTCTGGCATCCTCATCCTTCTCCATGTGAACGAACGCATAGTCTGATAAAGCAGCAGACAGAAGGTTATCAATAAGGAACATATGACATTTAATTACTGGAACCCACTCATACTTCGATGTGCCCTAAAAAGGCTTCAGCCTGAAACACATCTGTTTGATACCAGAAGAATGCAGAATGAATCAGCTGATGTGGCTTGCTGGGCAACTCTTTAAGAGCCACAAGGAAGGAACAGGCCACTGGCACCTATTAAGGTACAAGGAACTGGCCCCTGTCTTAAAGGTTTGAAGGCTAAGCATCAAACTACCCATCCTATCCCACAGCTCACTCCGCCTCCTGCATGATTTGCACATAATTCACAGTGTGCCAAAGCATATCAAACTCTCTCTGTGCTGCTTGATTTCTCATCTTCAACGTATTAATCCTCAGCAGGACTTTCTCCCACTGCCCCCAGTCAAAATGCTGAGAACATTCCTGTTGCGCATTAAAATGTTACAGTTTCATTTATACCTGAACATCTTGCATATGGATACTACCCTACACAAATGTAAATATTTCCCCCGCCCTCAATAGTTCTGGCATTCTGCTTCTAGAAAAACTGCATTTAGGATGGTGGCTTGAAGCTGAGCTATCAAAATTTAAGGAAAAGATTAACTCTGATAAAACCAGAGGCTGAACTTGTAAAGCCAGTGAACCATGACATTTTGTATGATTTTAAACACCAGAATTATGCACTACTTTAGCAAAGGTGGATTTCAAATGACAGCACAAAATATACAAGGACAAAGGCCACAATTTTAATCTGCATGGTTTCCCTCCACCCACTGAATTCCACAAGTTGTAACAGAATGGAGAACATACTAACAACTTTCTCAAGGTGTGTTCCCTATTGCATCTTTCCCAGCCTTACATGCCATAGCAGGCAAAGGACAAGCACCTCTGTTGCAAAGGTTGTTGCCTACTGGACTCTGATAAGAAGCCTAAAGGACTCATGGTTACAAGAACTGCTGGAGCAAACTGTCAAGACTGCTGAATACATTTAAGACTTTCGGATGTTTCAACCTAATACTTATTATAAATCAACATGGCTGGATCCTGCTGATGCAAAAAAGCAATTTAAATCTAGGGAGCTTAAAAAAAGCACCCAGTGGAATGAATCTGAGGTTCTATTCTCTAAAGTTGCTTCTTAGCTTCAATAAGCAAGTCTGTGCCAGTTTCACAAACCACACACTTTTCTTTCACTGCAAATCCAACGGAAACAGGCTGCTATGCGCACATCCCCTCATAGATCTGAAAAAGAAAATATGAATCTGCTGGTAGATCTTTGGGTGATTTGCAAGGATATCTGGTTCTGTGTTTAACTGCAGAAGCAACAAAATTCTTCTCCCCCTAATTATGGCTGCTGAAATGAAAAAAACTTGGGGTAACTAGGAGAGGATTTTTGTGTGGAAGGACTGAGCTGTGTTCACATACAATCAGAATTCTTTGATTCTAAGTTTGTCTTTTGCACCACGTTTCTGGATCTCAGGAGTCTAGTAAAAAGCAAACAAACTCAAAATAAAAACAGATCCTGCATGTCTGAAGTCTGCTCATCCCTGCCCATTCAAATAGCTAGAACAAATAAAGCTGAAATATTAGACTACTATTTCTTTAACTGTATGCTCTATGATGAGATCAGAAAAGCACTATCTAAAAAGTTTTCAGTTTGGGCCAGTATGAAGAAAACGGGAGCACTCATTGTTGATGAAGACTGTGATGAACTTACTGTTACAAGAATTTACGGTCTCAAATATATAAATTAAATGTACAAGGCAAACACGTACATAAATATATAAACCACATGTCTGAAACAGTACAGGAAGACGGTCCTGAAACCATTTTGACTCCCCCAAACTGACCAAATGTTTCTCTGCAAGGAGGGAGGAAATGAAAAAAACTCCCCATTGTCTGTGCTCACAAATCCTGCCTTAAGGGTACATTTAAGGTGTGAACAGGGTGAGCCTGTGACCTGTATTCAGGAATTAAGTAGTTATAATAACAAAAGAGTGGCCAAAACCCAGATAATGCAATCAGGTAACCTGGCAGACAGGAGATAAACACACAGGATTCTGTTTTAGACCGCTCTGTGATGTATTTCTGCTAGAGACCACCACTTTCTGTGATGTATTTGGGGGGGGGGTCCTGGGCTACACCCCTTCTGTGATGTACATATGTTGTTTCTGGAGGTGGTCTTGAGTTTGAGGGTGGGCAATTTCAAGAGTCTATATAAGGGCTGGAACACCTTTGTTATGGGTCCTCCTCCTCTCTCCTGCGTGTGGGGGGAGCACCCTGTTGCAACAGTTTTAATAAAGATCAGGCTTACTAGCTGCTTTGCTTCTCAATATTCTCTGGTTGGCCTCTGTTATTTCCCCCTACCGATGGAGAACCTACAAAGAACTCCATACGGGCTCTTGTGTACCCCATTAGGGAAAAGGAGCAGATTTTGTTTGCAACATTACAAATAGATGTATTTTACATATCTGGCTGCAACAACTAGCGCAAATTTCTTGACAATGTTTGTCAGTTCTATGAGTGGCATTTCAGTGTTTAAGCAGCTGCATTTTGAAAAAATATAATAAAATGGAAGACTGCTAAACCAGCAAGCCATTCATTCTGCAGCACACAACAGATTCTGTTCTGACCCTCCCTATCAATTGGGATGGGGGTGCACACAAACATAGAGTATGTATCTGTTTTCCCCTGGTGAGATACATTGCTGACCTAGACCAAACGCAAACTGAATTTTCATAAGTCTTCGCGTTCTCAGCCAAAGTACTTTAAAAAAAAACTGATCC
Organism: Podarcis pityusensis; assembly: GCF_964106645.2. Taxonomy (NCBI): domain Eukaryota; kingdom Metazoa; phylum Chordata; class Lepidosauria; order Squamata; family Lacertidae; genus Podarcis; species Podarcis pityusensis. The sequence continues at coordinate 18,962,250 of NC_138041.1, forward strand.
AGAAGAAGAAACAGAAGGGAGGAAATGATTAACAGAGCTTACAGAGACAGAGTTAAGGAGATAGCATTAGACCAAACAAAAGAATCCATCCAACAACAGTTTAGAGAAAGAGAGAGAGGCAACCATTCCTGGGGATGTGAAACCCTATATATACTACCCTCCAGAGCACTCAGTTGAGTCTCCTGAGGTGCAGTCTGCTTCTATACACCCCAGCCTACACAGGAGGCTAATGGGAAAACTTCAGGATGGGTTTAGCTGTCCTGGAACAAATGAGATGTTGCATCTGATTACATGCTGCAAACAAGACCTGAAAGTGGCATTCAGAAGGATGTGTACATGTAAACTCAAAGATACTGTCATATGACTTACTGGAAATACAGGAGAGGAACAAAACATGAACCTTCCTCCTGACCTACTTAAATGATAAAGTTGGGGCTGAAGAGACAGTTGCCTCTGACTGACAGCTCTGTACAGCATGATGCACCGCCGGGTCCTTTAAAATTATGGAAGATTCAGGAAAGCTCTAGAGGAATGCTTGACACATAATAGCTCAAGTGACAGATAAGAGGAATATGCAAACTCTTTGAAGCAAATGCCTACCCAAAAAGCACAGGACGACGCAAGTGCATTTGGCAGTAATAGTTGGGGCTATAAAGGAGAGAAAGATGGGGCCTGCAGCTTGGGGTGACAGCTTCAGATTTTAAAAAGTTACTTACCAGCCTTAGGACTAAACTACTTAGTGGGGAAAACCTCTCCAACCATACCATTAAAATTTTTAAAAGCTCTGTATAGCACATGTTACTATGAAAAATTACAAATTAATGTCGACAAAGAAAATTACAAATTAATGTCGACAAAGAAATGAAGTGAGGGCTTTTAGTTGCAAACAAAGTGGCTGAAAAATGTGTTTAAGAAACGGACATTAAAGCTACACAAGCTGTGAGGAACAGTTCAATACTCACCAGCCACAATTGTGGCAACACCTCATACCTTGGTTCAGTTATCAGTTGATATATTTGCCCATGACTGAAACGCCGGTTGGCACTCAAAGAATTTATTAGGTCGTTTTTCTTAAATATCTGTTTACTGTATCTATTTGGATTTGGAGATACAAGTAGTCTCCACAGGGGACCCATCAGATTGAATTTTATCCCCAGAATTTTGTCTGGTATCACTGGAAAAATTCTCCTTATTTACAGATACTTGCACATACAGTGGTACCTCGGGTTACATACGCTTCAGGTTACAGACTCCACTAACCCAGAAATAGTGCTTCAGGATGAGAACAGAAATCATGTTCTGGCGGCGCAGCGGCAGCAGGAGGCCCCATTAGCTAAAGTGGTGCTTCAGGTTAAGAACAGTTTCAGGTTAAGAACAGACCTCTGTAACGAATTATGTACTTAACCCGAGGTACCACTGTAAATCTTAAAAAGAGAGTGGGAGGAGAAAAGATAATAGAAACCTAAACACCAGACCAGAAGAACCCTGGCGTATTAGAGACTGCACATATGGGCATGGAGCCTCAGACCTGAGGAGTGAGGTGGGACTGCCTTAGGCACATCAGCAATAAGCAGGGATGTTGACCAAAAGTCTAAGGAAAATGAAGTGGGGTCTTTTCCTGCCTAGGCAGAGAATATAAATGTTACTCCTTTCTAACCCAGCAGCAGGACCTTTTTTTTAGCACTATGAAATCCTGTCAATGGATACTTAGGCAAAAGGATACCCATGACCACACCACACACAGTCCTAGCAGTATCCACCACGCAAAATTCTACCTTTGACTCTGCTCTAAGAACAGCACTTCTGGTATCCTTATAGTACAGAAGGAGTGTGTATTGTACTTATTAGGCAGTACTTCTCACAGCATGGGTGTACTGGGGGGGGGGGAACTTTAGTACTAGCAACAATAACTTAGAAGCAAGTCTCAGAGAACACAGTAAGACTTACTTTTGAGTAAAGTGGCATATGTGGCGGCTGCTTATGTCAAATATAAATCTATGGTGCACCTGCATTTAGAACAATGTAAATAATTCTGGTCATCTGCTGTCCAAATGTATTCAAAATGTACAGAAAAGTATCCATTAAGAAATAAATCTCTCAATTAGTCATAACAAATGGAACTTGAAAGAAAATGTTCAGTGTCGAGTGCTGTTGTTCAGGATTCCAGTCACACCATCTCATCCCCATACACCCCCATTTTCTACCCCTCACAACAGTAAGTCAACACTGTGTGCCTACCAAGCATTGAGTTGTTTGGAGGGGATTTTTTTCAGGGTGTGTGTGTGAAAGAAAGTGGAACGGGCTGCCTCGGAAAGTGGTGGACTCTCCTTCATTGGAAGTTTTTAACAGAAGTTTGATGGCCTTCTGTCACTGATGCTTTAGTAGAGGTTCCTGCATTGCAGGGAGTTGGACAGATGACTAGCAGGGTCCCTTCCAACTCCACAATTCTTTGATTCTACTGGTGCCCAATCCCTGCTTCATTAAAATCTTGGATTTCTCCATTGATTTTTATGGGCAACTTTACAAATAGTTTCTCAGCATGAACCAAAAGACCCCAATTCAAACAAAGAGATAGTTCTCTCTACACTTTTTATGTCTTATGTCTCTTCCTTCATGCTCCTTTTTTAGTAACTCCCATTAAATCTTCCCTCCCACCCAGTTTCTCCCATCAAATACAGCAAGTTCTCCACAGACATAAGGCACGCTCAGTTCTTATTGGACTGTTTTGGGACTTCTCCCACTTAGGCCTTTTTCCCTTGAAGTTTTTGTATTTGGTACTTTTGCAAGGCTTATCCAGAGTCTGCCAATACCCCCCTCTTGTGCGTGTCTGTTGCCATTTTGTCTATATAAGTGGTAGCTGTCGATGAACTAAATATAAATTAGAATACAGGATATTTAAGAAAAAAATGTTCATGTTTAGAGATTTTTGGGATGCTGAATCCTAGTGATAAACAGTTCCATGGTACTTTGCTTGTGAAGTTCCCAGGGGCCAGTTGGGGCTGGAGAAATGTTTTAAAGTAGATGGACCAATGGTCTGATCCATCACGGTAAACTATATACTGGTTAGGAAACTTAATGGACTTGCTGATAGGCTACATGAGGGTCAATGAACTGAAGCTCAGTCCTGACAAGATGGCAATACTGTGGTTAGATAGTTCCCTACTCAGGAAAAATTGTGTCCCACATATTGCACTTGCCCCAAAGGGTAAAGTGATACTTTTTTCTTTTTTTACACTAGACTGGTATGCCAACTGTGACCACCTCTGCTGGACAAGAATAGTCTAGCTACAATGACCCATGCTCTGGCAACTCCCTACTTACCGTATTTTTCACACCATAGGACGCACCGGACAATAGGACGCACTTTGTTTTAGAGGGGGGAGAACAAGAAAAAAAATTTCTCCCCCTCTCTGCCCAGTGCCCCTTCAGCGAAGTGGCAGGAGGCGCTGTGCAGAGAGGGGGAGAACTTTCCCCCTCTTGTTTTCCCGCTCTAAAACAAGGTGCCGTTTAAGGTGCGTTCAGGCGGCTACCTTGGAAGCCTGGAGAGCGAGAGGGGTCGGTGTGCACTGACCCCTCTCGCTCTCCAGGCTTCAGGTTCCTTTCGACCTGCTCTTTGGGGCTGGCGGGGGGAAGCCCACCACCAGCCCCAAAGAGCAGTTCAGGGAGCAGCGGAAAGGTGCAGCGGAGAGGCTCCTGCCATAGCCGTGCGTCACCTCTCCAGCCGGGAGAGGGTCGCTGGGCTATGGCTTCTTTAGCCCCGTGCGCGCTCTCCCGGCTGGAGAGGTGACGGGCGGCTATGGCAAGAGCCTCAATAGCCGCGCGTCACCTCTCCAGCCGGGAGAGGGTCGCGGGGTGCTTCTTTAGCCCCGCGCGCGCTCTCCCGGCTGGAGAGGTGACGCGCGGCTATAGAAGCTCCTGCCATAGCCGCCTGTCACCTCTCCAGCTGGGAGAGCGCGCGCGGGGCTAAAGCAGCCCCCCGTGACCCTCTCCCGGCTGGAGAGGTGACGCGCGGCTATTGAGGCTCTTGCCATAGCCGCCCGTCACCTCTCCAGCCGGGAGAGCGCGCGCAGGGCTATGGCGTCTTCGCTCCATAGGACGCACACACATTTTCCCTTCATTTTTGAAGGGAAAAAAGTGCGTCCTATAGAGCGAAAAATACGGTACACTACTGCTGGATATTGTGCATGGGGCTGCCTTTAAAAGACAATCTGGAAATTGCAAATGGTAAAAAAATGCAGCTACTAGCTGAGCTACTGGATGCATTACTGGTGGCCACGTTTCTGAGCCTGTTCAACATACCAGCCTGGCTCTTTAAAATACTGCACAGCAGCTTGGGATAAACATACATTATGGAAAGCCCATGCCTCCACCATCCTGCCGTGACAGTACTACCCTTCCTCACATTAGCCCCATCGTCAGGAATAAGGCTTCTGTCAGTGGTGTGCGCCAGTTACAGAATTGCCTTCCCAAAGCATGACGCTTTTCATTTAGGTGTCAGGAAAAGAACCCCAAGTCTACTGTCCCGGGCTTTTCAGCTACCGTTAAGCGCAGCAAGTTAGTCTTTGCAATCATTTAACAGGAAAAGGCGCACTCCGGACACGTTTACAGGCGCTCTTTACCTTCTCACTCAAACCAACTTTTTTACGCTCTCACGAGAAGAACTAGGCGATTTCTCGCGGAACAAGCCTACCGAGAAGCATTCGCAAGGAAATGAACCTCCCCAGCTAGAGGCAGTCTACCTCCAAGTACCTCCAGCTACTGAGGAGGCCGGGGCGGGGAGATACAACGGCAGCAGACGGGGGACGTTGTCGCTTTCAACACCTGGCGAGCGAGGCGGATCCGGAGCGGCGGGGGCGACTTAGAAGGGGGAGAAGCGGCCTCCTTCGCAGCCGAGAGGGGGAAAGGCACACGCCGCGCGCCTCCCCGGCGGCGCCGCGGTTCGGGCGGACGGCGGGGTTTTGAGGCCGAGGTCGCCTCCGCCTGCCGTACCTTTGACGACGTCGCACTCGACGACGGGCCCGTACTCCTGGAAGAGGAGGCGGAGCTCGCCGCTGGTGCAGGCGGCCGGGACGTTGCCCACGAAGATCTTGACGGTGTGCGTGGGCCTGGGGCGGGAGGGCTCCACGACGACGCGGTGCCCGTGCAGGAACTGCCCGTTGAGCTTGAGGATCGCGCGCTCGGCCGACGCGTCGTCGCGCATGTGCACGAAGGCGAACTGCTTCATGAGGGCCACCCGCAGGACCTCGCCCGGCTCGGCCGCCTCGAACAGCTCGCGCAACTCCACCTGCGAGGTCTCCTCGGGCAGGTTGCCCACGAACACCTTCACGCCCGGGTGCATCGGCTCGCCCTTCTCACCGAGCGGAGCCAGGCAGGGACAGAGAGAGAGAGAGAGAAAAAGAAAGAGAGAGGAGGGGGGAAGGAGGGAGGAAGGAAGGCGAGAAGGAAAGACGCGTAAAATGGCGGCCCCGGCGGTGACTGTGGCGGCGGCGGCGGCGCTGACCCACAGGAAAGGAGGGGCCCACGTCGCCGCGCGTGCGCAGTGCTCCGCGCATTGGCGCTCCCCTCCCCCTCACAAACCGTAAGGCCCTGAACTCTGAGGAAAGGATGCGAGGCGCGTGCGCAGTGTTCCTCTGACGTCACTATGCGCGTGCGTACGAACACCTTCCCGGCGAGCTACAGCAGCGTCTTTTAACCCTTAGAGCGTCGAGGCTGCATCTTTACATGAAATGCGTACGCGTGTCTCAGGGCGACATGTTATATTGATGGGTCCCTGTAAAGCATGGGAGTAGCCAAGGGGGGTGGGCAGCTGCCCCCCAGATCAAGAAGAACAATAGAAACACTTAACCAACTTGACCAATCACGTCGTTTCTGCTCTCCCCCAACGAAAATCCTGGCTACGCCTATGCTGTAGAGCACAGATTTAGGAAAAAAATATAAACTACACTGTAGGTTGCACTTCTGGGTCAATGGAGCATTTCCTCCCCCGCTTACCTAAATTCCCCTTAGATGGAAGTTATCAGTTCTAAATCGATGGTTATTTATCACATTTATATGCCACCTTTTCCTTCAAAGAGCACATGGTCCCCATGAACCCAGTCAGGCAAGTTAGGCTGATAGGCTGGCCCAAAGTCACCCAGTGCGCTTCACAGGCCAAGGCGGGGTTCGAACCTTGGTCTCCCCAGGTCATAGTCTAACCATTACAGCACACTGGCTTGTGATTGGCCTGCTCAAAAGTTAGTAGTAAAGATGGGAGATTCTGTTGTTTCTAAAATGGGTTAAACTTTTAAAAGTGAAACGTGTCCATTTTCAAGTTAATGTCAAACTAGGAGAACGGGTAGGCTGTATGCCCGAGTCCTCTCTGATTCCTGCACCCAGCAAGGATTCAATTGCTGGAACAGATTTTTGTTGAGGTTTTGGCCCCCTAAGTATGGGTCCTTAAGGTAACAGAAGGAAGTGGATCTGACCCAGACTCGCTGGTAGTTAGAAAGACAACAGCCAGAGTTGAAGTGTGCATGTGAGCTAGCATCATAGAATTGTACACTATTACTTTTTCCTCTCCAGAGGAATAGCTGTGTTAACATATTGTAGTGTGATACCTTAAAGACCAACAAAGTTATTATGGCATAAGCTTTTTTGAGTCAGAGCAGAGTGGAAGCAGCTTTACCCCCCAAAATGAGAAATCCAAGAATGTAGCATACCTTTAACTGGGCAACTGCATGTCCTCCCCCCACCATAAGACCATTCTTTGATGCACTTTATAATTTGCATCTTACTAGTGGGACCTTCAACAGAATGTTGCAATGTTCCCTTACCTCCTAACAGGAGTTCTGCTCAAGGTTCTAGCCATTCCTTACCACAGGATATTCCAGTCAAATTCCCAACCTCCCCTTTTCCCCAAATCAGCATGACATTCTTCAGCTACAGCGGGCGCTGTCCTCAATGACATTTTGGGATGCGGGATTCTTCTGCAAACATCAGGGTTTCTTAGGGCATACCAATATCTCCATCTTGTTTGTTTCAGAGTTATTAAATGGTCTCAAACTCCTTCCCTTCCTAGCTCAAATTCAGTGTTCAGCTGAAAATCCCACAAACTTGAGTGACTTCTATGCAAGGAAATTCCTGATAGGTAGAGTTGAAAGGGTCCCAGACCCTGCTTAGTTTTGCACACAAGGCAGACATGTTATGCTTCTGTCCCAGGCAAAGCATGAAAGAAAAAATGCAAACTTCAGGAATTCTCTGAATACACCACAAAACATTGCTCTCATGCCAGATATACACACCAATGAACATGTCAAGCCAAATAAGACTGGATAGCTACTAAAAAGAATTTTAAGTTTTAATGGTTCTATTAAGAGCATAATGGCACGGGTCTAGAGTATGCACACCTCAGAAGTCATGGATTCCCCTTCCCATCTCCCCAAAACATGCACTGTAGCACATAAGGCAGCCACAAACCCAACATGACAACTACTGTGCATTTATTTATTCACAATAACGCCCCCTCCTGTGTTTCCATACTCACAATTATTAAGCTGGATTAGTTTCCCTATTCTGCTCATTAAACATGCACTGAAAGATGGGGGGATAGCCACCCATTACCTTCCCCAACTCTGTGTCCCAAGGGCAAGGATGGGAAACCTGTGTGTCCCTTCAGGTGTTCTGGGACTTCAACTCTCTACAGCCCCAGCCAGCACTGGCCAATGGCCAAGGCTGATGGGAGTTGGGAGTCCAACAAGACCTGGAGTACCAATGGTTAAGTGTTGTGTTCATTTACCTTGGATTATATACAGAATCATAGTGAAGGTTTATTGCAGAAAACACCACCTCCAAAGTTCAACCAAGATCCTTAATTGGCAACACAGAAGGTCAAGAAAGTGAGAAGCAGCCAGCAAAGTCCTACCAGAGTAGACCCATTGAAACCAAGGGCCATGATTAACTTAAGTCCACTGATTTCCAATGGATATACTTGAGAGTAGGACTCATTGGCTACAATCAAAGTGAGTGTGTCTGAAAATAAGGCACTTGAAACACCCAAAGATAAAGTTAGTGGACTTGTTTATGGGTGGCCCAAAGACACTGGAAGAGCAACAACACTTTCCAACAAACTCTTTGCTCACAAATGACTATTTTAGAATTCAGACAAGAATTCATTCATATGACACATACCTCACAAGGACTGATGCTTTACCATGTCACTGCTGAATAGGCTACATTTCCTCCTCCTGTGCCGTTTAAGAACTTCACAATTAAGACATTCAAGGGGCTAAGCGCTTGCCATTACTACGCCACTACAAAGCAGCACCTGTTGAACTCCTGCCTAACACATTGCACTTAGGAGACACAGGAAAATGAAAGCAGCTGGAACCCTCGGGACGTCCTAGCCCAAGGAGAGCCTGGGCAGAACTGCAAAGCCTAGAGATGAGAGGTGGGTTGGCCAGCGGCTTTCTGGTCTGGCTTGGCTGCAGGACGCTCCCGTTCTTCCCACAGCGTCACTCCATCGCAGGTGCATATTTTCTTGGGGTTCTGGAAGAGGCCGGCGGAGCGCGCAATGATTCCACAGGCCACTCTGGGAAGGAAAAGGAAGGTGGCTTAAGTCCTTAGCTGCAGAGAGGACCCCTAGACCAGGTCTCTGCATCCCATTATTGCAGCCTTTCTCAACCTGTGGGTCCCCAAATGTTGTTGAACTACAACTCCCATCTCCCCTAGCTAGGAAGGCCAGAGCCCAGGGGTGGGAGTTGTAGTCCAACAACATCTGGGGACCCACAGGTTGAGAACCGCTGCATTATTGACTTAAAATAGTTTTGCAGCTGCCTTCCCACAGCTCAAGCTCTGGAAACACTTGGGTATGTTTGAAAAATGATATTAAAAAAACAGCCACAAACACAAAAGAAGACCCAGCAGACGACACAGTCAAATCCAACTCCAGAGATGCACTGCATATCGTGGTGGGTGGGGAAATGATCTGGCTGGCAAGAACAGGATCCTTATCTCCCCTATACCTCCCACCCCTGCAACAAAATTTTACAAGTGGTTGGGGACACCTACTGGATGTCAGAATGTTATCAGGTGACCTGTTTTTGCAATGCAGAAGTTTGAAGGAGAAGCACTGGTGGGAGGGTGTGAAGGAGCAGTCTTATGGGTGCACCTTGCTTGACCAAAGAACAACTGGGAGCTTTAAGCTCCCGATTGCTCCTCTGAAGTCTTGCCCTTTGCCCATGCCATATGGGTGGCGTGGCCTACTGAAAATGGCCTCATGGACCGAATGGGGAGGCCTGGAGGTCTACAAGCTGACAGTTCCTCACCCTGCAGTACCTGTTTAAATGGAAAACCGGTTGGGCGATCAATCACTGGCTAACCTTTTCCTCAAGGTTCTGAGGAGTCCAGGCAAGCAACCTCCAGGTAACAGGAAAGACTTGGGTCTGCCAAAGGCCCTGTTGGTTTTCAGTGAGCCAGAGTAGGCAATGCTATGTCTGATGGACAAAGAATCTGCCCTGGTTTTAGACAGCTTCCTAGGTCAGGTGTCCCACCTTGCAGCAGACAAAGAGAACTCAACAAACTCTAATCCTTCTTACCTCTCACCCGAATTTCCAGTGACTTTTGAGAGCGGGTGGCTTCCACGGCCCAAGTCGTCCTGCCCTGCGTCTACCACCAGTGAGCGGCCGATGATGTCATGAACCTAAAATGGAGCATAGCAATGCATGTGCAACCAGTCTTTGTCGCTCTAGTGATGGTGGCAGCTCCCAGCAATGCTGGCCGTGCAAGGGGCACTATTGTACTTTATCCTAAACTGAAAACAACTCTGCCCAAACTATTGGGTCATAACAAAACTGTTTGGCCACTGGATGAAGTGCTGCAACACGGTGTGTTCCTGACCACTCTCAATGCTCTGAGAGAAGCTGCCAACAACAGAAGAAAACTGACAGGCAAAGCAGGTTTCATGAGCAATACCACAGAAAGGTCATTTTGACTGGGAAGTGCGTCACACAAAGCCTTGAGGCAGGGGTGGGTGTGGTGTGCATTGATAGGAGGGAGCTCAGGAAAGTCTGTTTAATACAGCACAAGGTTTGCTCTGTGGAAAAGATACTGGAGTTTGTAGACATAACAGAGCCGACACGGGAGTTGGGATGCAAGTGAGCTGTGCAGGACCAAGCTGATTGCTAGCTTAGCAAAGGCTCTTTTTATCAGCAAGATATACAAAACCAGCAAGATACATTCAGGACTTTGCCCTTTATACTTCTCCAATCCCGAGCCCCCTGGGTGTTGCCTAGTTATCTATGCAACTTGCTCCACCACGCCATATTCCCATTTGCAAAGGAGGTAAAGGTCAGGACATTGAACACTGCTGAGGAGACAAAAGGTCAAGGAGTGGACATGGCGGCTAGACAGCTGTAGCTTATCTTATGCTGCGGAGGAGGGTGTGCCCTCACTCTGCGATGCCATCCCTACAGGAGTTAATCAAACTATAAAATTTTCCTACACTGGAAGAAGGGATCTATTGATTCTGAAGAAAGGGGAAAGGAAAAGGAATCAGCTGTCCTGTGTCTTGTTGTTTCTATCAGTTTTTTGATCACAAGCCCACTCACTGTGCCCCTCACATCCTCTAGGAAGCCTCACCTTCAGCTGGTTGTCTTCCATCCGGAAGGAAGCCCTTCCATCATCAGCCGCCAAGATATTTCCAAGATCCCCAGCATGCTGCAAACAGACCCCCAGGAAGCACAGTTAGATTCTGGGCAGCTCAGCCCAAAACCACTATGTCCGTTCCCTTTCTCTCTCCCTCCCTCTCAAACACGCAACACAAACACATATTAATCCCTTGCCTTCCTCCATGCCTTCCTCCCCATCACAACCATGCTCCCAGCCAGCCCATCAAGTAACTGTTGGAGGAGTGCAATTTACATGGCAAGGGACCATGCATGGGCTTAGGCATGGATCTCCCCATGAGTTTGGCAGGGAAGCAGAAAAAGTTGTTGGTGGCAGTCAATTTGGCAGCCTGAGGGAACCTGCGAGTGCTACACCAAATTCGTCTGATTCTAAAGAGCTTTCACCAAATGCTGCCTTTCCCTGAAGAAGGCAAAAGATGCTTGCCTCTCCTTCAACGCTCACCCTCTGCCCACTTCTTGTGTTTTTTAAAGATATAAAAGTTCACACCACTGGATCATACCCACAAATGGATGCTTAGCCTGCCCTTAACTCCCAAAATTGGAAGTGGGTTCCAAATCAGGGCTGCAAACATTTCATTTCATTCAGTTACTTTATTATTAATTGGTTGGGAGTAAATTTTAAATCACTATGGGCAGGTTTTAATTGGAGACAATGAGAGTTCAGGACACAGTTCTTTATTTATTTTTGAGGTTATTTTGGATCTGAAAAGTTATTGCAATAGGGAATGAAAGGGGGTGCCCCTTCTAACAAATGAGCAATAGCTTGTACATTATCAGTTACACACTTGGTTACTGTAATTAATCAACTGAAAGTTCTTTAAACTGGCTCATGGTCCCGGTTTAACAATTAATTTCATTTATCAGTCACCTAGTTAAAAAACAGTCTTTTGGTGACTTATGAGCAGAACAAAAATGCAGAGTTAAAGCACAGCACTCATCAATATGAAAACAAAACAACCACCTCAACATCAGGAGGGACCTGGAGGGTTCCCACCCCTGCCTTAAGGAATTTAATACCTGGTGATGCCACAAACTCACCCTATGAACATCCTGGGGACCCCCATGACATTCCCCATGAGGATTGAAGTGGTCTCCACAGCTGTTTGAGACACAAGAAAAGTTTTGATACCGAGAGTCAGTGAAAGAAAGGGCTCCCTAAAGCCAAGGAGAAGCCTCAGAAGGTGCCTGTTAATGCCTCTCACCTGTCGCAGGAATTGGTGACATCCCCAAACTCATGCACATGCAGGCCGTGCAGCCCCGGCTCCAGACCATCAATGGCACCATCAATGAGGCAGCTTTGTGGGGACAGCTGCAAGAACCTCACCACACCCTGGACCAACCCTGGGCCAGACACCATTGCCACAGCGGCAGCACCGAGACTCCCTATAAAGGGAAGAGGTCGCACAAGTTTGCTGCTTGCTTCGAGGAGTTCCCTTGCATATGTCACTCTCAGGACCAAGAGACTTCCAGGGGAGGAAATGGCGGACTGACTGTCTCTCTGTCTACTCTCTGCTGACAGAAGTTAATTTTTTGGCGATTGATGGTAATCAGACAAAATCACAGTGGGATAAAGAGTGATCAAGGGAGTAACCTCAAATGCTCTGATCAAAACTGTTTTCTGCTGTCTGAACTGACACTGCATCCAAACTCCTCATAAGAACCCTTCATAAGTTCTGCATCCTCCCTTAAACATTTTTGGGACAGGATAGCCTGTAACAGCAAGATTTATCAGCCGGCAGATGAAAACTCACTGTCGGAAAACTTGCAAGAGCCACTTTCTGTCTTTAATAAGAGAGAGAAAACTGGTCGTTAAAGTGTCTAAGGCACAGCAAAAAGCCCGATTTATGATTGACGATAAAGATTAAGCAACTAAGGGGAAATCTTTCTTTCTTTTTCTTCTTCTTGTGGCTGGGAAACTGAAAGTAAATTGGCCATCACTTCCTCTGTGGGGAAAGAATATTGTGGGAAAACAATGTTGCTGTGACTGTGATCTTAGGGTGGAACCTTAAGGCAGAAATCTTAAGTTAAAGTTGGAACTTATAAAGAAACTGTGTTGTTAATAACGATGCTTTTACACATAAGCAGGGAGGGCGAGAGAATCTGCAACTCCTGCAATAACAATGAACGCTCTAGAATAGGGGTAGGCAGCCTGTGGCCCTAGGACAGGGGTGAGAAACTTCTGACCCATGGAACACACTTAGCTTGCTAGGGGTTCCTATTTTTGCCTGCAAGGCTGTTGTGGTTAAACCACGGCTACCTGTCAATCAGGTGACATCATCACAATGTTTGATGGGTGCTGTCAACCCCTGTGAACAGCCTATGGGTACTGAGCAGGGAGTTTTCCCCTGCTTGACTTTCCAGGACTTGAAGTGGCACACACAGTTGATCCCTGCATCTCGCAGGGCTGAACCTGCAGATGGGCAGAGGATTCAGTCCTGCTAAGTTCAGCTGCATATGCCAGTTCTTGGTGGGGAACTGACACATGCAGCCCATCTGTGTAGAAAGCAGAATTGCAACCCTCCACCCGTCAGATGGTGCACAGGGAGTTCAACCCCGCCTGGTCACTATCTTCCCCATCCCCACTTATCAATTTTGGTGGTGGTGGGCAATCATGGGTGGTATCCAACTAAGTTCTACTTAGAGTGGGTTGTTAAAATTAATGGCCTTAAATTAGTCATGTTAATTAATTTCCATGAGTCTACTCTGATCCAGTGATCTAGCCCTAGGCCTAAGGTCAAAAGTCCTTGGCAAGTTACCCATTTAGGCCTTTGGCAGGGATGGCTTGTCGATCCCCCACACAGACTGATGGGTGGAGAAAGAGAGAAGATGGCCGACAGCCACTGACAAGTTGCCCATGAGCAAATGTCACTCTCGATGGCAGGAGGGGAGGTTGACAACTCCTGCTCTAGCCACTCTTCTTCTCTGTACCAGCACATTTTCTGATAAAAATCCTTAGCCCGCCCCTCACCCAACCCCCTGGTTAGCTAAAATTGCCAATATTCACTTGGGAGGAGATGAAGAAGCCATGATGCTTGGCACCTATTGAAAACCAGTTTTGAAGTTTGTTGTGGAGATATTCTAGGTGGGAAGCTGGAAGGAGGTGAGGCAGAATCAGCTTACCAGGCACAGCAGCCCCCATCCCTTTCAGCACAGCACTGCGTCCGGTGCTCTCCAATAGGCTTTGGACCTTCTCAGCACCAAGGCTAGTCTCCACCAGCACACTCTGAGATTCCAGCTGGACGTTAAGCACCTGGAGGCCTGGGGAAGAGGTAGGAGGTGGAAAGAGATAGGGGAGGAGAAGGTGAAGTGCAAAGACAGAAGTCACTGCCATGATGCGACTGTCGTATTCCACACTAGTCCATTAAACTGCCCTGCTCCCCTGACAAGCCACCACTTTTACTCATAACAAGAGTCTCCTCCTTTATCCTTAACACAAAACATTCAGAAGACCTTCCTGATGGCGTAGGTGTTCTGGCTGTGGAACCAACTGCCTTGGAAGGTGGTGGACTCGCAACTTTGCTGGAGGTTTCGAAACACAATCTGGATGGCCAGTGATCAGGGATGCTGCGGTAATAAATTTCCTACACTGGCAGGGGGTTGGACTAGATGACCCCTGAGGACCATTCCAACAGTATGATTCGTCCCACACAAACCTGCCTGTTGAGTACCACCAATCTGCTATATATTTTGGAAAGTGATTTGTCTGTCTGTCCATCTGTTCTCCATAGGACTGGCTACCTCAAGATGTCTTTGCCAAATTTGGCACTAGGATTCCCACACTGGGGGTAGATGTTGTTGTCAATGTTTGGGCATTGACTGCTATTCTGAAGCAAGACAGTAGACCAAAATGTCACTTTAGCGTGACTTTGTCTGGGTTTTTTTGTCATAGGTTCAGTGGCCTTCTGACATATCTTTACCCCTGCTTCTTATTCTCCTGGTGGCATCTGTATAGTCACTGTTTCCTTTCTAAATGGATAGCCATATGTTTTAGCAATGTCACAAGGTAGCTAACAATTAAAATCAAAAACAGCACAAATCAAGAAAATGATACAAACACCTGGCTGGGAGAAGTTTATCAGAGAAAAGGAGAACAAGCGTAAAAGCTCAGGAATTAGACTGGCACCTGAAATCAGGGAGTATCTAGGTTTGATGGACCTCCCTGAGTAGATTGTTCCATTAAAAAGGCCCTTCTGCAAGGGGAGGTGTGGGAAACCTTTGGCTTTCCAGATGTTGCTGATCAACAGCTCCTATCAGCTCCAGCAAGCACAACCAGAGATGATGGGAGCTGTAAGTTCAGAGATATATGGATGGCCAAAGATTCCCCACACTTATCTTGGCAGATTTAGACAGAAGCACCTGGAGAAAGGCTTTTGATGTTGTATGGTAGCTGTAGACAAGATGGAAGACCTAGATGGACAATTGTGCTGATATTGCAACACATTTTTTTTAGTACTGCTGTGCTTTCTGAGGAGTGTCAATGTGAGCAGTGGGGGGAAATAAAATTGCAGTGCGCCCAAGGAACAGGAAAAATGCCCACTCCCTGGACAGGGTTTAGAATTGTCCCTTCAGATGTTATTCAGCTTCAACTACCATCATCCTTGCTGGCTAGGGCTGATGGTAGTTGGAGTTCAACAGCATCTGGAGGGTCATAGTATCCTGACAAATGCCACAGGCCTTCACCATCTGATCACCTGGTATTCCCTGCAGAGATGACTGAATGGCCTCAACACAATTCTGACACATCATCTGGACAGCAAACTCCAGCTGTAAAAAGGCGAGAGAAGCTCATATGAGTCCAAAGCTGCTTATTTAAAAAAGGAAAGAAATAAAAATGTCGTTTTATGTAGAATACAGAATAACTCTTACTGATCTGCAGCTGGAACATGATTTCAAATTACCAAACACTATTCAAGGAAAGCAGGAGGAACAGTGCTGAACCTGGTGGGCAGGTGGCCCTCCTTAGCACATTATGTTCACAGGATAAGGTTAGTACTATATTAGGGGCAGTAGTTTGAATCCTTCACCCATTCAACAGCCTTTCTGCTTCATACCCTGTCCATGGACACCATCATCCAGCACGTTTATTGTCATCATCTTTATATCCCGCCTTTCCCCCAAACCGGTAATCAAGGCAATTTAAAAGATAAAAGCATGAAAAGATATTCATTAAAAAGCAATTAAACACTAATAGTATTAAAGCTATATATCTATTGTGTATATGTAAGCTGTATGTGTCCATCAAGTTGAGCACTGTCTCTTCTGACTGGAAATGGCTTTCCAGGGCCTCAGGCAGAGGAGGGCCTTTCCATCCCTCGCTGCGCGATCGTTCCTAACTGGAGCTACCGTTGGAGGAGGACTTTGCACGTCTGTTCTGCCGCCCGTTTCTCCAACCACCCGCCCGTTTCTCCAACCATCCGATAAAAGGTAACAATTCCACCCACCCTCACGGAAGGCTTCCTGCATGTTTGCCATAGCGGGCAGAAACACAACAGGGGCAGACGCGGCGAGAAAAAAACTTCCCCTGCTGGGTTTTCTGCATGTCATGCTTCTGCTTTTTAAGGCGAGATAACGGCTGGTCAAAGGAATTAGTGGTCCACCCCCGGCGGGGGATTCTATCCTACCTTGCAGCTGCCTCCACCGCCTCCTGGAGGTGCCTCCATCGCCGCCGCCGCCTCCTTCCTTTCCCTTCACGGGGAAATGTTGCCCGCCGGACCCGCTTGCACAAACACAAAACAGGAACCCGGAAGTCGCTGACCTGCCACACTAGCTCATCTCTATGATCGGCGACCGACTCGTCCTGTAAAAAGATCAGTAAACGGAGGTGACGTCACTTCCTGCCCCCTCCTCTTCGGAGTCCGCGCGCCCTTTTACCAGGTCCGGAACCAAACTCTCGCGCTCAGCGTCCCTCGGGGAAGCCGATTGGCGCCGAGTAGTCCGTTGTGGAGTAACCATGACGACCACTCCATAAGCCACCTTGGGGTTGCTGTTGCTGCTGCAGCTGCAGCTTCCGCCGAGCTCCCCACCATGAATTCGTTTGTCGCGCTTCCCCGGCGCGAGGTGTACGCCCTAGACAACACGGAAAAGGCCAGCCAGCAGCTGCATGACCACTACCAGCGGATCCTCGCCCCCCTGTCCCTCTTCCCGGCCACCGTCTCCAGGTTGAGGAGCTCGATCGACAAAGGGTCCTCTGCCATCTCGTCCCTGCAGAAGCCTGTGCCTGTGCCCATCTCCCTGGCCAACCTCATGCAGCTGCTAAAAGGCCGGATGGAGGTGGGGACCCAGTGGCAGCAAATACCCAGCCCACACCAGCGGGCCTTCCAGCAGGTCATCCTAACTGAGGTCAAGCACATCTTTAAGGATGTACAACGTTCCCTATATGACCCAGCCTTCAGTCCCCAGGAAAATAGGGAACTCTACCAGCACCTGGTGACTTACATTGGCTTGGTATGCCAGCACCTTTTCCGTCGCTATCTGTCTGTCATGGAGCGCCATCGTGCACTGTCTGTCTTCACGGACTGTGCTAACCTAACTCGCTTCTCTGCCCAACTCTCTCTGGACTGTTCCAGGCTCCTCAATGTAGCAGCTGTCCGCCACCGCCTAATAATGGACACGAAGACCCTGCAACTCCGCCAGACTGAAACGTCCAGGAAACGGGTTAGTATGGCGGGTTGGAGGTCAACGCAGATGGACGCGTGCAATCTGCATTTCAGCATTGACTTCTTCATCAGGCTTATGAAACCTCACATACCAACGATGAGACAGAAGATAGCGAAGGATATCAAGGAATTGGAGGACTTACCTTTGTTAGACATGAACAAAATAAAGCAGTTAAATCTACCAAGACCAAACTCTAGTAGCCACTTTAGACAAATGCAGTCTGATGTGATGACAATGCCATGCTCATGCACCAGTACTTTAGGAGATCGGCCTAAACTCCAGCGGGTTAAGCATGCCATTTCCAGCAGTCTCAAGAGGAGCCAGTCGTTGCCCAATATGAGAGTTGGACAGCTCCTAGCAGATGAACTTGGAATTCGTTTATCTGTGCGCCCTATCAGCCCTGATCTGCCTTGTCATTATGGTGAGACCACTGAAGATGATGGGCTCAAGGGAATGGCCGGGCTGGCTGAGGACCTCCGAAGACTAGCACAGAGAACAGTCCTGAAAAGCAGCCAGCAGAAAGGAGAGCAGGATGAGGATTTAGAGCTCCCTCCCCTAATTAAAGCCTTGACACGGCGCAAGACTAATGAGGTTCGCCTTGAGCAGCTTCAGAGAATACTTTGCTCTCTGCAACGAGAGGAGTCCTTTGAGATGTCACGGAAGAACACCATGATTGCTGCCCCAGCCACACATCCTCAGGCTGCAACAGTGAACTTTAAAGTCAACGAAAGGATGGTTGTGAAGGCAGCTGATATGCAAGTGTCAGAAAGAACCTATGTAGAAGCTGTGTCTATGGAGATATGTCCAGTAATTTACAACCACCTCCTTGGAGAGATAGATAATGCTACAGTGAAGTCTCTAGATGCAAATCTTTCCACTGGTGAAGAGGTCAGGGAGATGTACAAGGAACTAATGAATACTATCCCAAAAGACCACCTGAAATTTGACCTAGGGCCCATGATAGAATCCCCTGCAACCAACATTGAACTGGCTGGGTGCTTTGCTTCCTCAACATTGACTAGGGGGAAAAGTGAACAGGTCATTAATAAAGAGCTGAGTAACATCCTGCCACCTGGACCATTTGTCCCTGAGGAAGTGTCAGAGAGCCCAAATGTACCCTTCAAAAAAAATACTGGTAAAAAAACCTCTTGGCTTAAATGGTGGAAAGCAACATTCAACACTGATGATTACTTGAAATACATTGGCACCAAGGAGTCTGACTATTTGCCAGTGATATTTCATTTATACAGCGTTAAGGAAGATGAGGAGCAACAGCCTGTATTAGATGAGGTGCAAGTAAAGAAACAAGTGAAAGTGAAGAGAGACGTGATAAAGAAAGCTGCTGAACTTCAAACCAAGAAGGAAGAGTTTGAGCATGGGAAGTGGAATTCCCAATGTGCCATGCTGCGGGGGTTGGAAAATGTTTTTTGCTCTGACCACACATCTGAGGATCTCAAGGTCTTTCAGAGAAGGCTGGAAAGACTGTGGACAGTTCTTCATTTCTCTGAACAGGAAAGGCTGGATATGGCAATTAAGTACAGCTCCAACCCATATTACTGGCTGCTCCCAGACATGCTCCAAGCTTGGGAGACAGCAGCACGGTCTATCCAGGACCGAGAACTCCTGCTGGCTGATTTGGAACAGTTTGAAGAAACTGCTTCGAATCCAAACCGCTTGTTCAACCTGGCCCCCCGCTCCTTCATAGCACGAATGAAGGAATCCAGAACCAGGAACCGCTTGCGCTCTGAGTTGGCCCAGTATGACTCAGAGCTCTATATCATCCTGAACAATATCAAAGAGTCTTACAATGACACAGTGACCTACAAGGGACGCCCATACCTGCAGAAGATGGCATGGGATACAGTGGAGATGCTCTATTGGCTACAGCAGGAGCGACGTGCCAATACATTGAGGAGAGTTGTCCAGAAAAGGGGCCTAATTAGAAGACTTCCTCCTATCCCTTAAAGACTGGTACCACTGTTTAGTTCACTGGCCAACACACCAAGATGGCAGTGGAGAAGACATCTTTTCTGCACATGCACCAAATCCATCCACATACTTTTCCAACAGACCTCTCCTTCAGCCAAGCCAAAGGTTGAGAAACATGGAGGCAGACCCCAACAACCTAGATTCAGTTTGTAGTGCCATGGTCTATTGGTGGAATAAGGGAAAGGGCAGAGAGTGGTGGTGGGGAAAATGTGGGCATGCACCAAACGTCCAGAATACGTTTAGCTCATTCCAAATTTCAGAAGGGTTGTCAGTTTGTGAGATGTGCCTTATCCACAAATGAACTGGATCCTATGAAGAATTTAAGGTTCCCGATATCCTCAAATTAAAAATGTTTCTTGTCCTCATTATTTGAAGTGCTGCCATGATCTTTGAAGTAATTGCTTACAGACCACATTAGGCCTGCTATGAATTTCTTCCCTATGGCTTACCTTGCCATCTTATCCGGAATTCTATTAGACCATGATTTTGCAAAGAATCATGATGTGCCTGCCATGCACATTCTCTTCAATCTCCCAGGGCCTCTGGCACAGGTTGTGTCCAGCCTGTGACAGTGCCCCTGGGGGATGGAGGAAGCGGGATGTGGCAATTTAGTGTGTCTTCAGAGTTTTGGCTACTGTACCAAAGGTTCTAGCAAACTGCAAGCATACAGTACAGGTTGCCCTTGATGGAGCTGGGGTGGTGGGGTTCTGTTCCGTCCCATAGTTGAGTAATGGGGGACCTAGCTTACCCATCAATCTCACATGGCAACTGGAGGGTAGATGTAGAGCAACGATTGTTGTTGTTGTTGTTGTTGTGGGTAGATGTAGAGCAACGGTGGTGGTTGTCAGCAACTAGTTTTCCTACAGTAGAAACCAAGACCACAATCCTCATTCCAGAGTGGTTTTCAAGTCGTTACGTTATCATATGAAACTATTCATACCTGTTAGTAACAAAGAGGCAGCTAAAATCCTTTCGGGGGCTGGATTTGGCAGAGCTGCCAGTTGCTTATCTCTATAGTAGACACCCAACTTTCTCCCCTCAGTCCTCTTCAGTCTTCTCTGGCTATTGCAAATGGATTCCAGGAGAGGTCTGCCGGTTGGTAACATGAGAGTGGACCTTTTCTGCAGTGGCTCCCCATTTGTGGCATGCTCTCCCCAGGGAGGCTTGCCTGGCACCTTCATTATACACCTTTAGGCACCAGGCAAAAAAATCTCTTCAACCAAGCCTTTGGCCAATTAACATTCCATGTACTTTTAGATGTGTATGGGGGGTTGTTTTGCTTTGCTTTCGTTCTTGTTTGTGTCTTTTTATGCTGTGAACTGCCCTGAGATCTTTGGATGAAGGGTGGTATACCGATTTAATAACAGATAAATAGCTTTGTGAGGTCTGCCTGAAAAGCAGTACAACAACTTACTGCACCCTACTGCCCTGTAGAAATTTTGGATTACAACTTCCATCAGCCTCAGCCCCTACCAGGTGATGGGTGTGGTGTATAAATGCCTTAAGGCTTAAATATTCAGTATTGGTGGCCAGTTTGGTGGTTGAATAAATGCCTGCTGATCCTTCTACCAACTACTGTTTCAATTGTTGCAAATGGATGACAAAATCACAGGCCAAAGTTGCTGGTCAGGAGGAAAGGGTATGTCATGAGCACTTTGCACTACTGCACAGATAAATTTGTGTACCAGATAGAAATTTATCATTGACCCCCAAAATATAGCTCCGTTGGTTACAGCATAGTGCTGATAACACCAAGGTTGGAGGTTTGATCCCCGTAAGGGACAGCTGCATATTCCTGCATTGCAGGAGGTTAGACTAGATTATCCTTAGGGTCCCTTCCAACTCTACAGTTCTATGATTCTATGAGAAAACAGTTGAGATGCCAGCAGAATAAAACCTCTGGTAGGTGACTCAGAACAAGCAGCTGGGGAAGCACAATAGGAAAAGGTCCAGTTTGACTTCAAGGAAAGTTGCTTTCTGGGTCCAAATGTGGCTTGTAGTATAAGCAAGACCAGCGCTCCACCCTTTCTGCTTTGCTGTCCCTTGTTGCTTGGAGGTGCCTCTCAGAACACCTACATGATGTAAGCTCTCTTCTAATCCATCATCAAAAGCAAGCTACATAAAGCCTTTGGCCCCCAACTTGTGCTGTATCTCAGCAAAGACTACAAACCTAGTCCTGCTTACCCGGGAGTGAGCCCCACTGTGTTTTGAGTAGACGTGGTTAGGATTGCACTGTAACCAACCCTTAGCATGAGGCAACTGGAATATGGGATAGTGGCGGAACATGCATGTAGAGATCACTAAATCTCACACCTTGCAGCACCTTGCGGTTGCTATTTGACATCACAGCAGGGTTTCTCTCAAGTGAACAAGTGGCAGCTAGAATGTGAGAAGGGTGGTCCCCACAAGGGATAGGCATATCCTCCCACACACATTTGCAATTTTAGGCTAAAACAGGGGTAAGCAACTCAACACTAAGGACGGCTCTGTATTAACTCAAGAGGCTGTACCTCTATGTTAACCATCACAAAGCAACTTTTTGGCCATATGGTTAACTCAGCCTTTGTTTTATGGGCTGTAGTAATATGCACGTATGGGCTTGTGGGTGCGGGGGAGAGGGAGATGTATGGAATTACGAAATGATGCTCACTTCAGACCAACCAATTCCTGTCGGGAAGAAACAGCAGATGGGATTGATCTCCCTAGGCCTCAGATGATAGTTCTTGTGCAACTGACAAATGAAGCAATAAATAAGACATTTAGACATCCTGCTGTACAATGAAGTGAAATAGCCTAACTCAGGAGAGCAAAAAGAAATCAGCCTTCAGTTTTGCAGAGGGCTGAACTTTGCAGCTGGCCTGTAGCAGAGGGAATGTGCGCTCATCAGGTGCCTAAATAGCTACACTGTCCCATTTCACTTTTACACATATCGTAGGGGCTTCACAACTGCTTTACATTATCGTTTTGTCTTTTAGTCTATAGTACAGCAGACAAAAACTCTCAGGCATCTGTTACAAATGTTTTATTTTACTGGAGAAAAAGTTTTGTCAAACTTCAGAGAACAAAAGTCACAGGTTAATTATCAGTATAAGAAGGACTCCACAGGAGGGAATAAACTCAGGAAAATACCAAATATGACAAAACAAACAAGAAAAAAAAAAGGGGGGGGAGTACTGATTATTCACCTCCAAAATTAAGCCACATATAGGGAGACAGAAACTGAGCTGGGAGGGAAGGCTGTGGCTTAAAGTAGGCTCCAGAAGGAGAAGAGCTTGCCTCCTGTTCCACCCAGGACCACCCTAAACTTAAAATCCAGGTCTAGGCAGGGGGGTGCAATGTCAGTTACTGCTGAACTCCCCACAACACCTCCCTCCCCCATCCCCGCAAAAAATCCTTGGGAAATGTGTTCTATTTTTGTTTTTGTTTTTTAAGGGAAGTTAGTTGTCACTAAACTTTGAAGAGACACAAGATGTCCATTAGTGAGACCATGCTAAACACAAATTGACACATCGTGAAGCCTGGCACAGTTTTGTCGCGGATGTACCACAGGAACCCGACGTCCAGCCCTCAAATAGCCTACCTGAAAAATAAAAGACACAATTCATTTGAAGGCTCAAAGGTGGATCTCTGCCTAGAGTGCCTAGAGGGAACCCAGGACCACGTCGCACAGGATTCCAACACAAAGATCTTCACTTCTAAGGATGGTGCGTGAGTACCTACCCAAACTTCTGAATGTCAAGAAAGCTGTATGTGAGGCTGGTGGAAGGAACAGGCATCAGGGATAGAAAGAGAAAGAAAACTCAGAATTGTAACTATGTCACAAATAGCTCTGGAAAGATAATTATCAGCATATTCCTCAGCGGTTTACTTTGGCTGGGAGCCATAATACAGGATGAGCAGTTTAAGGGAACATTGGTCCCCGCAACCCCAATTAATGTGAATATTTATTTTGAAAAGCAAAAGAACCTCCCTATTTATAGGAAATTCTCAGTGTGCTCATTTTAGTTACAGATTTCCTGAAATGTAAGCAACTAGTTAAAATGCACATTGGGGCAACCACTTTTGGGGCAATGCTTCATTTGTTGGCATTTGCAATCCACACTGAAGCAGGACTAAGAGTGCCTCCTCTCAGCTCAGACCAGTGACTGATACTGCCTCCCAAGCTCCCAGGCAGGTCCTTTTTCCACAACCAGGGATCCTTTTAACACGAGATGAAAGGTACTGAACCTGAGACCTACTGAATGCAGAGCTCTACCAGTGAGCTGTGGTCTCTTCACTGAGCAAGCTGCCTTACTCCAATTCAGATTACTTCTCCATCTAGTTTTATGTTGTCTACTCCAACTGGCAGCAGCTTTCCAGAGCTTCACTGAGAAAATGGGTTTCTCCAACACCTGCTACTTAATCCTTTGGGGGGAGACTGCGCCTGGGACCTTCTGCATTCAAAGCACAAGTTCTACCAGTGATACAGCCTATGTCAACCGTAGTTAAACCCTGGCTTGCATGTGAATTGCCCATCTATTCTGACACTGCTGAGGAGCCTCAGGCTATCCTACTGTGCACTGGGGACATAGATACCCTACAAACAGCAAATGGTGGCATTTGCTATTATTGCAGTTGGTTGCAAGTAAAACACACCTATGGGACTCCTCGTTCCCCTGTCAACTGCACACAATTCAACCTAACTTCCAGATGAATGCATGCTGACTACCCGAATAGGGAGCTGTTGTGTATTTGTGTGTGTGTGTGTGTGTGTGCTCAATAAAAATGTTGCAGTTAGAAAAAGGGGAGGAAGAAAAATCCTTCAATATGGGGAATTATTAGGGTGAGATTGCAAACAGAATTACAAGTGTAATAATATGCATCTGTGGTATGGTAACATTTTATAATGCTGCATATTGTCCTATCTCTCAAAGGGCATCACACAGCTGGAAGAAATACAGGAAGGAAGCAATTAAGATATCAAGGGTGTGGAGTGCTTTCATTATAATATAAGGCTTTTAGTTTTTGTTTTAGAAAGAAGACAAATGGGATGGATGGAGAGAGGTTTATAAAATAATGAACCACATGGGGGAAAAGTGGAAAGAAAATTATTCACCCTCTCTCATACTGCTAGGACTCAGGTATACCTGCCAATGGGTTTAGGATAGAGAAAATCAGAGTATTCCCTCATATAATGCATGATTAACTGAAGAAATTTACTATCAGAAGATGGGGTGATGGCTACTGAATTGTGGCTTTTAAAAAGAATCAGACAAATTCATAAAGGAGGATATCTTCTCAATGGCCACCTCCATGAATTGAGCAGGACAACTCTGAATGAATGCTGGAGTAGACAAGGGAAGCTCAACTTTATGCCCAGCTTGGGACGTACCTAATTAGCCACTGCTGTAAGGAGAAGGCTGGTCTAGGCAGATCTTGGTCTGATTCAGCATGGCTAATCTTGTGTAAGGAGATGTTGAAACTGCACCTTTGACAAGCTGTCATCTTTGAAAATTCACAGGCCCTCTGCGAATGACCCTCCTAGCACACAGCTCAGAGATGAAGCTGGGGAATTTTCTGGATGCTTAAAGACTTGCTGGTTATTTCAGAGCAGCGTTGTCCAAAGGCCACTGCAAGCCAGAGTGACTGCTACACCTCAGCCCCAGCCTCTATAGTGCATACCAAGCTACATATGCAAGGGGGATCCTGGCAGCCTTGTGAGCAGATGGCAAAGGTGCAAGGTCAATGGCAACAGCGGGGAAAACAACCGAAGCACTTGGGCTGGAGAGCAAGAAATTGACAGACTGGGCCAGATTTTAAGAGCAGGAGAGTGGAGCCTATTCTTCCCACAGGAAAATACTCACAGTCCAGCTATGCAGCAAAACCCTCAAGGACAGCTCACTTCTCCTCCCTCTATTGCTGGGCTGGTGACAGTGGTCCAAACTACACCTCCCACACCCAGCTGCATCGCTTGCTCCAGGTTGCCTCAGATATCCTAAGTGCTAGGCCTATGCTGCTGCCAGCAGCTTTGCAATCCAGAGCACAGCAGATACCAGAAGGTATCCCTCAAGACACAGCAGACCATTTTCCCAAGTCTCACCAGCCATGCTAATGTGCCATCCCCCTCCTCCAAGCGACTCAGGAAAAAAACGCTCTCACCTCCAGACTCAATACGCGGAGTATCGCAACCTGTCCGCGCCTGCATCCCGCCCGAACCGCTGGACATCGTAGAGGGATGATCGCGGAACGGGAGAAAGCTGAACACGCTCGTATCCGTACACGTCTCCGACGGTGGAAGCCGCAGCTGCCGAGCGACGCAGGGGGCTTCTATCCCGGGTGTAAAATGAGGAAGTCGCGGCCGCCGCCGCAGCAGCTACTGCTGCTGCAGTTCCCGAGGCAGGCAGCAAGGCCCTCTCGTAGGGCTCTAAGGCAGTGGAGAGGCGATTGGCCATGGCCGTGGCTTGTGAGTACTGGGCGTACTGGGAATACTGGGCCATGGTCTGCTCCGCATAAGCGTCGTATGCAGAAGCCCCATACGCCGCGGCGGACCTCGCGCGATACCGTTTATAGTAGTCCACCATTCCGTAAGGGTCATCATAATACACGGGGTCCCCATAGCCCGTAGGGTAGGGGGTGCGCACCATTCCGTATTGCTCGCTATAAGTTTCGGTCAACTCGGGCACTTGCCCCGTGCGATCTACCGGGCACTCTTTAGACCAGTGACCCTCCTTCCCACACCGGTAGCAGCCACTCTTGTCTCCCATCCCGGGTGCGGTCCTGAGACGGCTGGTGGACAACTGCACGCGCATTCGTTTGCCTTGAAGAAACAGACGCAAGAAGGGCAGCTATAAAGATTTGTTAAAAACAGTTCAAAGCAAAAGCACAGCAGGTCAGGTTTGTTTGCTTGTTTATGTCACAACAACCAGCTGGCCCAGCCTGCACAGCTAACAGTACAAGAGGCAAAATAAAAAGTGTTTCTGGGACCAGTTGTCCCTGGCAGCAGGGAAAGTGGAATCCTGCACCTTCTGACTTGGAATAGCCCACCAATTTACCTGAGGAGCAGCAGCAGAGTTGTTCCAGCCTGCTTAGGAATGTGAACTATTTCATTCAATCCCCAAACATGGCTCTGGCTGCAGTAACACAAAAATATTTTGGCAGGCCTGCAGAATGTTATGGTAAAGCCCGAATGAGCCAGCAGACCCAGGAGGCTTAGGTTCAAAAACTTTGCTAGCTTACTTAGCTAGCTTACTGTATGGCTGCATCGGGAAACATACAATATCCCATTATGTGGTCCTGAACACTCCAGAAAAAACTGTTGCTGTTATTTTGTTTTAAAATAACATTTGTGACCCTTATGAGGGGATGAAATGCTTATAGGGGCATAGCAATGTATGCTAAAGGTTCTAAAAGGATATGAAGAAAGTTCCAACTCTGGTTTCACACTGAATTCATCCTTACATTCTTGATCCACAATTCCTTGCCCCTCCATTTTCCAAAGGCAACAGCACTTCCCTGACCCTGACACCAATAAAACTTGCATATAATGAATCAAATGTAATCTATTCATTCTGCTCAGAGGGATCTTGCAGGATAAGGCTTCCTGAGCTTTCAAGACATGCAGTTAATTGAGATCCCTGACTATGGCCCTGTCTCTATTCCTGGCCTATCACAGACAGACAGACTTTTTCATGCCCAGAGAAACCACTAGCACAGCAACTAAATGGAAGCCAGAGAGGTTGCAGGGCATCAGGGAGGAGGACAGTGACCCCTTACGGAAGTCATAAACGAAGACCACCCATTTCCTCAAGCCAGACCAGAACCAGACATGCACCACAAATGAAAAGATTTACACTTGGCACACAGCCAAACATAGCACGGCTTAGTTGTTACAAGGCCAGCCAAGTCTTTTTCTTTCTGCTGCCACCTGCCTTAGACTCATAGAACTGGAAGGGGCCACGAGGGCAACCTAGTTCAATCCCCCGCAATACAGGAATCCTTCAGCCTTGTGGTCTTACCATGCACAGTGGCTGATAGCATCCACCCAGCAATGCAGGGCAGGTGTTGCTCACTAAACTAGCCTAGTCCACCTTTTAATTGAGGGCAACTGTTTACAGTCCGTGCCCTCATATTTCAGCAGTGAAAAGGTTTAATGTTCAACCCAGCTGATTTCTGCCACATGCATCCAAAAGGCTACTAACAATGGCTATCTGATACCTGTAGTGGCAGTCTGAATACCAGTCACGAGGAAGCATAAGTGGGAAAGGGCTCAGGCATCTGGATGGTCACTACAGGAAACAGGGTGTTGGTCTGACACAGTAAGGGCAATTCTTACGTATGAAGCCCCCTACAAGCTTGTCCCAAGACCACTGCTCCTTTTCAGCTGTCCTTTATTCCAACACCCCCCCCCCCGAAACAGGGGAATCTCAATACACCCCCCCCCCGCATCTTGTTAAGATAGTGGAGAGGAAGGGAACCTTTTTGCGCCTGGGGTTTTCATGCACAGTTCAGCAGCTGCTTTTGCTCCTAGACAACAACCCCTGGAGAAAACCTACCTCCTGATGGAAAGAGGCCAGGTCATCCTGAGAGTAGTGTTTGAAATTTCCCAGGTGCCCTTTGCAACTGGTGTGGGTCCAACTGCGACCACATGGAGATTTCTGGATGCCAGGTTGGCAACTGACCTCTCCATCTGGCTGGCCCCTCCAGCTATCTTAAGCAGGTAAGCAGAAGAGCTTATTTGTTGCATTTGTATCCCACCTTTTCCTCCAAGGTGCACATGGTTCACCCCCATCCTCAGTTAATCCCTACAACAACCCTGTGAGGTAGGCTAAGAGGCTGTGACAGGCCCAAGGTTACCCAGTGAGCTTCACAACTAAGTGGGGGTTTGAACCCTGATCTCCCAGGCCCTAGTCCGACACTCTAACCAGTACACCACACTGACTTCCTAGAGTGGGGCAGCTATATAAATTAAGTAGGTAAATAAATATGGGAAAAGCAAAATGTCACTCAGAAAAGGATCTGAAATATTTTCCTTGAAGCCTGAAATTGTTCTATTCTGGATTGTTTTATCTGATGTTGTAATGTGTTGTAAACTGCTTTGAATGTGGTTTTTTTAAAAAAAAAATATAAACTGCTGTAGAAATGAAACGAGTAACCAATAAAAATTCCACTGGGGGTGGGGGGGAAATGGCACCTAGACATTCTGTTGTGGCGACCGTTACCTAGGTTTAAGGTGCCAATTGGTGATTAGCTTATATATCTTAGTTTCTAACTCTGCCTGGGAGTACATGTGGCTCAGCTTCCAAAGTTATCCTTCTTGCCCACTTTTGTCCAATGGATCAGGTTGCACAGCTTGGTTACTGGGAAACAGCTTCTGTGTTCTTGATCTCACCTTTTGGGGTTTATGCTCCACTGCATGTCAACCCACAACTCCAAATAAGAAGCAGATGGGATCCTGTGCCTTAAAAGCTGCATGAACAGGGCAGGCACTGCTCACCAGACCCCACTTTTAACTGAGTAACACCACTGAAGAAGGAACTTCAGCAAAGCTTCTCTCATCTTTGCATGATCAGCTGTGTTTGCAAAAACCCCTTCTGGTTCAGGCAATTTGTACCTTTTTTGCTGCTACTTAGTTATCTCCTGGAATTCGTCAACAATCACTGTTACTAGCCTGGCAGTCTTCAGTGAGTATGAGTGAAGAACCTTGGCACAGAGAAACACACTTCGCTGCCAAGTTAGCTACAGTGGCTGAATTTAATTGTATAAAGTCTTCAACACCGAATCCAAGACTATATACAACTTCTGTATGGATACTCTTTGGAGCCAAAAGGACTGCAAGTAGGAATTTCTCACCTCAAAGTGTGGCTTAATACTGCCAGATTGGGAGATGAAACAAGCAAACACATAATGGGCATTGATCTGCAACTCCTAAGATGCTGAAGCAACAGAGAGACTGCAAAGGTGGAGGCTTGCCTTATCTTTATGGGTGCTTAATAGGTAATAAATATTATGGCTTATTTCAGCACATGTTTATCCCTGTCTTAACTCTATACAGGCTTCTCCCCACCTCACCATGAACACAGCTCAGCCAAACAATTTCAAATGAACCAGGCCTTTGCTCACATGACTTACAACCCTACCAATTCCTTGCCTTGACCACTCCCTAGAGACATCTAACTTTATATACAGAGTTACATCTTACCTATCAGCATAATATAACTAGATTCTAACCACTTTCCAGACAAGCTAAAAGGAAAATGAAAAAAACCTGTGCATTTTAATTGTACATTTTGGTGGTGGTGGTTGTGTTGTTGTTGTTGTTTTGTTGGAAGAAAGAGTACTTTAATATATTATTATGCAATTCTCACCTGGAAGCTATCAACCTCAGCAAAAATTGACGTGGATGGTTATTTTTGATTTCTTCCCCCACCCAAAAAAAGCTCCAGATTGGAGAAATTTGTTTTGTTAACACATTTTTGCAAACACTGTACTGAAGAGTTTTAGTAACCAACTAAAGTACAACTCAGATGTTCAACATTCTCAAAATTACGTATATATCCCTCTCCAAACCCCCAAAAAGTGGAAGTAAAAAGAAAAGAAATAAATTACTAGAATAAAAATAGTAGATTACTAGAACAAGCTAAAAAAATCAGTCTTTGCTGCCTGCCCCTAGCCATCAGATTTGCTATGTTGTCTTGGATCTAACAATGACATTCTAACTGCTCGGCAGGAAGCTGTTAGCAACAGAATGTTGATAAATACTGCAGCTTCTAAGAGAGAAGTAAAAGGTCATGCAGGCCTTGGGAAGGAGAAGCCATGTGCTGTCAGCAATAAAGGGAAAGGGCATGTGTGTGGGGGGAATCAGTTAAGAAGGCCTAGAAGTAGAAAACACAGGAAGTGCAAAAGTAAACTGGCTGAAGGAATGGGAACAGAGCAGGCAGTGGGCTGGGAAGCATGGGCTTAAGTGATTGATGGCTATAGAGGCAGGAAGCGGGAAGAAGAGAGGCAGTTCTTGTTTTTAAAAAGGATGTACTTGCTGAAAGGAAAGTGACAGGTAGGTAAGGAAGCTGGGTGAGGAGGAAGGGTAGGCTGATTAGGTGGTGGGTGGGATCCATATCGCATGGATTTGAGCCAATCTTCAGTCATCAGTGCTGCATGCTTATAGCAATTCAATCAATAACCAACTAAAACTTTAAATGCACACTGAACATCCACAAACACCACATAACTAGTAGGGCTAAAAAGAAGCAGAGACCTGGGAACTCTGAAAGACATGGGGGCTTTTTCACTGCTGTTCTGAACTGGATGTAAGAGAAATCTAAAGTCATTTTTAAATTTAAATTTAAAGTTAGAAAACTTCTTTTGGGGTGGGAGGATACATTGAAAGTTTTTCTTCTAATACGCTGGCTGTTCAGCTAAAATCAATTTTTAAGGCATCTTTCTGGGATTTCATTAAATTTACTGGTTGAAAACATGTATTTGAAATTGTTCTGGCTCTACAAATTTGGATGCAAACGTATTGAGGAGGCCTTCCTTTTCAGAAAGCAGTGAGCTTTGGTTCATTAAATTTCTCACACAGAAAATAAAGTACCCACTTTCAAATCCTCAAACAAGGCCTTTTGCCAAGAATGTACATGTATTTAAATTGAATCTATTTAAGAAAATCATTGGTTAGAAGCCAGACTAATCAAATATTAAAATCTAGCCAGCGGACAGCCCTGCTAGCTGCTGAACATGGCTGGAGTAGTTTGGAACTCTTGTCAGCCCCCGTGGGAGAGGCGAACCCGTACATGGGTCTTTTTCCTTCCTGTTCCTAGCCCACCTGGCTCCCCCTTTCCCACCTTGGAATTCTGTGTTGTCAAGGCCCCTGATGGCCTCCACGGCATCCTCTGCTCTCTCCATGTGCACAAACGCGTAATCCTTAACAATGTCGCATTCAAGCACCGGCCCATACTCCTCAAACTTGGTTCGCAGCTCCAGGTTGGTGCAGCCGGGGCTGATGTTGCCTACGTGCAGTTTGGTGGAAGCCTTGCTCTTGTTCTTACTGGCCTCCACGTTGATGCACACCCCGTGCAGCTTGTAATGGTGCAGGTTGCGGATGGCATCCTCGGCTGCCGTCTTGTCCTCAATGTGCACAAAGCCGTAGTTCTTGATGATGTCGCATTCCAGAACCCGTCCGTACTGCTCAAAAAGGGAGCGGATCTCCTGCTCCGTGGCCTCCCGAGGAAGATTGCCAATAAAAAGTTTCACCATGGTGGCTAATGCTGAGCGTGGGGGACAAGAAAGAGGCTGCATTTCAATGAAGGAAGACAGACAGTATTAAGACACTTACACAAAGAAAGAAAACCAAACCGGGATTCACTAGTCAAAGAACAATTCCTCACATCAAGATCAATAGCATCTAATGAATTTCACAAGCCCCCTTCAAGTGCTATCTTCCAAGAGATCATAATCTTGGGGGTATGGCTCTACCCCCATACGGTGGGGGGGGGGGATATCTGTGCAGAGAAGCAGACTCTAGTTAAGTAGCCTTCCCATGGTTTGCAAACCGGTGTGATCAGGGCTCTAAGTCACAGGTACTTCAGGCAGACTCTCCTCTTCAGAAGTTCTTCTCTTATGTGTGTGGATAGCAGTGTGCAGGCACAACCCCCCTCTTTCTCCATGCAGCAGATGGACTGCCTGTTTTTAGAAATATTGTTATTAGGCTTATGTACTTGCTTCCCTGAGCTCCTTTGGAAGGAAGAATATAAACTTTTAGAGTAATAATAACTGAAGGATCTAAACCTGGATTTCCTGTATATCCAAAGCAAGTGATCTATCCTATTTACCACAAACTGATTTTCTAAGAAGATTCACTTATTCAACAGATTTATATTCACCTCTTAAGCATTCAGATATTCAAAGCAGCGCACAATAATGTCTTAATCATGTTTAAAGTCTCTGTAAAAGCAGGCCTCTACATACAAATCCAAAGATGCATTCCGCCCACACGCTGCAACATTTATTTATACAGTCGTACCTTGGATACCAAATGCCCCATAACTCAGACATTTTGGCTCCCAAATGCCACAAAACCTGGAAGTGATTGTTCCAGTTTGCGAACGGTCTTTTGGAATCCGAATGTCCGATGGGGCTTCCGCGGCTTCTGATTGGCTGCAGGAGTTTCCTGCAGCCAATCAGAAGCTGCAATTTTGTTTTCAAACATTTTGGAAGTCGAACGGACTTCCGGAACGGATTCTGTTCAACTTCCAAGGTATTACTGTATACTGCTTGGTTGTAACAAAACCTATCAACCTACCATAAGCATTGTCATTCCTATTTTCTTTTTTCAGGCCCTTTATCTGTGCCTTTAACAGCGGCTTGGCATAGAACAATTTAGAAAGTGACTATTTTACATTCACTTCATGCAATAAAAGCTTCCCCTACAGAATTTCTGGGCAACAGATTGTTGCTATAGCAGAAGATCAGAACATCTTTTGTGAGGTACATCCCTCTGGAATTACCTTCCACAAAGCAGCATCTCTCCTAACCTTTGGGGATTAAGGCTGGGTTGGTTTATTCAATATCTGCTATTGAATTGGAGCTCCTTCTGTTGGTGCTGCTTTGTGGATTTGTGCCACACCCTCTTGAAGTGCACAGCTCTCTACTTTCAAATAAATTCCTTTTCAAAAAACCAGTCTCTCCTCAGGGCCTTTGGATTACATCCCCCCACTCTCACTACTGCAATTATAACCAAGATTGACACTGCATCTCTTTTCATGCTCTTTTAAGGTGTGTTTTTTTAAAAATGTATTGTTAGGACTCTTATTTCATATATATTGCAAGCCACCAAGCGCTCTATTGAGGGAGTGGAAAGATGGCATATAAACTTCTGAAACAAACAAACAAACAAACAAAAATGCAAGTACATGCATTTAATTGCTTTTGCTACCTGCTTACCTCACCGTCCTCTCATTTTCTAATTTAGATAGTAAGTTAACAATGCAGTCCTTTGCATGGCTCTATAGAAACAAGCTTTTGAGTTCAATAAGACCGAAGCCTAAATATGGGCTGCATATGCACTGTGCTTTTAAAGCACACAAGCTCTCCTAAGGAATCTTGGGAACTGTAGATTGTTGGGGTACAGGGAATTGTTCAATGAGGGGTAAATTATAGTCCCCAGGATTCTTTGGGAGACCCCAACTGCTTTAAATGTATGGTGTGCATGCAGCACGAGTTTAGTTTAGGGCAAAACTAGATGTAACATTGGTTTAGTATTGCATAGTTGTTTTTAAGGAAATAGTCGGTGTATGGGGTGGAAACTGAATTGTGACAGTAGTGTGGGCTGAGGGGAAGTTTTATTTATTATTGAGATTTATACCCTTGTAGGGTATGGGTCACATCAACAGAAATAAAAAATAAAATTAAAAAATTATACAACTAAAACTAACACACACATTTCTGATATGATAAAAATACATTTATTCTTCTGCCACTACCCAAAGGAAACAAAAATGGTTTCAACCATCACTGAAACCCCTATGGCATGATAGCCCCATGCAGAGTGCATTGCTGTACAGTGGTGCCTCGCAAGACGAAATTAATCCGTTCCGCGAGTCTGTTTGTCTTGCGGTTTTTTCGTCTTGCGAAGCACGGCTATTAGCGGCTTAGCGGCTTTAAGAAAAAGGAAACAAACTCGCAAGACGTTTCGTCTTGCGAAGCAAGCCCATAGGGAAATTCGTCTTGCGGAACGACTCAAAAAACGCAAAACCCTTTCGTCTAGCGAGTTTTTCGTCTTGCGAGGCATTCGTCTTGCAGGGCACCACTGTACTGTAGTTGGTTTGGAAATTACCAAATCATGAGTTACTGTAGCCACTCTATCTCAGTCAAAGAAAGGCCATAGCTGGTACACCAAAAGTAGCTTGTAACAGACACTCTGTGACAATGTGGCTACTAGAGTCTACATACATGATCTTTTAATGGGAGTGCAACCTCTCCAGAATAAGGTGTGAACCCACTTCCTGAATATAGGACCAAAAAGCCACAGAATCTCCATACTTTCAGCTCAGTGCCCGCCCCCCGCCCTCCACCACTTCCAGGCAATCAATTCGCACCCAAAAGCCTTCTGATTCCAATGCAAGAAGGCATCATCAGCATATTGATGCCAACTCATCCCACATCCCCTTATGATGGTACCCAACAGCTTCACATAGATGTTAAACAGCATGGCAGACAGGATGGACCCCCTACGAAGCTGAACAGCGCAATTACTATGGGGACAAGCAGGAATCTCAAAAAGCTATTCTCTGAATCTGGTACCCAGAGTAGATGAACTACCATTGCACAACACTGCCTCCAATTCCCAATTTACGAAAGCGGCCAGTAGGACACCAGAGCTAAGTACCGTATTTTTTGCTCTATAAGACTCACTTTTTCCCTCCTAAAAAGTAAGGGGAAATGTGTGTGCGTCTTATGGAGCGAATGCAGGCTGCACAACTATCACAGAAGCCAGAACAACAAGAGGGATTGTGGGTTTCACTGTGCAGCAATCCCTCTTGCTGTTCTGGCTTCTGAGATTCAGAATATTTTTTTCCTTGTTTCCCTCCTCCAAAAACTAGGTGCATCTTGTGGTCTGGTGCGTCTTATAGAGCGAAAAATACGGTATATCAAAAGCTGTTAAGTGACAATCAACAGAGTCATACACACTCCCATCCCTCTCCCAATTCAAATAATCAATAAGGGCAACCCAAACCAGGCAGTTGACTGAAATAGGCCATGATAGCATGCTTCTTCCAAGCACACCTGAAGTTGAACAGCTATTACCTTCTCAATTGCCTTGCTCCCAAAAGTGGGTATCATATTTCTCGGTCTAAGGAAGGCTTCTTCAGGAGGGGTTGCACTCTCCTTCAAAGCAGCCAACACAGCACAACGCTCCCTAAATGAAGTATTCACCACTGCTGGGATTCACCCAGTCAATCCCTTTCAACTAGATTTTATAAGCCAGGATGAGCAAAGGGTTAAGATTGCAGGTGGTAGGCCAAACCCCTTCAAGTATCTTCACCAGGTCATTGGGGCACAACAGCTGAAATTGATCCCATTTATCCAACCTTGACACTGCCAGAGACTTCCCCTTGACCTGCAGAAATATGCAGTCCATGTCAGACCAAATACAAATGATTTTGTATTAAAAGTGCCTTGCAAATCTCTCACAGCAAGTGATAACCATAGTTCCCCCTCATGAGGGGTGGGAAACCTTGAACTATGTAGAACAGCTCTGCTAAACGGCTATGTGAGGATGCCATGGTGGCAAAGTAATAAGCCATCACCACCACATGGTAGGTGTGAACATACACTCTTACCTTTGCTTGGCCATGTTCCATGAGAGACTTGTGCCACTTATGTTCAAACCAGTAGCCAGTCCATTTCACTGATCAAAGGTCCTCCTGAGAACCAGTGGGCCCCATCACCTCCATGGACTGAGAGAGGATGCTCAGCAGCAATTTGGCCTAGTGTCCCCTCCATCAGAACATTTGACAGGGAGACCAGGGCCTCAGCCTTTAACCCATTGCTCCTGTCACAGTCCCAATCAGAAGCAGACCCCCTCTACCCCATTTATTACCATGAGAGGAATGTAATACATAACATTTAATCCCAAGAATAAAAGTAGCACATATCCATTGTACTCTGCCACAAAAACTCATTGAAATTAAATTGGATTTCACTCAGAAGATGGTGCAAAAGCACAATACTTCAGTTTAGCAAGAACCTTTACGTATCTCACTTTCAAATGAGGTAAGCTAAACAGGATAGTAGAAAGCAAATAAAGTATTTTTGTCACACAATGACTTAATTGCTTTTCTCTCCCCCCCACAACTTCACCACACTAGCTGAAGTGTCATAAGTAAAATGAGAAGGGGGTGATTTCAGCCCCCAAATCTATTTACTGTTTGCAAAGATCCATACCCCGCCTTGTTAATTTAATTGAAAGATAGGGTATACATTTTAATAATAAACTTATTGGGACACGGACCCCCTGCCCTCTCTCTTTACACTTAAGACTTTGTAAATTTACGTGTACACAGTGACACTGATGCAAAGATAATAATAAACTGCAACAACAATAATGCTAACAAAACCATTATTTTGTAAGCCACCTGAAGAACTTCTTACAGCTCACGAGAGTGCCCTCTCAGGGATGCCCCCAAGAACAGTTAACTCCTTCTCCACAACAGACACCATGTCTTTACAGCTTCCATTCGTTGCTGAAGACACACCTCTATATCCTGGTCTTTTGAGTAATGCGCTGTGTGGAATTATTTTGGCGGGGTTATGGATGATAGAGCTGTTTTACTGTCTCATGTTTTTCAAATGCTGCAATTCCACCCTGGGACTGTCTGGCAAGGGGTAGGCAAGAAACACAACAGCAACAACAATGAGCACGTAACGTAATACTTTCTTCATTATTTGATAGAAATGAACGTTAACACTGGAATATGCTTATTGTTAAGAGTATAAACACAACGTGCTAACAATATATAGCATGTTATGGATAATATTAAGATCTTATTAAGTTTACATTACAGTATTTAATCTAACAACGTGTCAACATCAATTAGGATAAAACTGAAAGGGTTCATATTGACCACATACTGCTTTCTAAAAAACAACTGCTAGTATTGTATGTTATCGTACTTCGCTGTTTTCGTATACGCCACCTGGAGAAGTTGGTTATCGGGTGGCATATAATTAAAAAATGCTAGATATTAAAGTATCGATATATAACAGAAGAATAAGGCGAGGAGGAATTAATGTCAATAACATAACAATTATTACCAATTATATTATCAGTATTATTTAAATCCACAAAACCCACCCAACCCCGCTTTACACTTCAGCCAACCGCCCAGAATTGCACCTCGTTACCTTGCCTTAGCAGCAGCAGCAGCGGCGGCGGCAGCCCACGGCACAAAATGGCGGCAGAGACAACGGAAAAGCTTCTCACCCGCCCTCCGAACCCCCTAACCCGCGCTCCGCTGTACCGTAATTGGTCCCACGAGGAACCGCCGCGCGTGGTGAGTGGGCACGGGCCAGAGTCTATCAAGGAAGTCTAGCCAATGAGAGCCCTCTTTGAAAAGGCAGCCATGTGGGTTGGTTCCTAGCATCTGACGTCGACGACGAGGAGGAACAGGGGGGAAATTTTCGCCCCTTGGCGCGCCCACGCCCAGCTTTCTCCTCTTCCCCCGCCTACGTCGGCTGATCCTTCGTTCTCAATGACGAGTCGCGTCGTCCGAGAGCGAAGGGTCGTACCATTTTCAGGAGCGTGGGGGTGCCCAGTTGGGAGGTGGGGGCCGCCGAGTGTATGTTGCTGAATGGTAGGCTCGTAGATGTGGGAAGTTTTTCCCCCCCTCTGGGTGATACCCCGAAAAGGCGGGGTTGGTGTCCCATAGGGGCTCACAGCGAGGATGAGAAGGGATAGAAAGTACTTTTGGGAAGGAGTCCCTGAAAATAGGGTGGGGAAAGGAGCCTCGGAGTACCTTTATTAATGTTTCCCCATCTATCCGTGATTAACGCTGTTACCCCACTTACTTTATTCTGTTCCAGGCTCCCCTCTCTCCATGTTATTCTCACAACAACCCTGTGAGGTAGGCGAGGCCAAGCAAGGAGGACTGGCCCAAAGTCACCCAGTGGGAGCTTCATATCGAATGGTATAGTATATGCAATGCAAAATGTCCCAGGTTCAATTCCTAACATTGCCTGGTAGGACTCGGGAAGACTCCTGAAAATTATCTGAGAGCTAGTGTGGCATAATGGTTAGTGTTGGACAATAACCAGGCTTTGAGTCGCCATTCAGTCATGAAGCTCACTGTGTCACCATCTCTCAGCCTAACCTACCTCCCAGGGTCACCGTGAGGATGAAATGAGAACACTGAGTAGTATCACCAAAAATAGCCCTGATTGTGGGGGTTCTCCATAGGGTGTCTGAAGTAGCATAGAAACCTTTTTTCTTTTCAGTTGTTCCCCCCACCCACCCCTCACAGTATGGGCAGAAATCCAGTATGGAAAGCCTTTTTCCAGTGGGCAGATGCAGTGTGTCAAAAGGGAAGAAAGTATGCCAGATAAGGTCTGACCAAGGGGGAAATGGGGCTGTACTTTTCTTCTAATTAAGCATCACAGAGGAGATGCCTACTGAAGGCTATGGGCAGTTATAGTTAAGTGGAACCTCCATGGACAGGTGCAACCTGAATATCAGTTAGCAGACAAGACATAATTCATGCTTGTGAGCCTCCCTGGATGTTGTTAAGATCTTAAGGAGAGCCTGACTGCTGGATCAGGCCAAAGGCCCACCTGGTCCAGCATCCTGTTCTCTCATTGGACAACCAGATGCCTATGGGAAGCCTGCGAGGAGGACCTGAGTGCAACACTCTCCTCCCCCACTTTTGATTGCTAGCAATTGGCATTGAGGCATGCTATCTCTTGGCAGTTGAGGTAGAGCACAGCCATAATGGCTGGTGGCTACTGACAGGGCAAATAGAATCACAGAATTGTAGAGTTGGAGTAGATGACCCTTGGGGTCTCTTCCAACTCCCTGCAATGCACTAGAGATGGGCTCTGGTTTACTAGGGCTCCTTTTAAGCTAAACTTTTGCCTGTGCTATGTCTGTTAAAGACACAGAAGCACTGTCAGCCTTTTTTTAAAAGGGTGGCAGCCTGAAGTTGCGGTACACTGGAGGAAGCTGATGGCAGTAGCCAGTCTATAAAGCAGCCTTGAGTCTGCACTGGGGGTGGGGGTGGAGGTGTCTCCCCTCTTTGGGTTAACAATACTTATCCAATCATGTTTCCGCTTCAAATGACGGGTCTCCTCTTGGGGTGTACCAGTTAAAGTGTTGCATGCTGCAGACTCAGGGTTTTTAACAGGAGCAGCTGCCTTGCCCCAAGTCAGGCTTTTCTAGCTCAACACTGGCATTGACTCTCCAGGGAAACCCTTGGGCAAGATGCAGTGCATGCTTCTCTCCTCCTCCCTGCAGCCACTCATTCTGAGCCCAATCTTCACTGTTCCCCAGAGAGAAAGGGCAGGTGAGTGAGAAGAGGTCTGCAGGTGACAAGGGTGAGAATTGCAGCAACAATAGGCTCTGGTGATCAGCAAAGGGGACCCTGTCAAGGTGCCTGAAAATGCCAACTCCATACATGTCCCTGCATTATCACTTGTTGCAGTGACTAGCAAGACAAGGCAAAGCTTTTCTCCGTGTTGGAAAGCTTCACCTGCCTATATTTTGGCTCATCAGGCAGCTCTCTCCATCTTAAAAAAGCAACTGACCAAGCAGACTAGTTTTAAAACTTTTTGCTTTTAAATTTGTTTTAACTTTCAGACACTTTTATTATATGGTTTTTATCTTTTTAATGTTGTGAACCATTGCAGTATGCTTTTTATCATTTGGTGGTATATAAGTATTTTAATAAATAAGTAAATAAGATCCTGCTCAGACTATTTGCCTTTTAACGCAGAGACAGCAACACAGGGAGGGGATTTCAGATTTTGCTGCCGTCACAACAGGTGGGCAGGAATGAAACAGGCTGGCTACTCTCTACACAGATTCTTTTTATTTGTCCAAAAAGATCGGAACAGATGCCACTGCAAACACGTGAATAACGGTCTCCCACAAGCACGGATACACCACCAGGATGCTGCTTGGGAGCAGGGACCCCTGACAGGTGTGCTGGGAAGGCACAGAGTGCCCTGCTTTTAAAAGCCAGGTCCCCTCCCTCAGAAACAGAACCCTCTTCCCAAGTCACCTCCTGTAATCCAGATTGTTGGGAGGCAGGCGATGGCTGCTCTCTGGGTTTTGCGCACCCTGCTGTGGGCCCTGTGCTGAGGCAGCCTCTGCATCCTTTGTGGCAAGGGTGACGGCGCAGTGTTATCTTCACATGGCAAGGGGGTGGGGGGGTGGAAGTGTAGCAGGCAGGGCAGCATATGATTATGAAAAGGAAGGCACACACAGGTCAAAAACCAGAGCTAGAAAAACGGGAATGGAGCAAGGACACAGCTGTGCGGGATGTGAAGATCAGCAGTGGAATTCCATGCCTGTGGAGATCAGGCAAGCTGGTGAGGTTTCGATGGACATCGAATCCAGGTAGACCCAACAGAGCAACCTCAGTTCCTGCAACCGGGCAAAGTAATGTGATTCTTGTAATACTCAACCACCACCACCCGAATACACATGTTCCAGCCATGTAAACTGGCTCCTTTCAATATAGCCTTCAGGAACAACCTTTCCTGCTTCTTTTTCTTAAAAAAGGACCCAGAGAGGAGTTATTTTCAGGACAGGCTTTGCAAAAAAATAAAATACAATCACTGCCCAGAACACAATGCATTTGCTCCCTTTTGATTCCAAAGTCTCCCTTTTAAGACAGAACAGAGTGACTCATGGCCACAGGATGTGGAGACTGGACCTGCGGCTGGGAAGTATAGAAACTGCTATGAGCCACGGTAGTGCAGAAAGAAATGTCTGTTCACAGGCAGGATACTTCCATGTACTGTAACCTCCTCCAGCATGAAGCCTAGGTGATTTGGACCCCAACTCCCATTAGCCTCAAGTAGCATAGACGTGTTACCTGGAGCTGATGGAAGTTGTCGTTCAAGACATCTGGAGGGCATCCGGTTGGAGAAGGCTGGTATAACAGATGCTGAGAACTTACAAGAGGTGCTGCTTGAGAGTTTTGCTGGATTAGATGTTTGAACTCATAGAAAATGAGGAAATCAAGGCCAGAAAAAGGCAGGGGTGTGCGAGTGGTCTTTATAATAGTGGCATGGATTACCAGAGCCATAGATAATTGTGATTGGCAGAAGGTGTCTCTTAGGATGCAGCTCTGCCCCACTACTGTAGAACAAGTCTTTCCAATCCTGGTGACTTCCAAATGTTCTGCACTGCCACTTCCATCAGTCCCAGCCAGCAAAGCATGTGTGTGTGAGAGAGAGAAAGTGAGAGTGAGTGACAGAAGGGGATATGACCTAAAGTGGAAGTGATGGGTGCCTCTGGCAGACGGCCTACCTATCAGCAGCAATGCCTGCTTTGGCCCAAGTGGTGCCAACATCTGGTTCAGGCACCCCCCCAAACCATTGGCAAACCAATGACGCCTGCCATTTTAAAATTTCCCACAATGCTCCAGGGGCACCAAGGGTATTGTGGGGAAATAAAAGTGGCTGCTGGTTTTCAAGAACCAGCTGGCCAATAAGCCTGGGTCCAGAGGGGTACTTTGCCAGTCCCCACTCCCCAAAAACATGGAACTGGCCTTGGTAGACAGAAGAAAGCTAAATTTGTCTTATGCAAGACTTTTGCCCCTCTCCTGTAACCACCTGTTTATCCCGGTTCTGCTCCCAGTCTGGAGGCCTGAGAAATTGTAAGAATCACAGTGGAGGAGGCATTTTCAAAGACGGGGGGGGGGGCTTAGCCCCCTACCTCGCTCACCCACAATGTCTCCATTCATACACCCTCTCCTTGCTTAGGTAGCGTATCCCTAATCCAGACCTGGGCCGAATGTAGGCCTGAGGGATCTACTTTGTTTTTTCCCTACAACCCTGAGATCTACCACCTGGAGCCAGGTGCAACAACAGGCGCTCAACTGAGCAAATGTACTGAGGACTTAATAAGAATTAAGGATGAAAGTGTGCCCTCTGAGCACGTGCTGAGTCCAGGAAGTAGTGATCAGTATCCACTATCAAGATCACAAATCCTTTCATACAAAAATCCACTCCTGCTTACTCCCTCCCAAAGCAATCTGATTTGAGGGAGGAGGCAGTTGTTGCTATTGTCGGATCATTAGGAGTCAAAACCTCTTACCGATCTACCACAAAACAGCCAGAGATCTACTAACAAGATTCCAATCTAACTTCTACCCATCCCTGATGAAAGCCCAGGACCAGGGTCCTTATTAAAGGGGAACTCACTTACTTGCCCATTGAGAAGGTGGCTTAGCTACTGTTTTTAGACAGCTGCTGGGAACATGATTTAGCTAAAAAAAAAAATTGGAGGGGAAAGACAGAGAGCAAGGTTGGGTCCAGCAGTGCACTGGAAAAGAGGCTTTTCTTCAAAACCAGCCATATCTTGTTCCTTCCTGTTAGCCTTCAGGACAGTGCCCATTTCAGGAGACTGCAAAAACATGATGGAGCATACCAGGAGGAAAATGGGGTGAGGTGGTGGGGCTCCTCAGGCAGTGGAAGCATTTCCTGGCTAGGGATGAGATCATAGGAGAAGATTCTCAACGACAAAACCCTGAACAGTCCATTTCACCTCCGACAAAGTTTTGATGGCACCTGGAAATGGAAAACT
This sequence comes from Podarcis pityusensis, assembly GCF_964106645.2. Lineage (NCBI taxonomy): Eukaryota > Metazoa > Chordata > Lepidosauria > Squamata > Lacertidae > Podarcis > Podarcis pityusensis. The sequence goes on from NC_138041.1 coordinate 19,004,835, forward strand.
TTCACACAGAGCCCATGCCGTTGCAACCCCAGAAAGGTCGGGATCCCCCTGCTCCTATTGAATGGAAGTAGCGGGCCGTCCTCCTCCCTCTCCCCATGACCTGCGCAGCACCCATCACTTGATGACCCAGATGTGCACCCCCATCACACCCAGAGTTCATCAACCCCCCCTCCCATCTCAAGGCAGCCTGCCCCCCACCCTCCAATGCAGCATCTCTGCCAGGGGCTTCTGCAAACGTGATTCGATAGAGGCAGCATGGCTTGTTTAGTTTTTTTTCTTTTGTTGGAGGGCGGGGAGGCAGGAGGAGAGGCATTCCTCATAAAGTTTGAAGATGCTTCATGCAATCTGCAGTACTAAAAAAAGAAAAACAACTGTGGTCTCCATCAGCTGTGTCATGCCCCGGCCCCTCCCTCCCTCCCCCCCCAGTCCAAAGCCCCCGCCATGCCCGCTCTGATGATCAGTTCTGTACAGATTCGGCAGCTGCAGCCCCCACCCTGCCCCACTTCTCCAGGTGTGGCCCCTTATTTGTTCTTCTTGAAAAAGCTAAAGCGTTTCTCGCGATCTTTTTCCTTGGACTCTTTGCTACGCAGAGTGACAGTCCCTTCCGGGGCGCTGTTAGGCGAGACGGGAGGCATGGTCAAGGCCCGGGTCATTCCTTTGCTGATGAGCGGCGGCTGGTCCTCTGCAGGGCCTTGTGGTGTTGGGGCGCAGGCAGCTGCAGCGTTGATGACTCTCATCCAGCTGCTCATCTCAGCCTGGATGGGGGAAGAAGTGGGAGAGGGGGCAAAGCATGAGCCGATAGTCCTTCTGAGCATGTGCGGAGTGTTTACCCCCAGCATGCCCCTGAGAAATGGCACCATTCCCCCTCTAAGGGGTATATAAGGGAGGGTGGATGTTAAGGGCTTTGGAGTCAGAGGCTGGGCTGGCATGGATGGACGGCTCCTTTCATTTTATAGACTCCAACTCCCATGAGCCTCACCCAGCACAGCCAATGGCCTGAGTTGATGGGAATCCCCCCCCTCCACCCCAATCCTACTATGACCACCTTTCTTGTACATGGCTACTTAATCTTTCTTCTGGCTACTTAATCTGTGGCACTCGACTCTTAGCATTGGAGGCATGGGTAAAAAAGAGCATTGAGTGAGGGCAAGAAACATCTAGAGCCTGTCCCAATCCTGAGATCGGGGGGGGGGCACCCAGGTCAAAGGGTGTGGCTTTTGAGCAGCACATCCGCACTGTACATTTAAAGCACATTTGGCACACATTCAAAGCACCTGTCTCCCCGCAGAGAATCCTAGGAACAGCAGTTCATGCCCCACAGAGCTACAATTCCCAGCACCCTTATAAACTACAGTTCCTAGGATTCCTTGGGGAGAAGCCACACACCTTAAACGTATCCTTTTTTTTCATACAGACTTTCAGAAAAATTCTAGTGATTCAGATGAAAGTGGGGAGGGGCCCCAAAGCCAAGTGCTGCAGAACATCCCAGGTTCAATCCCCACCATCTCAAGGTTTGGCTGGGGAAAAGGCCCATCGGATACCCCACAGAGCCACTGCCACTTGATGTGGTAGATGGACCATCAGTCTGATTCAGCAGCTCCCAAACCAGGCTGTACCCGATGCTATTGTAGGAGGAAGAGTTGGAGCTGAAATGAGGGCCGCAATTTGGCTTCATGGTGGGGGAGGGAGTCGGAGGCCTTGGAGCCGCCTGTCCTCTAGAAGCAGGATTTGCAGAATTGGACCTCTACTCACCTCATCCTTGGCCTGGAATAAAAATTCTTTGCCGTCCGCTAACCTGCAAGGAGAGAGAGAAGGAAGGTAAGATTGCTCTGGTGCCTGTCTGTGGATCAAATCCAAACTCCAATCCCTCTGCTAACAGGAGCTAGGAATCTGACTAAAAAAAAGTCACATTACTTTGTGCAAAACACAAAGTCCTAAACATGCTTGCCTTTTCTTTTTAAAAAACATATATATTGAGAAAAAGCCAGTACACAATCGTAAGATATTACTACAAATAAACTACCAAAAACACCACCCACCCGCCTTCTTTACAGGAAACAGGACCCCTGTCACTGCAATTCAAGGTGCAATATAAGACAAGACAATACAATACAATATAAACTTAAGCTCTCAAAAGCAGAGTTTGAATATTTAGGTGTCATCTTCCCCCACTGTTACCTTTTTACACGTTACTAAATTTCTCACTGGAAAATACAAATGAATGAATGGCTAAAAAATAAAGATATCCCTGTATATTTCTGTATATACTGTTTGGACCATCCTGCAATGCTCCTCTATGTTCATTTATTCAATAAAGGGAAACTAAATGGCCTAAAATGGATCTCTTTTCTGTTGCCCCCTCATCACCTGTAGACAAGCTGACCTGACATTAACACCTTCTGAATGCATGCATGGGACTGTGCTGTTAGAACAGTACTTTTGCACTGTGGTAGGTACTGAAAATTCTGTGGACTGATCTGCAACTGCTTTCGCTACAGTTCTGAAGATTCCTAAGGCTGAGAGCTACAACAAGATTCCCCCACAGCTCACATGACCCCCAGGGCTGTGAGAGACATTCCGTTCAGTTCAAATTTAATGTTGAATTTTTCAAATTTGCACTTTCTGAAACACGAAAACCAAAGCACAGCCATCCTTCAAAATCTGCACTCATCCAAAATTTCCTATGCAGTTCTCCCACCAAAGAATGTTTACACAAGAATGCATGTATTAGAGGAAAGGGTGCATAAAAGCAAATTATTTTTAACGAAAATAACATACAAAGCATGCATTATATTAGGAGAAACTGCTTGTGTATATGTGTGCTTTGGTCAAAGCTGTGTACAGAAGAAATGCTCACAAAAACGCTGAAGAATCTTCACAAAGATTTTAAATAAGAATCGCTGTGGAAACGTGGAGAAGCGAGTCTGAGATTGGAAAGATGAGAAATGGAGGGAACCAAAATGGACAGATCCTCTCATCCACAGCTGTGAGTCACGGCAGTTAAGCTGCATGAGCAGAGAGCATCCAGTGGGACATTCAGAAACAAGGAGAACATAAAATCAGTAAGTGTGGTCAATGCCACTTGGCTGAAAGAACCTTGCTGACCTACCCAAGCTTAAAAACATGCTTGCGCTTCTTGTAGTCCAGAGCGACGTTGCACTGCACCCCTTGCAAGCTGATGGGCACTTCGCCATGGTAAGGGATGCCGTGACTGGCACTCTTGCTGTCCTTGTAGAAGCCCAGGCTGCCCTTCCGGACAATGCAGTAGATGTTCTGCCAGGACCTGGCAAGGTGGGGAAAGAAAGGAGCTGTGAGCATCTCTCAATGACCCCCTTCACTCCCAAGCCACCCAAAGCTGCACTTCCCTCTCCCCACAGTGGGCTAGAAGCAGCAGAAGTTGCGTCTGTTTAAGTCCGGAATGATTTGCAAACTTTATTCCTGTGTATGAGTTTTTATTTTAGGGACTTAAATCACTGTGGCAACTTCTTTGAATTCAAGTCTTTTTATTTTACTTCAGCAAGTGTTTTAAGAAAGTTTTTGGACTTTATGGTTGGTTGTAACTGATGTTATGTTTATCGTATCTTTTTAACATTACTGTACACTGACTTAGAGACTAATGTTGAAATGAATAAACAAAATGATGATATGGCACTGTTTCACATAGGAAATCATTAGCTAGGGGCACAGGAAGCTGCCTTTTGGTCCATCCAAGCTCTGTATTGTCTACACTGACTGGCAGCAACTCTCCAGGGTCCTTCCCAGCCTAACGTGGAGATGTTGGGGACTGAACTTGGGACCTTCTACATGAAAGGCAGATGCTCTGCCGCTGAAATAGGCAGATAGATAGATTTTACTCAAGGTTTCAATGGCCTTATGCCCACAAGTAGAATCATTCTCCAACACTAGGGTTTACTTTCAAAAAGTAAAATTCCGGACACCCGCAAAGTTGTTGAGCTTTATTTTAGAAAGACTCAAAAATTGTTGAGCTTTTCCCATCACATTGCCATACATTTCCCTGACATTTTGCCAATTCGACAAAATTCCCCCAACGCCATTTTGACACTCGAAAACCAGGACATGTACAGAATTTTCCTGACGTATGACAAGCCTATCCAGCACCCCAGGTTCACACACACACAAACATGCAGAGCTCACCTGTTGGCTGCCTTTTTGCCGTGTGACTCCATTTCCTGCTTCCGACACAACATCCCTTCCATCTGCTCTGAGGCCGAGGGGTCTGGTGTGCGTGGGGCCAGTGTGGCCAACTGAGTGGGATCGCTGTGGGCAGGCGGTTTGGAATGGAGCTGAGGTGATGGGGTTGGGCTGGGCTCCTTCCCCTTGGACAAGGAATCCATTCGTGACCCGTTTACCGTACCAGATGTCTCTGAAATCTGCAAAAGACAGGAGGCGCTGAGTTATGGGGTTCTAAAAACACACACACCCTTTTTAGTTGTTGTATCCTTGCTACTGACCACTTTCCCACCAAGATACAAACAAGCTTCATGCAGCTGCTTCAATTCTTCCTTCATGCAAGTGAAGAAACTAGAAAGCCACAGTTAACCATAGTTTCCTATTGCATTTGAACTGGGAAACAATAGTCCAGTAAGAATATGAAGCCAGAGTTTTAAGCTGGCTTCCAGATCCTGGCGAGTTAGCCACTAACCTTAGTTAGTAAACAATTTTCTGAACATGCCCATTGGCCTACAAAGCAATACAGGGCTTCAGCTGTGGCTCACAGGAAGAGAGGAGTGGAAGTAAGGATATCTTTCTCCTCATCTATTTCTGCAGAGCTGTTATAGCTTTATTTGGTGCTTTGCAGAGTAATATAAGCTTAGATATATAAATGACAAGTCTCAGTCCCAAGGAGCTTACACTATAAATGCTGTTAGTGGGAGGAAACAATTGAGGGAGAGGCATAAGTGGCATGGGGAAAATGCAAATACTGCACAAGTTCCTTAATGGGAGGAAGGTGGGGCATGAATAGAATACATCATCATTATTATTTACAACATTTATACTGTATGCTAACAAAAAGTAGTTTGGAAAAATCATGTAAAATTAAGAAAATTAGCCTTGTACTCCCTGATCAGCAGAGGGGACCAGGAATTCCACACCAGTGAAGACAGGAAATTCCATCCATTCCTCTTCTGCCAGCCTATTGTACTTCTATAGCAAATGTGCAGGAATTGAAGCTACTTCCTGCACATCCAACATAGAAATGGCATCAAGAGCCACAGATCACAACATCCCACCACCACAGCTCTCCTGTGCTTCTCTGCTGAACAAACCGGGACACGAAGCCATTTAAGTTTGGTTATAGCTGGGAAAGAGTGAAGCCATAAACTTTTCCAAAAGCTGGATTTTGAAAGGAAACACATCTGCATTGGCATAGGTGTTTGGCGGGAAGGGGGGATAGTAGCAGGTCTAAGGGGCAGCTTGGGACTTGGACAATTTATTGGTATTTATTTTTTCAATTTATATCCCACCAGGCTTTTCTCCACCTTCCCCAGTTTTATCTTCAGAACAACTCTATGAAGTAGGTTACATTGATGACTGGCCCAATTCACCCATTAAACTTCCTGACTTTGCCCTGGGATCTCTCAAGTCCTAGCCTGACATTCTAACCAAAGTGCCACACCGCTAAGAGATCCTGTGTTCTCTTTCTCCTTCCTCTGAGCCACTGGGGGCTTCCAAAACTACACAATGGCTGATGAATGGTTTAGAACCTAATGCAATTTTTTCTCTTGGGAAAAATAAGTGGAATTTTCTTTTTTAACTCAGGGTTGACTATCCATCCCTTGCCACTCTATGGTTCTAGGATTCCACCTCAGGCCTTACTCGCCAACCAATCACCTCTGTGTCTCCCAATCCCTCCCCCAGTCATCACTCCTTAGTATCCATGCCTCACCTGTGGAGACTCGGAATCAGGGTCAATCCCGTTCAGAGATGGTAACTCCAGCGACAAGCCTCGCTCTCCAGGGCTCCTGGGGAAGACAGGTGTGTGAGTCTGTGCTGAAGTTCAAGAACACCAGGTCACAGTACATCTGTGGAGAGACTCTCACCTCTTTATCTCCCGTGTTGCATTTTGCTGCTACAACTCTATGCTTGCTGCCAGCATTTTGCAAATGCTTGTCTTTTGGGGGGCTCAGAGGGAGTGCGTGCCTCTACAGAGAAGGCACAATAGTTTGACGATGTTTCATTTCTGATTCCTGCTCTACAATACTGTTATCGTCCTTTCATACTGTGTGCAATTTTATTCAAACCTATGCACGCTAACCTGAATCTCTCATCACAGAATTGCAGGGGAATTGGAAGGGACCCCAAGGGTCATCAAGTCCAACCCCCTAATGACACAGGAATCACAGCTGAAGAATTCCCAGGAAGATGGCTATCCAACCTCTGCTTAAAATCCTCCAAGGGAGGAGAGTCCACCACATTCCAAGGCAGTCTGTTCCACTGTCAAATAGCTCTTACCACCAGAAAGTTCTCAAGGGAGGGTGGTTAAATAAAATAAAATAAATCTTTCCCCACCCACCCAATTTATCTTTCCATTGAATATTCAGGTGGGTAATCAACCATTTCCTTTAACAGCCTTTTCTTCTCTCCGCTATCCCCAGTTCCTGCAAATGTAATTTTCACGATAAACACATACAAACACACTTTCCTCCTAATTCTTAAAAATAGTATTAGGTGTTAGAACAATGGTTGTGGAGTGGATTTAATTTTGCATTCTACTTTTCTTCTGTACTGAATCAGTCACAGCATTCTGCCTGCTTTGCCACTCCAAATGCCCTTCTTCTTCCCCTGAAAAAACTCTCACCGGGCGTCACTGGGAGCATGTGGCATTTCCAGATGCTGGTTCTGTGGCATCGTGGCTGTGGGTTCTGGCACAGGTGGAGTCAGGGGCCTCTTTTTCCTCGCTTCCTCCTGCTCACGTCGGCGACGTTCATTCTCTTCCAGCTGGCGGAAAAGAAGAAAAAACTGATGGAACAAGGTTGTCCAAAATAAGCTAATGTTGGGTCCTTCCCCCCCCCCCTTTCAGTTTAGGTAAGGAGACCATTTTAGAAGGCATGCCAGTTTAAACAAGGGGGTGTGGACATGTTTTCTAATGACTTATTTAGTGAGATTTCTGCATTGCAGGGGGTTGGACTGGATGACCCTTGGGATCCTTTCCAACTCTACAGTTCCACGATTCTCTGATTCTGTTCTATGAGATGTCTAGTTTGGCCATGACAGAAGTTTTAAGAAAAAATGAAGAGAAATCATGGGCTCCATGTCAGGATCAGGCTTGGGCTGGCAGGCCCCAACACAGATGGAGGAGAAAGGAAGAGGTACTTTCCTTGAAGAGGAAGAGGACCAAAGCAGAGGTTGCCTTTCGATCATGGTGTCTGTCCATAGCAGCAGACCCTACTGCAGGTCCACACATCAGAGGTGAGGAACCTTCCCTTATGGGCAACTTTTTGAGGGCCGTACGCCAGGGGTCAGCAGGGCCAGAGGCAAAGGTTGGGTGGAGCACTGAATGTAAATGTTACCTCTATACAATAGTCTAGTTTCTACAAGAGGCGTTCAAGGACGTGTTCCAGCCAGGCAGAAACATTCGGGTGTGCAGTAGGGCTGGAGAGGGGATGTGGCCTGGGAAAAGTTGTGAGAGCCAGAAACAGAGGCCTGGAGGGCTGCATTTGACCCCTGGGTCTGGAGCTGAGGAATTCAGGAAGCAATTGCCTTCGCCTTATTGCCCTCATTGTGAGATGGGCCTTTGGGACAACAAAAAGGACCGGACAAATTCACGGAGGATTGGCCTAGGAAGAGCTGTTTGCTGGAAGCAGAATCTTCATGCTGAGGAAATGTACGTCTGAGAACCAGGCTGCTGTAATGTGGTGCCAAGGGGCAGTGGCTAACAGCTGACTCGGGCACTTCCCACAAGCCTCCCAAGGTTTTGCGTGACCCCCCGCCCTCCCTGATCTCACCCACTGACCGTCGTGAGCTTCTCCAGTGCCAGGAAGCGCTCCTCCCAGGCAGCAACTGATTTCTGGAAGCCCTCGTGGCGCTTGATGAGGTTCTCCACTTCGTCCACGTTGCCACCCAGCTCTGCAGAACGCACAATCGGCTCTTGGCTGGAGAGCCAGGCCTCCGCCATGCTTGCATCCCGCCCAAACATTAGCACCTCCATGACTGTGGGCAGAGGGAGGGGTGAAGGGAGAGAGAGACAGAGTAGTCAGTGGTGAGGACCCCAAATCCTGAGTCTCAAGTTCTTGCTGTTAGTTCAGGGATGGTGAACCTTCTTCAGCCTGAGGGCCACGTTCCCTCGTGAGCAGTGCTATTTTTCTAGAAAAAGAGGTGCAAGAACTGACCAAGGACATCTCCCTCGTTCTCTTAGAATGGCAATGGTGCCTGAAGCAGAACCTCCCTCTTGGGACCACGGAGGCCTGAGCTTAGCCATGAAGTTCTGCTGGTGCCCTTGACGTTCTGCTGGTGCCCTACTCAGAAAAAGTTGTTGTGGGGATAATGTGCGCTGCATCCACACATGCCATCCCCGAGTTCCTTGGGCCTGCCCCAAAATGAACTCTAGCCCTCTGAAGCGCCACTCCCTGAGTCCTCAGGCCCACACACCCTCACCCACTTACCAATTTGTAACCAGTCCATTTTCTCCCGCCATTTGTCATTGATCTCCTTGCGTCGGTCCTGCAGCTGGGTCAACTTCTCTGCAATCTGAGCAAAACAAAAGCAGAGAGATGCAGAGGGAGCTTAGCTGGGGGGAAATAGTAATCCAGAGTCGTCCCAATCAATCTGAACGTTGGGGCAGTCTACATCAAGCTGTACATACGTTTACCTGTGTAACTGTCTACCACGAGGACTAGTATCTTACTTTATTTCTAGGGGAAGGGTTAGAGCTTATTGGTGGAGCACCTGTTTTGCATGCAAAGGTTTGTTAATTTGCGGCATCTCCAGGTAGACCAGGCATAGGCAAACTTGGCCCTCCATATGTTTTGGGACTACAACTCCTATCATCCCCAGCTAACAGGACCAGTGGTCAGGGATGATGGGAGTTGTAGTCCCAAAACATATGGAGGGCCAAGTTTGCCTATGCCTGAGGTAGACAGTGGTGGGCTAGATGGACAAATAGCTTGACATAGGCAGCTGCCAATAGAGGAAAAATGTCCCTGATCTTTAACAATTGTGTGGCTGCAGAACATCTCAGGAGGGGAAAGCTTATCATCTAGCTGTGGTGCAAGGCTCAGCCAAAACTGAGCCTGGGTCTCTTGCTGCATCTCTTCATAAGGCTCTTTTTGTTTCATTTAAAGGCAAGAGGAACTTACCTTGCCTATCTTAAACTGGGGAAAAACAACAACCATACCTGAGCTTTAAAAAGTGCATAATTCCAAAATCAGTACACCTTTCCTGCAAAATAAGCAATAGCTGCATCAGTTCAGGGGAGGCCTTCTCACCTTGTCAGAGGCATAGTGTCCTTTGGCCAACAACTCGTTGCCAATGGCGATGCAGGCGTTGAAGCTGTCTGTCCGGGCCTCAACTTCGGCCTTGATCCCTTGGTGGTTCTTGATGACCAAGTCTGCTGCCGAGACGTCCCTGTGGGGGAATGTAGGAAAGGCCGGCTACTAGGCTTTCCCCTAGAAATCACATTTAAGCAGAGCAGGGCAAGAAGTGGGGAGCTGGAGTGCGGGCAGGACGAGACACCCAAAGGCCCAGTCTGGCCACGTTCATACTACTTTAAACACTTACAGTTTTCCCCAAAGAATTCTGGGAGCTGTTCGGAGTGCTAAGAGTTGTTAGGAAGCCCCTATTCCCCTCACAGAGCTACAATTCCTAGAGAAACCACTCTAACAAAGAATCTGTCTTCACAGGGCTCTCTGGGACCTCTTAGAGGGAAATGGGAGTCTCCTAATACCTCTCAGCACCCTTAATGGACTACACTTCCCAGAATTCTTTGGGGGGAAGCCATGATTGCTCAAAGTGGCACCATAGTGCTTTAAAAGAATGATGTGAATGTGGCCTGGGTGAGTTAGGGACTAGACCTGCCACCTACAGAGACCTGCTCCTATTGACCCTTACCTGGGCTTCTCCTGGGCATCTATCTGGAGGTTGACATCATCCATCCACAGTAGGAGGTCACGCACCATGCGGAAGAAGCGGAACTTGTCAACAGTGTCAAGGAGGAGGTGCCGGCGGCCGCTGCTGCTGCTGAGCAGGTCAGACCAAGCTTCACTAACAGACTGCTCATGCCTCCGGATGTCATCTGCCTTCTCGCCGGCATAAGCCTTCTGCAGCCGCGCAGCATCGTCCTGCACCTGCTTCACCTGCCAAGCCAAACAAGCCACAGGTGAGTCAGGGTCCCTCACCATCAAGAGTGTCCCAGGTGCTCCCACCGAGGCCCTTGATCAAGGCAGGGTGAATGATGTTTGCATTTTGACCACTGGAGTTGGGAGAGACTTTTCTTGTAGAAACAAGGTTAAAGCGATGCTTAGTACAAATTGATCTCCAGATTTTTGGCTAAAATGTGTAATTTCCTAATCAGCAATTACTCAAAAAACAATTTTGTTGTTGTTGTTCAAAAAAAATATATTTTTGAGTGATATGTGATTTTTTTTGTTAAATAATTTAAAGAAATAGTGGTTTACAAGTATATATAAAAAAGTTACACAAACATTAAAACGTAAAAGCTGATTGGAGACTGCTCCACTGTTCTCCTGATGCTCCTCCTCTCAGTAGGCAGAGTCTGGACCTTGCACTGATTTTATTCCCTTTCCCAGTCCCCCAAAGGCACCTGGGTACTGAGCGCCTGGATGTCGTGCTCGTATGCGCTGTGCATCCGCTGCATGGCCTCCGCCGTGTTGAGGTCCCGGCCCACTTCATCGGGCAGCTGCTTCTGCTTGTTCTGGACCTGGCTGAGGGTCTCGCGGGCATCGTGGTAGAAACGGTGCAGCTCATAGGATGCTGCCAGCATCTGGCTCCGGGTGTCAATGAGTTCCAGGAGGTCGGCCCAGGCCTCGTTCAGGCTGTCCTTCCACTCGGCAATGGTAGCATTTTCGGAGTGACCGGCAGAGATCATCTCGTCCGCCAGCCGATTGACGGCATCCACCCGCTCCTGACCGATAGTGCTGGTGTCACGTGAGAATTCCCGGAACTTGTCCCGCAGCATCTGTAGGGAAGAAGAGAGCACTGCAAAGGTCCCAATTGTCATTGAGTGGCTTCCTGCAGAGGAATAGTGGGAGGCACCAGCTGGGGAACCCCAGGCTCAGAGCCAAGGGAATGGTGGTCGGACAATGATGAGTGGTCAGAGGGAAAAGTGGGAGACTGGGAGGAGCAGGCGTCAGAAGCTGAAGAGGTAGCTGGGTTTGGTGAGCAGGAAGAGTCTGTGGCCGAGAGCAGCCCAGAATCAGAGGCAGAAGTGGAGGCTGGAGAGGAGGGCGCCAAGAGGCAGAGATGATGCAGGCTGCCAGGGAGTTTCCCCCTCTTGCTGCAACCAGCTCCGATCCTGCCTGGTCTCTCAGAACATAGAGAGGAATGAAAAGGGTGGAGCAAAGAGAGAAAAGACAAGGGAGCCTCAGATTGCCAGGGAAGGACCCAGAGGAGGAGCAGCCTTAGAGCAGTAGGAAGGCAATTGCCTCACTGGGGCAAGACCTACTAGATAGAAAGATTTGCTGCGATCACTAGGCCTGCACTGTTTTGGTTTCTTTGAATAAAGAGTTGAATTCTCTGACACAGGGTGTTTTATTGCTGACCTGCTCCTGACTCCAGCTCCTTGCACAATGGTGGGAAACAAACAAGTGTGAAGGGCAAAGGGGCAAAAAAGGCAGAGGGATAATAGCACAGAGGTAGAGCACCCGCTTTGCACACAGAAGGTTCCTGGTTCAGTTCAAGATATGTCCAATTAAAATGATCACAAGAAGTAGGGGATCAGAGACTTTTCTCTATCTGAGACCTTGGAGAGTTGCTATCAGAAGACACAACAGTGGATAGTTGGACAAATAATCTGACTCCACAGCAGGCAGTTCCCTATGTTCCTATTTAAATCAGCCCTTTATTCAGAACCACGATGACTGGAATCTTACTGGGAAGGGGTGTAGCTCAGTGGAAGAGAACCTGCTATGCATGCAAAAGGGCAAATAATGCACCATTGAGATGGGGTTTCCTGGTGCAGAACTAGGATCACTTGGGTGTCCTGTTCACCCTTCAGCCACCTCAGTGAAGGAGGTATAGAGCTCTGGAGAGGTGCTTCCTGCCTCTGGGTATGTTAGGGATCCCTTGGGAGGGCGAGACCCACCGTGACATGTTCGTAGTCCTGTCCAAGCTCATGAGAAGCAGCCACCACCTCGCGCTCCGAGATCCACTGCTCGAGGTCGTCCACTTCCCTCTTCAGCTGGCAGAGGCGGAGCTGTTCCTGCAGCTTGGCCCGGCGCTCCTCAGCCAAGTCCTTCAGGCTGGCATAGAGCTTGTCCACTTGGCCCTGCCGGAGATTGATCCGTTCACTGCAGGAAAGGGAAAGAGAGAGGGACAGACATCATCCACGGATGCCAAGGAATTCAGGTCTCCAAAGCCCTGACCAGTGCTGGCTGGCCCACCAGCTGTCGTCATTTTGCATGGAACCCCAGGCTCCCTGATTGGCTTCCACCCCTAAAAAAGAGTGGTGCAATAAGCTGGTAAACTTGTTCACACTATAGGTGCATGCCCTGAGACCTCTAAGAGAAATGACATCCCAACAGGACTGGGGCCAAGGAGATCAGGCCTCAAAAGCCCCGGCAAGTGCTGGCTGGCCCAACAGCTGTCATCGTTTTGCATGGAATCCCAGGATCCCCGATTGGCTTCTCCCCCCACAAAAGAGTGGTGTAATAAGCTGGTGAACTGATTCACACAACAGGTGCGTGCTCTGAGATCTCCAGGAGAAAGAGGGGTATAATGACATCCTAAACAGGACTTGGGCCACAGCAGGGAACTTGATGGGGCATGTGGGGAGAGGCTCCCCAACTGTCTTGGTAGGGGAATGGTGGGCTTCCTTACCTCTCGGGATGCCCGTTGTTTACCATATCACGGCTCTGGATGGAGAGCTGGTGGATGGTCTGGGCATAGTCTTCCAGAGCTTGCTCCATCACCAGATGTTTTTTCACCATGGCCTGAGCAATCAGTTCATCCTGGTGAAAAGAAGGAAGTGTGTTCCTGTTTGTTTGCTTCCTCTCACCCCTTCAGAAACAGAAGCAGGGGTAAAGAGGATGGGGTAGGTGACATTAAAATTTGAACTAGGATTGCGACCTGTTCTTCCACATCAGGATTCAGTTCCAAAATGTTTATGTGAAAGAAGGGTTCATGTGGGACTGTGCAGAGTGCCTTTCTCCCTACTGCTGAACAACTGCAAGCAGCCTGTGTATATCTGGGGTTGAAAGGGGACAGAACTTTCAATCAGAGAGAAATGTGACTTCTGGCAAGTCCCAAGTCCTAGAACTATTCTTACTAATCATAAAGGACAACCCCAGAGCAGATTTGTCTCTAGTGGAAGAGGAGTTAAGCACAGTTCTCAGGCTTTCCCCTCCCCCACTCACTCGTTTTCAGCATGCAACCTTGGAATGTGTGATGCGATAAAGAAGAGATTTGCAGAGTGCATTTTTGAATGCTACCAAATGAATTCTCACACATCTAGGATTAGCGAGAAGGGCACTGCTCTTCTGAAATGCAAGGCCCAGGAAAGAATGCTAGAGAAATTAAGTATTTTGCGAATTCCAGTATGAACCAGCATGATCTGCACTTTCCCCAGCTACTATGTGTACCAGAATTTTGCATCACAGTTTTTGGCTCCAATTTTTTTTTTTAAAAAAAGTTTCTTAGTTAAAATACATCTAGAAATGCTCCTTTAAATGAACGAGTATTTTTGCATGTTTTGGTTTGGTGTTTTTTTTAAATGCAGAAATAGGACAGAATGGGTTTATGAATTAACAGAGGCAAAAACAAACCACAGACCTTGGCCTTCTCCTCTAATATCATGTGCAGCTCTTGTTCGCCCATCCAGGCCTCAGCCTCCGCAACATCGAAGTAGAACTGTTGGGCCATCTGCGCTTGCTCCAGGCGCCCGTGCCGCTGCTCCACCTGGCTCTGCAGCTCCTGCCACATCTCCTGCAAAGCCTCCACACGCCCCTGCAGCTCCGCTTCCAGGCCGCTGCATGCCAGCCCCTGCCACCTCCCCAGAATGTCATTGATTCGTGGCTGGTGGCCCTGGATCTCCTTCTGCAGGGTCTGGAAGTGTCAGGAAGAGGGAAGAAGAAGAGTGTATGGTTAAAACTCTGGAATTCGCACCCCCAAAGAGGTAGCGATGGCCACTGACTTGGATAGCTTTAGGAAAGGATTAGTCAAATTCCTGGAGCAGAGAAGGCTATCAGTGGCCACTGGCCTCGAGGCTAGGTTCTCCCTCCGCCGCTGGACGCAGTGTGCCCTGAATGCCAGTTGTTGGGCTTGCAAGCTTCTCATGATGGGTATCTGGTTGACCACTGTGTGAACAGGAAGCTGAGCTAGATGGGTGTTTGGCCCAATCCAGCAGGGCTCATCTTGGTGTTCTTTTGAGCAAGGGTGTGTGTGACATGACAAAGGCAGGTAAAATTCAGTATGGTGATGTGCAGAGAAAGTGGAAAGAGATGTTTGTCTCCCTTTCTTATTTTACTTATTTATTTATTTTATTAGATTTACATACCATGCTTTATCGTAAGATCTCGGGGGAGAGGTGTTTCGCAGAATAAAACACAAGATAAAAACAAGGAAATGGGCTAAACAAAACAATAACCCCCACTTCCCACAGGCACTTTTAAAAGGCTGTAGAATATTCATCAGCCAAAGGCCTGGTGGAAGAGGAACATTTCTGCCTGGTGCCTAAAAATATACAGTGAAGGCGCCAGGCCCTGGGGAGTCCATTCCACAAAGGGGGAGCCTCTGCAGAGAAACCACCACACCCAACTAAGCCTTACCTGATTTTTCTTGATCAGTAGTTGGACAGTGGGAAGATCTTTGCCATGGTCAGTGGAGACTGCCATGGGCATCCGCTCCTTCACCCACAACTGCAGGACACAAGGCGAGAAAAAGGTTAAGAAATGCCAAGAGGCTCCATAGCAGAAAAACTCAGTGTGGCAAGAGTCATCTTACTGTTTATTTGAAGGGGGGGGTTGTTATTTAAAATAAAAAAATCACACACACAATATCCCACCAGTTAAATTAAAAAATATCTATTCCAGGGTGGTAAACAATATATGAAGATAAAGGTCACAACAACATAAAATATACATATAGAACCACAAAATTTGTTGAGCAATTCAAAGGCTATGGAGAAGCGAAAACTATTGACTGCACATGAAGATCGCACAGATGCAAATTCACCACCCTACATTTGTGAGGGAATGCTTATAAGCAGTTAAAAAAAATGGCAATGATTTCTGCATGTACTTATGTTTAAATAAGCATTATGTTGATGCTTATTTTGGCTTTGTGAAATGCATATTACAGGCAACTCCCCATTTGCACTGGGGTTGCATTCCAGGTCATCATGAGAATAAACCTGTCCATCCCTTTCCAGAACAGAAAATGGCACATGCACCAGCCATCCTGGACCAACTGAATGCGCACAAAATGGTCACTGTCTGTAGCGTGAGTGTGTTAAGCATTAGGCCTGGTTGGCCAAAGAGCAATAAACTATTCAGATATCCTAAAAATATACACTTTTTAAAAATTACATAAAAGCAGCATAAAGTCTCTGGCATCCTAAGACATTCCGGTGCCTGCAATGGAGCCCAAATGGGTGCCCCTCTCCCACTAGGTCCAACCCTTTAAAAAGTCTGGCTGTGCCATTCAGGTGCAGTCATCTATCTGATAGCGCTGCCTGAAACAGGTTGCTTCTCCCTACTCACTAGTGCTCATTTCCCTGAAACCCTGGCTCCCTGCAAAGCGGCTCTCCCTCTCCTCTGATCCCTCCCCTGACTCACAATTTCATCCTCCAGGTCACGGTTGAACTGGTGCTCCTCCTTGGAGGCCAGCAGCTTCTCGCAGCGCTCCCTGAGTGGTGCCCGCAGCTCTGCAAACCTGTCTTCCACTGCCTGCAGTTTGCCATCCACCTCCACGGTGTTGGAGTCCTCCGGGCTGAGGGCCAGCGCTTGTGCTTTGAGGCCCTCCACCTCCTTCTCCCGCACGTCCATCTGGTTTTCCAGCATCTGGGAGTGGAGAAAGAAGGTGTTGGGAATGCAGAAGGATCGTGGGGTGTTGCAGCTCTGCAAATGCCTGCGACATCATTACAGCTTCATCCCAGCAGCCTCCCTCTGCTTCTGCAGATTTTGGCCCTTTCCTCCGAAGAGACATTTGGTGCAGGTGGAAATTCATCACAGCCAAGCCCTTCACCCCTGCCGCACAGCACACACTCACCTGCTGTTTCTTGAGCAAAATGTTGACGCTGGTTAAGTCCTTCCCGTAGTCGTCAGAGTGCAGCTGGGCCTGAAGGCCACTCAGCCAAGCCTCCATGGCGGAACAGCTCTGAGTGAAGAGCTCGGCGCGGTTGGCGTCAAAGAGGCACTGAGCTTTGCTCTGGGTGCTGGATTCCAGCTCCTCCCAGAGCTTCTGCAGGCTGTCCAGCTTGGCCCTCACCACGGGCTCCAGCTCTGGCTTCTCGGCCACCAGCTGCTCTCCCTCCTGCCAAAAGGAGGACACAGATGCTGACGGAAATGTTGCAGGGGGCGGAATGGAATAGTGTGAGTGGAGGTGGAATGGGGTATCCTGGAACAGGTCATAGCTGATTAACTGGACCCTTGAGCAGCAGGAACACTCCACCCTGCAATCATCTGCTATGATTCAGCCTGGTTAAGTGAAGAAGGGAGTGCTCCTTTAACTTACCACCAAAGAAACCACAGGCACCCATGGGAATAATAGAGATTGCTTCCAAGCTTTAAGGCAGGCTCAAGGCCCCAGCACCTCTCCAATAAAGAAGCCGGGGCATGAAAACAAAGGGCTCCCCTGAGCATGTGCAAAACATGAATTTCTACACAGCCACACCTGTTATTAATTAGTGGGCTTCCAGGACTGATAACGTCACTGCAAGGAGGTTTCAGCACCAGCTCAGGGCTTTGTAAGAAGACCCACCTTCTGGATCTTCTCCAGCCAGCCCTTGTTGGAGGCCAGCTCGGCCATGAAGGCCTGGTGCTTCTGCCACTTGGTGTGGAGGTTCCGGGCTTCATCATATGACATGTCCTGAGCTGACAGCATCTTCTCATTGATCCACAGGGTGAGCTGGAGGAAAGACAGGAAGAGAGCATCATCGGGTGAAAGTCCCCTAAGGAGAACCAGCAACCCTAAGAACACCTAATGCTAAAGAACTTTCCCCTAAATAGATCTCAGTTCTCAGTGTAGGTGGGCAGGAGAGCCAGCTATAAGATGATGCAATTGAAGATGTGCCTAGCATGGCATCCTGTTTCCCACCACTGGCCCACTAGGTGTCCCTGGGAGGTCAACAAGAAGGAAATTAAGGCCATTAGCCCCCTCCCACTCATGTTCCCCAGCAACTGGCATTCAGGGACTTGCTGCCTCTGATCCCAGAGAAAGGACACGGCTGTCTGAGCTCTGCCTTTTTAAAATGGGGCAGGGGGCGGAATATGACTCTCTGGCTGGGGGACCCATGCTGACCCCAAGCTCACTATGGCCACAATCACGCACCATACATTTGAAGCATGGTGATACCATTTTAAACTGCCATGGCTGTCATATATTATGTTTATAAATCAACACAGAAATAAATGTAACTTGTGTCAAATTCACATTGGCTGGGCATCCATAATCTGTCAAAAGGCGATCCTGCTCACCTCTTGGCAGTCTTGCAGAAAATGCTGCAGTTCCCGATTGTCACGGAGGCGGGCCAGAAGGTCCTGAGCTGCCTGCTGGTTTTTCCTATGCCTGGAAGAGAGAGGGAAGACAAGGCGTAAAGTAACCAGAAGGAGCTGCTTGGCAATACTGCCCACAGCCGTTTTCCTGGGAGAGGAAGCAAGGAGAGTGCCACATTTATTTTACAGATTTATATAGCCCACCCTTCAACACTAGTGTTACTAGAAAGGCTCACAAAACAACAGCTATAACCAAATGGAACAATGCAGAATAAAATGGAGGATTACAGAATTTAAAAAATTGAGCAGAAAGTAAATGATCAACGGGGGACAGGGACAGAAAGGGTGATGAGCAAATGGAAGGGGGAATCCTGGAAAATGGGGTGGCTGGCAGGCTGGAACCCTGAACACTGCAATATTTTGCTGTAGGTCTCTCTCACATGCTGTTTTACTTGCAACTTTGAGGAACAGAAAGCGGTGCCAGCACTCTTCCAAGTCCCATTTTACAGCTGGTGATCACTGAGGCTCAAGCCTTAGCTTATGGATAGGACTGCAGTCTGTCAGGAATCGGAAACTCAAAGATCTTCCTCATCGACCTTCTGCCCATTACCTGCTCCAAGTTGCTAGATCGTGCTCCCTTTTCCAAACCAGATTACCGCCACCAGCATTTCTGCACAGAGTAATCCCCCTCACCTGCTGTCAATGGAATTGACCTTCTCCTGGATCTTGTCAGAGTGGAGCCCATCCTCCATGATAAGCTTCCGGCCAGAGTCCACCAGCCCCTTGATCTTCTCCCCGTTGGCCTCCATGGTGGTCATGAAATCCTCATGTTTTTTGATGGCAGCCTCAGCAGCTTGGAGGGAGCTGGGCATGCTTGTGTGAGTCAGCACATATTCCTGTACAAAAAAGAAAAAAAAGGGGGGTGTTGATCATCCCATAAAGCATCATCAGAGAACACCCTGGACAAGGAGAGGCGAAAAATGGAGACTGCATAAGCCCTGGAGCCAAAGTGGGGAACTTCTAGGCTGTGAGCCTAATTGTTTATTTCATTATTTCATAAAATTTATATACTGCTTGACTATAGGAAAGGGGAAACCTCAAAGTGGTTTACAAAAAGAATTTTAAAAATATCAGTAAAAAACAGTTGTTTAAAACATTCAAAAAATAATGAAAATCAACAATCAGAGATCATTTAAACATGTGTCAATATTCTACATGTCTAAATAAAAAAGGTCTTCAACAGAAATAAAAAAACGATACACTGAAGGAGCCTGCCTGATGCCAATAGGCAGGGAGTTGCAAAGTGTGGCTGCTGCCACACGAAAAGATCAATTTCTTACAAATGCCGAGCAAGTATTACACGGCACCTGGAATAGCACTGGTTCTGCCAATCAAAGTGGTTTCCAGTCAACCCAAAAAAGCCACAAAGGGTACAAAACTGGCCACTGAGGGGTGTGACCTGGGGAGAGAGGAGGTGGCTTAGATAGATTCTGGAGGGCCGCATCTGGCGCCCGAGGCTGTGGGCCCCAACTGTGCCTTACCTGGTTGCTGAGCACCCCTTCCACCTGCTTGGTGTCCCTCAGGAAGATCTGGAAGCTGTAGGCTTGGGAGAGCAGCTGGTGCCGGTTCTCCCACATCTGGTCCAGCTCATTCCAGCCGGTGTCGAGGGCCTGGAGGCGCTGCTGCAGGAACATGTGCTGGGCATCGGTGTGGCCTTGCGTCACCTCCTCCCCCATGGCCCGCAAGCGCCGGTAGTCGCCCCTGTAGTGCTCCACCTCGTTCCGGATGGTCTCATGCTGGTTCAGCAAGCGCTCTGCCTCCGGCAGAGTGGCCGGCACGTCTTCCGAAGCGATAGCCGTCTGGGTGCGCAGAAGCCACGCCTGGAAGTCGTCCAAGTCCCGCAAGAAGCCCTGAAGCTTGCTGGCTTCTCCCAGGGACTCCTCGCGTCGGCGCATGGTCCCCCGTAGCTCATCCCAGGTCCCGTTGACTTCGGACAAGCGGTCCAAAATGGCAGGAGCCTGCTCCGGGTGCTGGTCCGCCAGGCGGGTGGCCTCCTCCCGCAAGTCCTGCACTTTGCCCTGGATGGCCTCCAGGTCCCGCTCCATGCCCGCCAGCTTGCGCTGCAGGGCCATGACCCCTGCCAGGTCGTTGCCCAAGCCTTGGGTGGACTCGATCACTTTGGTTTTCTCCCGCATCCAAGCCTTGGTCTCATTGCACTCCAAATAGTAATTCTGGATGCTGAGCGCTGAGGTCAACGCGTCCTTCTTGCGGCTGGCCAAGGCTTGGAACTGCTGCCACCTGAGAGAAGGGGGAAGGAGGGAAGATCCAGTTCAATGCTGCCATGGCTACCACCTCCATTTTTAATGTGAAACTCATATATTGAAAGATAACATTTTCGTCTTCATTTCCCACTCAGGTCCAGGGCCTAGTGGTGGGGAACCTCTGGCTCATGTGAGGAATCCAGCCTCTTTTGTCAGGTGGGCAGGTCAAAGTAAGGATCTGGCCCACAGATCTAGTCCTCACCCCCAGCCTTAGTCAAAGTGAGAGAGCAGTGGCCTTAGGGAGCTAAATACGATGTCATGAAAAAGCAGAAAATGGATAGCTACTGGTTTGGACCCTAAGTTAGCTTACAGAAGTCAATGGAAGGAAAGCTTCTCGTTCTCTCTTACCCCCTGCAGCCACTTCAACCCCAAAAAGCCTTTCGGGAGGGGGGTTGGTCAGGGACCCTCCAGAACAATGTGAGATGATAGGGCGCAGGTGGAGGAGGATAAGCTTTCCTTCGACAAACTTCCTTAAACTTTAGGATCTAAGGCTGAGGTTGGGCGATTCCCCTTTCCCGCCAACAGCCGTCCCAACCACATTGTTCAGGTGTCCACCCAACCCACCAGAAAGTACAAGATAATGCAAAACCACATGTCATTAGGTATATTTCATAGTCACTGTTATTTCTTTCTTATATTATTTCTTTCTTATAATAATAATATTATTATTATTATTATTATTATTATTATTATTATTATTTTATTATTATTATCCGATTTTCTCATGCATGATAAATTGTTAATTTATATTCCCAATAGGAACTTTATGCATCTAATACTTAAAATTATTGATATATTGACAATTACTTATTGTTTTAAAAAAATAAAATGAAATAATCGAATGTCAGCTACTTTCTACACAACAATGTTGTTCTTCAGATCTCTTACCCACCTTTCAATAGGCAGGTTACAACTTTTTACAAATGAAAGAATAAGGTGGTCCTAAAAACATATCTCAGATTTAAAAAAAAGGGGGGGGGGTAAAAAGGTGCAGTCAAAGGCGATTATGGGGTGGGGCACTCATCTCTCTTCAGGCTGAGGGAGCCAGCGTTTGTCCACAGCTTTCCGGGTCATGTGGCCATCATGACTAAACCGCTTCTGGCGCAACAGAACACAATGACAGAAGCCAGAGCACAAGGAAATGTCATTTACCTTCCTGCCACACTGGTACCTATTTAACTACTTGCACTGGCGTGCCTTCCAACTGCTAGGTTGGCAGAAGCTGGGACAGAGCAACAGGATCTCACCTCGTCAGGTGGATTTGAACTGCCAACCTTCCAATCAGCAAGTGCAGGAGGCTCAGTGGTTTAGACCACTGTGCAACCCACGTCCCTATAAAATCTCAGGTAAGGAGTATATGACAAGAACTATACAATGAAGGTGCCAGATACAGCTCTGCAGTAAAAGAATTCTAGTTTGGGGGCCGTCACATACACAAACCACACTTCTGAGGGCCCTCTCTGCCAATCTTAACACCTGAGAAGGTCTGTATGGAAGGAGGTGATCTTTCAGATTTCTTGGGTCAGGCTTGTCAATCACTCAAACCATTGCACCATCTTCCTGTTCACGCATGCGCGCGCGCACACACACACACACACTTGTAGATTCCCCACCTGGCATTGAGCTGTTCCTGAGTGGCCTGGATGCTGTCCTTGTTCCTGTGGTCAGTTCCCAGAAGCCGGCTCGCAATCTCATTCACTGCTGCAATGCGGGAGGCCAGGTTATTCATCTCTGGCTCCAGAGTCTCAAACCTGAGACAACAAGGACCGAACGAGAAGTGGGCGAGAGATTGAATTAATTAATTTATTAATTAACTGCATTTACATTTCATCTTCTCCCCCCTCCCAGTTCCACCTAAGGAAGGTCAAGGCAGAGTACATGGCGACCACACCCATTTTATCCTCACAACAACCCTTTGAGGTAGGTTAGCCCAAGAGACAAGAGCAACCTGGCGCAAGGTCACCCAATAAGATTCAGGGACAAGGAGGGCTCTGAACATGGGTCTCCACTCTCTCACGACCACACAATACGTTTAAAGCACTACTTTTAGCATTTTAACCATCATGGGGGAATCCTGGGAACCGTAGTCAGTTAAGGATGCTGGGAACTCTGTGAGGTCGGCACCCTTAACAAACTACGGTCCTCAGGATTCTCAGTGTCTGCTAAAATGGTGTAACAGTGCTTAAAACGAATGGAGTCACATATGACACGATACGTAATGCTGTGGTGTCATATAGTACTGTGATGTCATGTATGATGTCAGGTGTCACACAGATGGCTGTGATTTGTGGAATGGGCCTCATGGGCCAAACGAGGACTCGTGCTGGGTCTACTTAAATCCACGGACTGGATGTTCCCTAGGCCTGCCAGAGTTTAACTGCAAACAGTATGAAGTATTTACTTTGAAGAACCCACCGACCCTCCACTCCTGGGCTAGAAGGGGGAACAAGGTAGCTACTGGTTGAACCTACTCACCTTTGCTGAACCACTTCAAGGTCTTCCAACTTCTCAGGGACATCCATCGTTTCGATCCAGTACTCCCTCTCCCCAATCCAGAGCCCACACGCATCTGCCTCGCTGAACATCTTGTAAAGGTTGAGAGCGTCCTGCAGGGCTTGCTTGCGATGCTCGGCGAGCGCAACCAGTTCCTCGTAGCGCTGCTCCAGTGCAGGGAGCCGCCCGTCCACCTCAGGGGCATGGGCAAAGGCAGGGGGCAGGCTCCGGGCCTGCTCGTGGAGGGCGTCGAGGGCAGGGCGGTGGTTGTGGATCTCCTCCTCCACATCCTTGTGCTTCTTCACCAGGCTCTGGGTGGAGTACTCATCATGGCCCACCTCAGAGCTGGACACCAAGCGCAGCGCATCCAGCAACCAGGCCTCCATGTCGTTGGCGTCCGCCTGGAACTGGTAGAGATTGGAGGCCTGGAGAAGGCGCTGCTCCCGCTCTCGGGACAGCGCCTCCAGCTGATCCCACTGCTCCTCGATTTCCCGGATCCGTTCGGCCACCTCGGCAGCCCCAAAGTGGCCCTCGGCAACCAGCTGGCGGCCTTCGGCTATGCTCTGCTGCAGCGGGCCAGCACGGCCGCTCATCTCGTCGCGGAAGGCATTATGCTTGCTGGTCAGGCGCAGCACACTCGTCAGGTCCTTGCCAAAGTCGCCCGACGACAGGATCTGGCTCTGCTCCCGGATCCAGGCCTCCTCCTCGCCCATGTCCCAGAAGAACTTCCAAAGGCGGCGCGACTCTTCCAGTTTGGCACGCCGTTGCGCTGCCAACGCCACCAGCTCCCGATAGCAGCGGTCCAGTGTTGCCACGCGCTCTTGGACAAGGTGGGGGTCACAGGGCTTGTAAGCTGCAGGCAGGAAAACCGAAGTGAGGAGCCGCATTCCTGTCAACTTTTGCAAAATCAGCAGCAGAGATTGACGCTCCCTACTTGGGCTTCAACCTGCTCCCTACACATACCACTTTACCCACAATAAAGGAATGATAATTTGCAGTGGAGTCACACTGATCATTTTAGCAAATCCCATGTTGCACAGAGAATCCTACAACTGCTGTGGAACAGCAAGACAGATAGGAAAGAGGGGAAAGTTGGGAGATAAGGTTTTGAAATGGGGAGCCAAGGGCACTCCCACTCTGTTCCCCCTCCCTCCATCCATACTTCCTTTTCAAGCTCCTGAGGCTCTCACCTTCCCCAGGGGTGGCAAAGCGCTGGGCAGCGGCACTGATGGCTTTCACCCGTTCGGCCTGGACGGAGATGTCGGCCTCCACCAGAGAGTGGATCTGCAGCAGGTCCTCCACGCCATGCAGGTGTTTCCCGAAGTCCTGAGACTGAAGGCGGCCCTGTGAGGAAAGGCAGCACAGGATGAGGGAGACCTGACGCCTGGCCTCATCTCAACCACCCTGCTCGGGGATACAATAGAAAAGACGAAGGGGGTTCCTAGGCAAAGCTGCCCTTCCCTCTCCCCACTAGGGTCTTCCAGGGCAGGTGAGTCTCTAAACATGAAGCTCCCTCACTTCTCTTTCTCGGCCAATAGAAATAAATAATAACCTGCGAATTCATAATATCAGAATTGGAAAGGACCTCAGCAGTCACTGACTCCAGGACAATTTACTACGCTGCCCCGGACAGGGCCCAAAGGCAACACTCCTGTTGGCTTCAGAGGTTTCTGCATCTGGTAGCGATAGGAACCCTGGAAGCTGCTTCACACCAAATCAGACCCATTGGTCCATCTAGCTATATGTTATATACACTGACTGCCAGCAACTCTCCAGGGTTTCAGGCAGGCTTCTCTCCTAGCCCTACCTGGACATGCTGGGGGTTGAAGCTGGGATCCTCTGTGTACAGGGCAGGTGGTCTCCCATGAAGCTATGGCCTCTTCCCCTATTCTGATGCAATCCATAGCACTGGACATGACCTCAAAGGTGGCATAGTCCAACACATACACCCCTCCAATGCAGGAAATGCGCTCTCAAGCATCACCCCTCTTGCACACCACAGCCTCGCCAGCTACCTTCATCTCTTCCAGCCAATCCATGAGGTAGGCCAAGTCCTGGAACATCTTCTGCAGCTCGAAATGGAGCATCAGGCGCTCCCGGCGGGCAGCCACCAGCTCGCGCAAGTAGTCCCAGAGCCTCGCCACGTTGTTCTTGCGCGCCAACACCCGCTTGATGTCATGGTACCCCTCCGCCTCCAGCTCAGCTGCCACCGCATTCACGGCTGCCACACGCTCACTATATGCCACGATGTCCGTCTCGATGGCTTCATGTTTCCGCACTGCGGCCTCTACCGCCGAAATGTCCAAGCCAAAGTTATCCTGCAGGTTGCAGAGCAGGAGAGAAAGAATCTCATTCTTCAGGATGCTGGGGTAAAGTTGTCCGTCCCTCCCGCTCTCCCAGATCAGACAGAGAGAAAGATACTCCAGGTTCAGAAAAGTGCCACCAAAATGATCAAAGGAATGGAGCGATTCTCCTCAATGCATGGCATGGAGAAAGTGAATAGAGTAAGTTTTTCCTCTAATTATTATTAGTAGTAGTAAACATTATAATAAATATAATATAATATAATATAATATAATAATATCACACTAAAACATCAGACATTTTAAACTTCCCTATACAGGGCTGCCTTCAGATGTCTTCCAAAAGTCAGAAGATAGTTGTTTATCTCCTGAGCATCTGATGGGAGGGCATTCTACAGGGCAGGTGCAACTACCAAGAAGGACCTCTGCCTGGTTCCCTGTAGCTTCACTTCTCACAGTGAGGGAACTGCCAGAAGGCCCTTGGAGGCCGGGCTGAACAATGGGGGTGGAGACGCTCCTTCAGGTATGCAGAACCAAAGGGCTTTAAAGGTCAACACCAACACTTTGAATTGTGCTCGGAATCTACTGGGAGCCAATGTAAGATCCTTTAGCTGGGTCTGGGAAGCCGCTCCCAGTCACCAGTCTGGCAGCCGTATTCCGGATTAACTGTAGAACTTTCTTTATGTATGCAACAACAGCAGCAAGAATACTCATCACAAAGTATTGGAAGACACAAGAACTTCCCACGCTGGAGGAATGGCAGATGAAACTGATGGACTATATGGAACTGGCGGAAATGACTGGCAGAATCCGTGACCAGGGAGAAGAGTTGGTGGAGGAAGATTGGAAGAAATTCAAAGATTATCTTCAGAAACATTGCAAAATTAAAGAATGTTAGAGTGATGTTGGATTGAAAATAAGTGGTTTCCAGCTGTACAGGTTAAAGTTATTGATAGACTAAGATTAAAGATTAGGATTAAAGATGTTTAAGGAAATGGAAATTTGGTACTTAAGAGGTAAAATTTTAATGTTATATTACATTAAGATTAAAGATTAGGATTAAAGAAGTTTAAGTGTTATATATTATATTAAGATTAAAGATTGGGATTAAAAAAGTGGAAAAGAAATTGCTGGACAAACAATTTGGACTGGAATACAAAAGAGGGAGGTATGAGGAAGTCCAGAAAATAAGTAAATTCAAAAACGGAAATGGAAAAGTGATATTGTTTTTAATTGTTCTGTTTCTTTTTAGTTTCTTTTGTATTTTGTTTTCTGTGTTTTCCTTTTTTTTTTTTTGGATTATGTATTGTGTATTTTTGTACTTCTACTTTTAGGTTTTTCTGTTTAACTTTCTATTGAAACCTTAATAAAAATCATTAAAAAACAAACAAACAAACAAACAAAGGTCCCAATGAAGCTGAATGCAGTTCCCAAGATTCTTTGGGGGACGTCATATGCTTTAAATGTGCACTGGATGTGCTTTAAATGTATAGTGTGGATCTGCCCCTAGACACAACCTAAATGCTCCTCCTCGTCCTCCTTTCACTGACCTGGGAGACAAGGCGCTGGTTCTCACTCAGCCAGGTCTCGCGCATGGCTGCCTTGCGGTCAAAGCGTGCTGCCAGCTGCTCCAGCTTCTCCTGCCGAATCAGCTCATTGCGCAGCGCCAGCTCTCTCTCATGCTCTGCTTTCTCCAGCCGCTCCCAGCCCTGTGGAGGAGGAAGGAAATCATGGAGACAAACATTTCCAAAACAAGTGTTTTAATTTCTTTCAAAGGAGAAGGGATTCAGTTTGCTTTGAAGCTTTGGCTGCAGAATTTTCAATGTATTCTGCACATGCTCAGAGGCAATGCTCCCCATTATTATTCTAATTATTATTGCAGTGCTCAACTGGAAATGAGTTCATGAGCTGATCCTTGATTAAAATTAAATCCAGATTCCAGGAAACTGCCCAAATGAATGGACTTGCCTATTAATCATTAATCATTGTTAGCTGACGGCTTCTATTTGGAATCGACAAATATCAGCTGAACCTGGGCATAACTATTTGTTTGCTTCATCGTATAATGTGTTTCCCGCCTGCATTTCTTTAAAATCAAGGTGGTTCTAGTAGATTCAGACACAGATGCACCAAATACAGCACACATATTTAACACCTGCAGATTGGTAAGCACTAGGCCTCAGCTACCCAGGAACACCAACAAAATATACTCTCAAGTGTGCTTCCTTGGGCAAATGGACAGGTCCTAAGTAACACCGCCCTCCCAACCCACAGTTCTACAGAGGAAGTTCAGCGGTGGAGCCCAGTGTCAATAATCCTGGCAATATGAACAAGTTGCCGGCCTCAGTCTAAGGCAGTGTCCTAAGTTCCAGTGGTGGGAGCACAACTTAGAGCATATGCTATGCATGCAGAATGTCCCAGGCCCAACCCCCGACCAGTCAGCACAGGGACCCAGAAAGTTGCCTTGTACCCTAACAGCCCAGTTGGGCCATCAAGTTCAGTAGTATCAGTGGCTCTCTGACCCCCAGTGTTCCACCACCAATCCCTTGGCTCTGAGCATTCCTCCTCTAGGGTTTCCCTTGGGGGTTCCCTGGCTGGAGCCTCCCACCTCTTCGTCCAGCCAGTCCATGGCACTCACCTTGTTGATGTCAGAGATGAGCCTCCCCTCTCGTGGCGTGTAAACCTTTTGGTTATTGGCTCTCATCTTGCTCTGGATGGTGAAAAGCAGAACTTCAAGATTCCCTTTCTCTGTGAACCTGGGAGTAGGATAATGCATGCAGAGGAGGTGGGCAGAGGGAGAAAGGGGAACAGCAAGCCCGGTTTAGGAGCAAGAATGCACATTTCAAAACTACTTTGCATGAGGCCCCTTTCTCACTGTTAACAAGCTTGCAGGAACTTTCAGGAGACTTTGTAAGTCAGAGAATTCCACTGGAAATGGGAGCAGAAATTTCAACAATTTATATGGAAATCACACACAAATGGCATTTGCTATGATTGTTTTCTTAGTCTTCAAATGTTACATTACACTATTTTCTGCATTGTTTTTGACGTTTCCCTTCCCCCGAAATTAATCACGCAATCAATTATGTTAGCTTCAGCCTTAGCAAATAGTTAGATGAACAGTGTAGGTTTTAACAGAAGCCGAACTGCAACAGAACAGCAACAGCACTGACTGCGGTGAACACGTGATGGAAATCACTGCCTCCCGACATCCTACAGAAGACAGACACACATTCTTCCAGCACCCACAACAATAGTGCATGCTTTCCCAGCACTGTGGTGGAGGGGCTATGCAGGGCAAGCAGCTCTAGGACTTTATTTAGAGCTGGAGTGATGCCACCGTCTGCTGGAGCACCACAGTAATTGATGGAACTTCCTTCTTCAGGCAAGTGCATGGGTCTTTCAAGATTGTTTGTGATAGCACAGAGCAGCAACAGGGAACCTCCAACCCATGGTCCAATTTAGGCCCACCAGATCACCCCATGTGGCCCATGAGGCCATTCTTGGCCAGCCACACACCACTTGTCACTCACCTGATGCCATAGGGCACTTGATATAAGACAGGTAAAGCTGGGATTGCCCAGGAGCAACTGGGAGTTCATGGTTTAAGAGTGTGCCCTGTTCCTTTGCATTTAATTTAAATTTGGCACCAAATGTAAGGCCCGCAGCTTTGGGGTGAGATCAATTATCTCCTGTGAAATGCAAAGGATTGGCTGGCTTCTGATGTGGCCCACTGGTCCCCCACCCCTGGCAGAGATAAAGGTAGAGAATGAGGAAATATAATCAAGCAGAGGCAGGATATTGTATCCCCCCCTCCTTTGATGGGGTTGCTATTTCAGGCTAGCAGTTGAAAAGGCGGTAACGCTTTTTTGAAAGATTGTTTGCTTTCCTAATTAGAAGCTAAAGGTAGTATTTCACCTGGCTAAAAATCTTTTGTTAATGTTTAATGATTTTTACTTATTCTGTTCTATGACTGCCAGCTAATCCTAACAAATTGGGCACTGTGCTGTAAATTGCAGCTCTTGCGGGATGGAAGCTTGTGTGCTTGTGTGTGTGTGTGTGTGTGTGTGTCTGCCTGCACTTTGGGCTCTTCTTGTGGGTGTGGCTAGCATGGCTGCCATGATGAGCTCTTGCACTTCAATCATTAGCCACAGGAGCCTTTTGCAGCCCCAAGGGCCACCTTCCCTCCTTGGCAGGCTTCCAGGGCCCACATGCCAGTGGAAGGTGGGGCCATGGGTGGAGCAGCAGGTGCGACTCCTGCCTTTGTAGAGTTTGCAAAGCCACAGACAAGTCACAGGTTTCTACACACACACACACACTCCTCCTTCCTCCATTAAGACAAGCGAGTAATATTACCCCAACTCAAGCACATATCCAGGCAAAATGCTCTTGAGAAGGATGCAGGTCAGCAAGCAAGAAGCAATTTGTCAGAGAAGTTAACTCTTTATCCAAAGAAACAGCATTCAACTCAGCAACACTACCCAGCAAATCTTGCCCCTATACAGCAGTTGCCAGGACTGACAGCCCCTGCCTTCAACCCCCTCTAAGAATCCTCCTCTGCTGGATGTTTCCCAAGCAGTCTCAAACTGCATCTGGGAACCTGTAATCTCTGTTCTGCTGTATGCATCATCCTGCATGTCCTTGGAGATGGGGGGAGGGAGGGAGGGGAGATTGTTGCAGTCAGAGAGACAGACTCCTGGGATTCTTCTGCAGCCCCTTGTTTCACGCCCCTCCTCTACTTCAGCCTCTGAGTCTGAACTACACCTTGTCACAGGCTCTCCTTGCTCACTAAATCCCATTGCCTCTTCAGCATCCAACAACTCCCCCTACTGGGTTCTAGATTCGGGTAGGTAAACGTGTTGGTCTAACACAGTCAAAATATATAAAAAAATTGTCCAGCAGCACCTTAGAGACCAACTAAGTTTGTTCTTGGTATAAGCTGTCGTGTGCATGCACACTTATACCAAGCTAATAAGCTTATACCAAGAACAAACTTAGTTGGTCTCTAAGGTGCTACTGGGCAATTTTTTTATTTTTTTATATCTTCCCCCTACTGGGGTGTGACCTGGGAAGAGTTCTGAGAGCCTGGAGGACCACATCTGTCCCTCTGTGCCTGAGGCTCCCTACCTGTGATTTACCATGACCCCACTGAATATCTTCCTCCTCGCTCACCGCCAGGTCCACAAAGGCCAGAACTTACTTGGGGGGTTTCTCCACAGTGCGGTAGGTGTTGAAGGCCTGCAGCTGATTCTGCACTCCGCTCAGACAGTTGGCCAGCTTCCGGTCATTCAGTGTCAAGATGGTCTGCTCAATCCATTGCAGAAGGTCAGAGGCCAGCGTCTCGTACTTCTCTATCAGCTTGTCGGCCTCAATGGCATGGTCCAGGACCTGTTGCGGGAACCTGCATCACTCAGACACCCTGGGAAGGGGCTGGTGGCCAAAAGACCCGCACCCCTTCCTCGAAGCATGTTGGTCTAGACTTGCCTCACCTGCAACGGCTGCCTAATTTGCATCCTGGCCCAATCTGAAGTGCCGGCAGTTTTTGGTTACGTCACCTCTGGGTGCTACAAGCACCTTTAGGAAACAGTGAGTAATGCGGCCTTCTCTTACCCAGCCTTTCTTGAGGGAGAATATGGGCATGGGTGAATGTTTGAGCATGCCCAGACCTGGTGCTGTTTGGCTTTCCGATTTGTTTCATTCTTTTTAAATTTTATAATCCACTTTGGGAGTCTTCGGGCCTGATAAGTGGGATTAAATAATCCAATCTGATCTAAACCAGGCTCTCTTGCAGACCAGCTGATCCAAACAGTCCCAAAATGGATAAAACAATCTAATCTTGTCTATAACTCGGCTCCTTATAGCTCAGCTGTGGTCCAGTCCTGCCCTGGATAGATGGCAGAGCTGAGTTTTGAGACAGAGCAAACCACATGGCAGGGTAGGGAAGGGGACCAGAGATGTGGGACTGTGTGTCCCTCTAGATGTTGCTAGACTACACTTCCACCATCCCTGACCATTGGCTGCAGGTCCAACAACATCTAGAGGGACACAGAATAGACATTCCTGGTGCAAGATCTGGAGTTGTGCTTTTAAAAGCACCTAAAATATCCTTTTAATAGTCTGCATTGTTTGCCACCCACTCACCCCACCCTGAGGACAAGTTTGGTGAAGACTGAAAGCTTTTTCTGCACCTAAGAATCTTAGAATTGGAAGAATAATAGAATTTTAGAGTTGGAAGGGAACCTGAGGACCATCAAATTCAACCCACTGCAATGCAGGAATATGAAGCTGTACCATATAGGTGTCAAACCTGCAACCTTGGGGCTATCAGCACCACGCCCTAACCAACTGAGCTACCTCCTGCACACAGGTTGTCCCAGCAAAATATATCACCCATCTCCTTAAATGCCTGCCCTTCTTCCTGCAACCCCGGTGGCATTGGAATCCAAGTGCATTTCGGCTCCCAGCGCTCCCCAGCTCCCACCACAGCCCTCTTCATGGTACCTTCCCAATCCGTTTCCCTTCCACAGCTAAGGCTTTCATTTTGGAGAAGTAGTGGTAGTAAGTGGCCACATAGGTGATGATGGACTTCTCATCAGGCTGGTCCACGTTCACATCTAGGGAGAAGTGGAAGAATAAAGAGGAGCAAGAGAAACAGGACAAAGAACGGCTCTTTTTCCAGATGGTCACCACCATCATTTTAGTTTGTTCAGTGTCACTGGAGGCCCAGGGAGCCTCGGAGGCTAGAAGTGCCTTTTACAATGGTTGGCTGGCATGGCAGCTGCGACTAATTCCTGGACCAGGAAAGCTTGATCGCAGTAGTGCAGCCACTGATAACTTCGATACTGGATTACTGCAATGTTTTCTCTGTGGGGCCTCCTCTGCGCTTTGGCCGAAAACTGCAGTTAGCGCAGAATGCTACAGTGTTGACAGGCATTATATCCAGTCAGCATATAACACCCCAGCTCAGAAATCTGTACTCACTGCTGATGTTTTGCTGGTCCAAGTTCAAGGTGCAACTGTTAGGATATAAAGCCCTTCAGACCAGTTTACCTCATACACACCCACTCATCCACTTTCCTCTGCTAAGCTAGCACTTTTACAAGTTCATTTTGCACTAGTAAGGAACCAATTTTAGACTGTGGCAGTTCCTACACTCTGGAACTCCCTGCCCATTGACATGTACAAGCTGATATGTGTTTTAAGCTATTTAAACTGCTGGTTTAAATTCCATTTTGACTGTTTTAAAATCTGCTTTTAATTTTCACTTTTACTGATAACTTTAGGGTAAATTCTTTTTTTATTATTATTATTGCAAACCACTTAGGAGGTTTGATTTTTTTGTGTGATTTTTTAAAAACAAACAAACATACAAACATGTGGCCAAGCCAACAGAGAAAAACAGGAACAGAGATCCAGGTGCCCTCCCTGCTGAGCTCACCTTCAGGGTCTAAAAGCTTGGTGAGGCCCAGTTCCTTTTCGGCAATGTTGAAGGCATTCTGGAGGTTGTAGTGTGCGTTGCATTTCTTCAGGGTGTCAATGTCTATCAGGTCTGGCCTGATGAGGACACCAAAGTAAGCATAAGAACAGCCTGCTAGATCAGCGATATTTGCTCGCAGAATCACTACTTCATGACAAGGCCAGTGGCCCATCTAGTGCAGGACCCTGTTCTCACAGTGGCCCACAAGCAAGACCTGAGTGCAACAGCACTCTCCTCACTTGTGATTCCCAGGGACTAGTATTCAGAGGCGTATTGCCTCCAACAATGGAGCTGGAACATGCCCATTGTGGCTGGTAGCCACTGATAGCCTTACCCTCCCCCAAAGCATACAAGATGGAGCGAGCTGCTACGAAGCCATGACAGGCCCCAACCAACCTTCACTGACCTGTGTTTGTGGACAATTGCGTTGAAAGCCAGGCCGTCCCTCCAGCTGGTGGTGAAGTTGTGGACATTCACATTTGGATACCTGTAAACACACAGTGGGGGGCAGGGGATAGGCTTATTTATTTTGCTTTGTTTCACGTTCTTGAACCCAGCCCTCCCTTGAACGTTTGAGACAGGTCACTACAACTGAAATGCATAT
Organism: Podarcis pityusensis; assembly: GCF_964106645.2. Classification (NCBI taxonomy): domain Eukaryota; kingdom Metazoa; phylum Chordata; class Lepidosauria; order Squamata; family Lacertidae; genus Podarcis; species Podarcis pityusensis. The sequence goes on from NC_138041.1 coordinate 19,037,879, forward strand.
TTCCCCTTCTGGCTTCTTGAAACATCCAAGTGTAGTAATATTAAACCTTGGCTGTGTCACATCTAGCTGAGCTGGATTTAGCCTCAGAGGCAGCCAGCTCCTAACCTCAAGCCCAAACAGGGAAGGGGAAACCCCTGGCTCACAGTCCCCCACTTATTCTCTTACCCAGCTGTTTTCATCTGACACCAAAGCAGCAAGGCATCCTTGGCGGATTTCTTCTCCTTGTTATCTTCTGTCTCCACACTGATATCCTGAATCTGCAAAAGAAGCCAGAATAACAATATCTCAGTTCTCCTTTCACTATTGGAGGGAGAATGCGTATACAGTGCTACCTTGGGTTACAAACACCTCAGTCAAGGGGAAATCAAGGCAAGTTCCTTAAGGGGGAGGGAAAGGGGAAAAGGCATGGCTCAGGTTGTACCTGGAAGCGGAGAATGATGGTCCATATGAGGCCCAGGGTCAATCGGTGGTTGCCGTCAACAATATCGTGTGAGCCCATGTTCTCCAGGTGGACGCGCTGCTCCTTTAAGAACTGGAGGGCCTTGTCCACGTTCTCCAGGCAGTGTATGCGCATCCGGCCCTTGGTTGGCTTCGGCTAACAAAAGCAGGGTGAGAGGAGAGAGAGAGAGATAGGCCTTAATTTTAACCAGTAACTCTGCCAGGGGATGAGTGTAGTACCCATGAGCTGGTGCTGAGTGCTTTTCCTCTGCCACCAAGCACACCTACCGTTTCTAATCCCAAGGATGCAAGACCACACTCACACCAAGCATTTAAAGAAGCACACCATCACTTTAAAGAGTTGTGGCTTCCCCCACAGGATTCTGGGAGCTGTAGTTTGTTAAAGGTACAGAGAGTTGCCAGGAGGCCCCTATTCCCTGCACAGAGCTACAATTCCCCAAGTTCCCTGGAACAAGGGATTGGTTGTTAAACCACTCTGGCAATTGTAGGTCTGTGAGGAAGGGCTGCCAGAGAACCCAGGAGAGCTGCTGCCAGTCAGTGTGGACAATGCTGAGCTAGAAAGATCACCAGTCAGACTCAGTATAAGGCAGCTTCCTATGTTCCTAAGGTCTTTCCCAGCCCTACCTGGAGATGCCAGGGATGGAGCCAAGGAGCTTTTGCATGCAGAGCAGGTGCTCAGCCAGTGGTGGTGTCGGAGGTTAGAGTGTTGAGCTATGGTTTAGGAGAGTAGGGAACAAATCCATGCTCAGCCATGGAGCTCATTTGGTGACCTTGTGACAACCATTGCCTCTCATCCTCAACTACCTTTCAGGGTTGGTGTGGGGATGAAATGAGGAGAGCCACACACATTGCCTTGAGCTCCCTGGAGCAAAAGTCGGAATATAAATGCAACGGATAAAATAAATAAGGCCAGGGCCACCCAGTCAGTCACAGAGACCTGTCTTTCTTTCATGTTCATACCAGCTGGGATAGCTCGTGTCAAGGTTGCAGGTTCGATCCCTGTATAGGACAGGTTCATATTCCTACATTGCGGGGGGTTGGACTAGATCAGGGGTAGGCAACCAAAGGCCTGGGGGCCAGATGCAGCCCAATCGCCTTCTCAATCCAGCCCAAGGACGATCCGGGAATCGGCGTGTTTTTACATGAGTAGAATGTGTCCTTTTATTTAAAATGCATCTCTGGGTTATTTGTGGGGCCTGCCTGGTGTTTTTACATGAGTAGAATGTGTGCTTTTATTTAAAATGCCTCTCTGAGTTATTTGTGGGGCATAGGAATTCGTTCATTTCCCTCCCCCCCCCCCAAAAATATAGAACAGCCCACCATATGGTCTGAGGGACGGTGGATCGGCCCACGGTTGAAAAAGGTTGCCAACCCCTGGACTAGATGATCCGCAGGGTCCCTTCCAGCTCTACAGTTCTATGATTCATTCGGCATCACATGTGAGATGTTTCAGATGCCAGTTTGTTTGTTTTTTTAACTTATTGCTTTTTTAAAAAACAAGTAAAAACCAACCAGCTTTTAGTAGCTCACTTATTATTTGATCTGCCACTTTTATCTATTTGATTGTTTTCATTCTAGTTTACTTTTTAGCACATATTTTGCAATCCTGTAATGGAAGGTGGGGCAAAAAGGATACTTTAAAATAGTTAGCTAGTGACTGTGTGTGCAAGAGAAGGTGCACCTCCCTTAGCCAGGATGCTGCTGGCATGTACCAACCCACCGCCGCCGCCTCCTCTTGGAAAGTCCTAATTGTTCCTTGCAACCCAGTCAGGTGCTTCCACCATCACCCCTCCCAGCATGCTCTGCCGCCTGCTTCTGAGTATACCTGGAGCGAAGACACCAGGGTTGCACCTGCCAGGGAGCCGGTTGGACTGGCATAGGAGCTGCCTTCCTACACGACATTCCCAGACAAGAGTTGCCTGAGGAGTCGCTGAGGTTCAAAACCCCTGAAGGAGCGGCAGAGAAAGTGCCCTACCTATGAGAAGAATGTCCTCTCCTTTTGCAAAGCAAACCTCCTGCCCTTAAACAGGCTGTTGCTTGGGCGGGTGGAGTTTGAGGGGAGAAAATGACAGCGCAGACCTTGAGGATGGGAAGAGGAGCGGAGGTTGGGACATGAAAGGGAGGCTCTTAAGTCATCCACTGATGCCAATTAAGAACTTTGCTTTTCATCTCGCGCCCCTTCTATTTCTCCCTTCCCCAAGGGTCATTTGTGGATGCAATGCACTGCTGATTTTTTTCTGATTAGATCAGGATTATGCCTTTCATGGACTAAAATGCATTCATTGGTCTTCTACTGATGTTGAAATCTTTCCAAACACGATTGGTGCCAAGGGATGGGGAACCCACTGGGCCCTACGGAGGTTACTTACTGGACTACAACTCCCTGACCACTGGCCAAAGTGCTGACAGCTGGGGCTGATGGGAATTGGGAGTTCCCACACCTTCTCATCTCTCCTGTAGCCTCTCAGGTATCGTTAGGTCACCGTCCTCTCGCCCGCTGCAGCAAACTAAGCATTTCACTTTCAGGATACTCAGTGCCACCACTATCCTTTCAGAGTGGTGTAGTGGTTAGAGCGCCGGACTAGGACCTGGGAGAGACCAAGGTTCAAATCCCCACTCTGTCATGAAGCTCACTGGCTGACCTTGGGCCAGTCACAGTCTCTTAGCCTAACCCACCTCACAGGGTTGTTGAGGATAAAATGGGGAGGAAGAGAACCATGAACACCACCTTGAGCTCCTTGGAGGGCCCAGTGCTGGCAGCAGACTCCCCAAGTCCTTTCTAGCCATACCTGGAGATCCAGGGAACTGAACCAGGGCCTATTTGCTTGGAAAGCAGGTGCTCTACCACTGAGCTGTGGCCCTTCAAAACCTTGGTTAAACCTGCTCAGTTCCCATAATTCCTCAGATCTCCAGCATCTTCTAGCATGCTTCAGTGTCTCTCTGATAATACTACCCAGGGAATTCAGCAGCCATAACAGAAGCACCTGCCAAGCTGCCAAGCAGAGACAGTCTAGCTGCCAGGCTGCTTGGAAACCGGAAAAACTGCCTCACTTAGGCTGCGAACAGGCTGTTTTCCTTTTGGCTGCAAGGGAGGCGAAGCGTGGAATTCTGGGAACAGGTGCTTGGCTCTCTATTCAGGGGTGGGTGGGGGCTGAGGTTGGCCTAGCCTGGAGAGGTTTAAGGAGACGTGGCAGAGACATGGGAACCAGTCATCACTAGGCTTTATCCCAACAGTCTGGCGAGATTTGTTCCCATACAGCAAGCCTTTCAAAGGATCCCCTATTAATTCAACCAAATAATACATTTCTCTGAGACGGTGCAGCACAAATAATTTGCCACACCTGTGGGCATGCACAGTCACAACCACTGGGTGATGTCATTGTAGTTCACCACTTGGTGTGTGTGCATTGTAGACACATGGTTTAAGGTCCTCATCAGTAATGGGTGTCTTGAGCAAAGCATTTCCATGATTCGGCATTTAGGAAATTAAAGTTTTTGGGGGCTATGAATCTGTATAATACACCTGAACTGGGTTTTCCAATAATTAACTGTATTTGAGGAAATGCCAAGGCATTCTGCAAAATTATTTATCCAGTTTGTTTGATGCATACCAGCACAGCTGGAGGCTGCTATATTCATTTCTATTAAAGCATAAATCTTCTCTCAGCTAGATTTGTACACACAAACACAAAATTACAGTTGAGGCCTCAGAATAGGAAGAGCCTCTAAGTACAAAATGATGACCCCATGTCAAGTTTTACACAATTAAAAAAATAATGGGGAAAACAGACTCAAAAACAGACGTTCTCATACTGGTAGGAATAATAATGGTGACAATGATTTTTCATATTGTGTTGATGAATCGGTGCAGAAATAACTAATTTATATCAAAATTTCATTAAGCTGGGTGCCCATAAGATGTCAGACATCATCAGTAGCAAGTGAGGTGTATTTTAGGAAAAGTACAGACCACACTAGCCTTCTTGCAAGATAAACATTTTAGTTAGGCCACATTCACACTATACCTTTAAAGCACTGTGATACCACTTTAAACAGCCATGGCTTCTGGGTGCTGAGAGTTGTTAAGAAAAACCCTATTCCATCCCCTCCCATCCTTCCACAGTGGGGACATAAGTTTCCGGACAGGATTTGCTCATGGTGAGAGTTTGCCAAATGTGCCTTCTTCTTAGCATATTTCTCCCTTTCATCTTGAGGATCTTCAAAGCCCATGGAATCTTTGGTAAAGGCTATTCTCCAACTGGAGCGCTCGCAGGCCTGTGTTTCCCAATTGTCAATGTTTATACTACATTTTTTTCAGATTTGCCTTGAGGGAGTCTTTAAACCTCTTTTGTTGACCACCAAGCATTACTTTCCATTTTTAAGTTCGGAATAGAGTTGTTGCTTTGGAAGATGAAAATCAGGCATCCAAACAACATGATAATACCAGCAAAATGGCTGCTATGAGAATGAGGAGCATCAACACTTTGCATTCTTACTGCCAACTCACACAAAAAATCACTGTCAGTGAAAGACAAGCAATCCCCTGGGGAGATGACACATTTTCAAGCCTATTGTTCTAACTTAAAATGTGCTTGCAAAAGTGTTGATATTCTCCTGGTTAAGTCATTAAATTTCATGAATGTTTCATGAAGAAGCCTTTCCTTAAAATAAAATAAAAAACCAACCCTAATTCTATTTTTTAACCAATACTGAATTTATTGCCTATCAGCTTTCCTAGGAGGAAGCCAGCAAATAGATGAGTGGATAGAAAGTTTAGGAAACGAAGGGGAGGAACAGATGTAAAGTATTGGATTTGGCATGTTACTACTTTGCACTACTGCTTAATTTTTGTTCTTTGAAAATATATTAATAAGCTCTTGAGAGGCACCATCTTTAAAAAGAACCCTGCCAAATATATATATATATATATTTAATGAATACATTGACACTTAATTTTTCTTGCTGCAAATTTGAGGTTTTGGTGCACTGTGTTGCTCCAGTTCTAGGAAGCTGGCCCCCAGCCCCAGGCCTGTGATGGAACTGCTCAGCCCACTCACCAATTGCTCCCCTGAGAGCACCTCCAGCAGGCGCAGCAACATCCGCCCATCTCGCAAGTCGCTGTACAAATCACTGATCCGGCACGTGACCCGAGCCAGGTGAGAGTTGACCCATTTGGTGAAGGTTTTCTTCTGCACGGCCTCTCGCTCATCTGCAAGACAAAGCATGTGATGCTCAGAGTAGGAGAGACTTCTCTGCAGCCTTCATGAGAACCAGCTGTCTCAGGGCTCCTCACAACAGGCTGCTTCCAGAGTCTTCCTTCTCTACAATACAAACCCCTTCCCAGTAAGGAAGCTCATAACTTCTGTGGCCCTCTCAAAATCTGCCTTTTGCCTGCAAGCCCCCAGCAGCCATTGGCTGAGCTGCTTCTGATGTCACAGAACGTCTGCAAAACATTCCATCGGCCCAAGAGGAAACTCTCAGCAGCAGAATATTGAAAAATGGAACCAAGAGAGCATCTTAAATGGAAGAACCAACAACCTGGGATACATGGTGGAGGATCAGTGGAATGCATGTTGCTATTTTAAATAACAATGTTGGGCTGAAACTCCCCACAGATGTACCTAATTCTGTCTGCAGGAGGGGAGTGTAGCCTTTACATGCTGAAGGTCAGCGTTTCAATCCCTGACACCTCCAGTTAAAACAGTTGAGTTGGAGGTGAAATACCTTTCTCAGCCTGAGACCTTGGACAGATACTGCCGGTCAGAGTGGACAATACTGGTAAAAAAAAGTCAGATCTGGCAAGTGGCAGTTTCCTCTGTGCTCTGTTGGCTAATATCAGGGCTGCAGACCTTGTGGCCCTTCAGATGAAGTAAACCATGGAGTTCAATGCAGCTTAGACTCAGATAATGTGTAATCAGAAAGACCAATAAATCCCTTAATCCCCAAGCTCTGTAAGTGGTGCACGTAACTATTGATCAAAACAAAGCTGAAATGTGCAAAACAGTTTAAAAAAACCAAGTACACATGAAATGAGTATCAATAAAAACACGGATAAAATCAGTAAAGCTTTTAAGAACAAATATAGATAATGAAACTATATGTCTGGGTAAGCCTGCTAGAATAAAAAAAAGAAGTATGACAGCAATGGGGAACCTGTAGCCCTCCAGATGTTGAACTACAACTCCAATCAGCCCCCACCAACACAGGGTAATGGGAGTGATAGTACAGCAACATTTGGAGGACTGCACGTTCCCCACCCTTGGGTTAAGTTTACCTGATTGAAGCTTTTGACATCATTTTGCCCTATGCAAGGAAGAAGAAGAGCAATCCCTCAACTTGTATTTATTTCTGTTTGTGTATAGGCTGCCTTTGATGGTCAAATCCTAGTAGCATGCACATCAAGCTGTGTCCTCCATTTTTAAAAAGGAGATTCCCTGATCACTGTTGACCTCCCTTGGGCCCTGTTTGCATTGAACTGCTCGTGGTGTCATAGCAGTTTCTCTAGAGCAAGCTCCCAGGCCACACAGTGTGGTTCACATTTAAATAAAAGTGGGCAGGGGCCAATCAAATGTTCCCTTCCCTTCCCTCCCACTTATTGACATCCCTGGGGAAATGGGCATTTCAGAAAGAACCACACACTTGAGTCCACTCACTTGGTCCCTGTATTTGGATACTTACAGCAGTGACAGAATATCTGCTTTGAATTCAACCTGTGGCTAATGACTGGGCCCAGGATGGGGGGGTATACAAATGGAAAGCAGTGGTGGTGGGAAGGAGGAGAGGGCCCACTAAAGGAGCCCTTCAAGCCACCCCACCCCCCAATAAACCTGGAGCTGGCACTGGTAATTTCCATACTGTTTGCAGACTATCTGAACAAGGACTTAGTGTGAACCAGAACAAGAGATAAAAGTCCTGCAAGGATTTATTCTGCTGAACCAACCACATGTGACCATCGCTGTGTATATTTTAAAAATACCCTGTATCTGCACGATAGCACAGAATGAACCTACATTATGGAAAGTTTTCTGTAGAAGGAAAATGGGGTGGGGTGGGGGTGGGGTGGCCTGTCTCGTCAAGGAGAGAAGCTGCCTTCTCCAGAGCAGGGATGGGGAACCTGGTACCTTCTCGACCATTGTTGGGCTATAATTCCCATCAGCCTCATCCAGCATGGTCAACAGACAGGGATGATGGGAGCTGTAGTCCAGCAATATCTTGGGGGACACGAGGTTATCCATCCCAGCTCTGGAGGAAAGCCCCAACGTTGTAGAAAGCAGGTGATAACAAAATACAAGAGCCAAGCTATCAATAACGCACAACTCGTAAGAACCAGCTCTTACATGGATTTAAAAGCTTAATTTCATTCTCTGAATTAAAAATAATCACTTTTTGAGGGGGGCATGGCATTGAAGACATATTTTATAAAGAAAAGGAATGACACACAAACATGCACACAATGAGAATTTAAGAAAAGGTTTTGAACTGCAATTCTATGCACATTATCTGGATGCAAGTTGTGCTGGAAATAGAGCTTACATCTGAGTAGGCATTTATAAGATTGCACTATGAAAAACAAAGTAGAACCGCAGGCTTTTCCATTGGTTAAACCAGCAGGTTAGCTATAAAAGCTTTTCTTGATTAATGGAGGGGGCAGTTTAATTGCTACATGAATTTTAATCTGTGTGTCTGGAGAAGGGTACACTTTTTGAAGCTATTTTGGTTCTGGTACATCACAAGCCAAAGAAAAAAAGGGGGGGGAGTTAATTGTGGTTATTTCCTTCTAGCAGAGGCCATGTACACATTTCTGTTGATTGTGAAGTCACAGCATTTCCAGTGCTGGGTTTTTAATCTGGGTTCACATGATGTTATCCAAAATGCATATGTATCTTGTACAGTACTATAAGATATTACTCTTTGAGGAGATGTTTCTAAAACCAGCTTCACACACAGTCTGTAAACTGTTCTGTCTCTAGCCAAGGTGTGAACACCTTTGCATAAGGTAAATACATCCTCACTCGCTGATGTGTACATAAACAGAAAAGGAATTGAGGCCAGTCTGCGCTGATGTGAACAGCTGGGGAAGGAAGAAGTATGAAATGCAGGGGGGGGGTGTCTCTCACACACAACTTCTTCACTGTGCTCTATGGCAGTAATGAGTAATGTGAACATATTCATAGGGTGGCCATTTAGTTTGATAAACCAAGTAACTTATTGCACAGTTCCTTCAATATCTCCATAAGGAATCTGTTGATGATTTTGTAATACACAGGTTTACTTTATCTGCCTTTTAAGCAATTCATTGATTATCAGATCAACTAGAAAAACAAGTTAATTGGTTGGCAGCCCACGTTGCTAACATCTCTTGGCCTGCAATCTTAGCGTTCCCAGTAATCGTTAACTAACTTATCTGGAAGGGCTTTGGTGCTAACTTTTAGGAGCCACTAAAGGATATATTCTGCAAGTCTTTATACACCAGACAACCCCCCTCCCCAATCCTCTTACTCCCCACCTCCTACTTCTTTTGAGCAAGCTAGGCCTCGTTCTGCTGTTCTACTTTGTTTTGCTGTTCAGAACTGGTTCAAATCTTTCTCCTTGCCTTAAGCTAAGAAGGGAACCTTAGGTAATACACTCTTTCTCAGCCTCTTCTCTCCCCAACCCTCAATAATATCAATTTGCTGAATCCCTACAGATATTTTGGGCTAAACCTCCCATCATGTTTGCCCTGCTACCAAAAAACACAAGCAGCTCCTGCCTGTTTCTACTCCACCCAGTGTGTGTGTGTGTGTGTGTGTGTGTGTGTGTGCGCGCACACACACACACACACACACACACACAAAGATTTGTAGAAGTTCACAAGCAATTATACTAGTACACAGGAGAGAGATAGTTAGGAAGAGAAATTAAGTGGTAGCCCAGACACCTGGGTCCTCTATAGTATTCTGATTTTTCACAATAATAATGTACTGCCAGTGTTTTGTCAGAAGGTCCCATGGCAGGTTACAGTGATTTAAAGTTTAAGAATAAAAACAGTTAAAGCAAATAGCATTCACGTGAATGGGAGAGGAAGGGCCTCTGAAAAACACACATCTTGGGTGTCAAATGGCAGGGTAAAGAGATGTCTTCTGCATTTGTTGAAAGCTGCATAGGGGATAAGCCAGAGATACCTCTGCAGGGAGAGAGTTCCAAAACTTAGGGGCTACCACAGAGAAGGCCCTGTCCCGGGCCATGCCCTAATCCAGGCACCCCCAAACTCGGCCCTCCAGCTGTTTTGGGACTACAGTTCCCATCATCCCTGACTACTGATCCCGTTAGCTAGGGATGATGGGAGTTGTAGTCCCCAAACAGCTGGGGGGCCGAGTTAGGGGGTGCCTGCCCTAAACTTATGTGGGAAAAGGAACTACCAAGAGGGCCCCCTCTGTTGATCTTGACACCTGGGAGGGTGTGTAAGGAGAGGTGCTCTTTCAGGTATTTGGGGCCTAAGTCATTTAGGGCTTTAAACACTAATGTGAGCACCTTGAAGTAGCAGCTGATGCAGACCTGTAAAGCTCAAGTGCAAGAGGGCTGTAGCAACTAGAAAAGGAGGTGCATTTTTAACCCTATAAAAAGGAGAAAGAGCTTTTGCTTCTGCCTGCACATCACCTTTCTGGACCCTAAGCCTTGGGCTGAGAGACGCCAGCAGTGCTGCCTCCAGCTCCTCTTGCCCGTCCACCTTGTTTGCATGCAATGCAAAGCAACCCCAGCAAGTGTTTGGCTCCAGGGTAAGAAAAGCGAAGCCAAAAGGAAAGGACACTGGCAGGCCTCAGTCACTCCACCCCTCCTTGGCCTATCCTTTATTTTAGAGGGTAATTTATTTATTACATTTACATCTCTCCTTTGCTCCAAAGAGCTCAGGGTGGCACACACGGCTCTCCTTCTCCCCACTGTATACTCACAACAACTCTGTGAGGTAGGTTAGACTGAGTGATAGTGAGCTTCATGGCTGAGGGTCTCAGTCCTACACTCTAACCACTATACCACACTGCCACTGATACATTCTCTCCAGCGCTCTTCTCTCACATCCTGCAGGGCCAAAACCTCCTGGCCACTGCAGAAGGAAGTACCCTGAGTCCTGGCTCAAATTAGGGCCACACCAGCCTTTGCCAACCAGGTGCACTTTTGGCCAAGATGCGTCTAGGCCAAAAAGTCCTATCAATCCCATTCAGCACAGGATGATGGGAGTTGTAGTCCCATGGCCTGCACAGTCGTCCTGCGTTTGGGGTTTGTTGCTGTTGTGGGCATGTGTGGTTGGGTTGTTTTTAACGATCTTCTCTGCAGCTGGCATTTGCCCTGCAGCCCAGGCAGGTGCTGCTCCTGTGCTTCGACCCAACAGACATTATGCATGCATGCACGGTGCATGCAGAGGCAACGGAGGGCTCAGCCTGCCCTTCTGCCTGAGTCACCGGGACGTGTCAGAGCAGGGCTTGTTTGCTAACCCTGAGCCGAACAGCATTTCAAGAAGCCTCAGCTGTCTGCAAGCTGCTGCACACTCTCCCAAACACCCCCCTCACCCTAGAGACTGATAAAGGACCCCCTCCAGCTGTTAAGACAGAAGTATATTCTGTGATCTAAGCATCCTGGACAATGATCCTTGTCTCTCCCCAGTGAAAAAAGGTGGGGAGTGGACGTAGGAACATTCCTTACAGAAGTCAGATCACTGGTCCATCTGGCTCTGTGATTTCTACACTGACTAGGAGTAGCAGTCAAGAATGAGAGCCAGTGAGATGTGTGGGTTAGAGCACTGGGAGACCAGGGTCACATTCCCACTCGGCCAGGAAGCTCACTGGGTGACCTTGGGCCAGTCACTTGCTCCCAGCCTACTGCACAGGGTTGTTGTAGGGATTGACTGAGGAGAGGAGAAAACCACACATGCCACCTTGAGCTCCTTGGACAAAAAGGAGGGATGTAAGTGCAACAAATAAATAAATTCCAGGCTGTGATCTCCCTCAGCCTAACCTGCAGATGCTGGGGACTGCACCTGGGACATTGAGCAGGCAAAGCTTGACCTTTCCCCAAAACGAAACAAATGCAAGACTCCAGTCGTCAAAGTTCAGGAAAATGGCCAATTTAAACAGGAACATTAGAAGCTGCCTTTTAATGAGTCAGACCAGTAGTTCATCTAGTTTTGTATTTGACAGCAACTCCCCAGGATCGCAGGCAGGGAGCCTCTCCCAGCCCTACTTGAAGATGCTGGGGACTGAACCAGAGACCTTCGGCAGCCCCTTAATCTAAAACATCTTCCCACCAGCAATTCAGTCACTAGATGCTACAGCAATCCTTGACACCAGTTCTGTCCCCCATTTCCAATCAGGCAACACTATTGCAGGCTCTAATAAAACTAGCCATATACCGTCAGGGACTTGTACACCAGGTCATCCTCCAACATGATATAAGCCACCACTTCCATATGGGCCCATATTAGACACTGAAAACGGCAACATTCAGAAACCAGTGGGAGACAACTTCCCTCTCCCAGGATACTCTGCTGATGACCTCAGTCAGCCACCAGGCTTCAGCATAAAAGACTTCCAAAGGGAGGCTGCCAGGGGAAAGTGCTGAATGAGAATTGATCAGCAAATCTGATTCTATTCAATTTGGGCTTAATCAGAACTCCGGTTTTCTTTCCTACCGCAGGTGTTGAATTAGCACAGTATATAGCTGGTAACGTGGTATTACTGTCAGTAACCGCTGCTGCAAAAAGGACCCTTAAGTTTGTCTAATTTTGCGACAAAGTTCACAAGAGCACATCTTTGTACTCTGCGATAACGAAGCGGCGAGTGAAAATAACACTGACCTGTTTTGCTCACATAGAATGAAGGAGGGTGGATAACATTTCAGGGGAATCCAACACCAAAAAGAGTTTGGGCCCAGATCATACGGTGGTAGTGGATGCTGCCCCAGAAATTTGGGGGTGAAACCTTGGCAAGGTAAATAGGCTGGGGGTGACGGGGGGGGGGACTGCACAATGTGGGACAACAGCCCTATTCGGTGGGCTATAACTTTTTCAGTTATGTGGACTACTCTCCCCGGAGACACACAGCTGGCACTTACTTTGCTTGCTTTTTTGGTGTCGAAAGGAGGTCATTTTATGGCTCCCCCAAGGAGGATTTATTGCTGTTTTTACTGCAGTTTCATTATTAGGAGATTTTTTTAAATTACAATTTAATGCAACGTAAGTTTTTGAATTATTCTGGTTTTTTTATTATGGGTAGCCGACTTGGAACCTTTGACTGAAAGGCAGGGTGCAAAGCTTTTAAAAATAAGTAAATGAAAGAAATTGTGACTGTCTGTGTTGAGGGGGAGGGAGAGTTGGGGTCAAGGTGAGCATTCCTAGAACAGTACTTCCCACCAAAGAGGGGCAGGGTGTAAACCAGAGAAGTCCTTGAAGTCACAGAGGCTGTATCTGTCAGTGCCTGTCAAGGCTCCTCTCTCTCTTGACAAGGTCTCCTGCCCTCAGCTTCCAGGAAAATGGGGAAGAAGGGTAGCTTTGGCAGGGGGCAGCTGGGCACAGCCCCAAAGAATCTCAACCACGTCGCTGTGTTTGCCCCATGCAAATCCAGCGTGCGTTCAGCTAATTCCTGGCATCACTGTGCGGATTAGGGTCCCTGCCGCCACCGCTTAAGTCAGGCCAGAGAGATCTTGCAGGTTGGGGTGGTGGGGGGAAGACTCCTGGCTGAGAGCTTGCCCCCCCAAATCTCTACTGATCACCCCCCTCCCCGCAATTCTCCAGAGTGCCTACCTTGAAGCTGCTTGAACCTGCCCTCCAACACGTTGGCATACTGGACTGCGTTGATAAATGCGGCCGGGGAGAGCTCAGGAGGGGGAGAAGGACCCTGGATCACCTCCAGCAGTTCTGGATCAGGTTCATACATCCTTGCGGCTGGGGTACCTCCACTTGGACCACCACTGCAGCCCCCTGCCCACCCACCCACCCCGGAAAAAAACCAACCGCAGTTGGGCCCAGGTAGCAGGAAGGGAAGCTCCAGCACCTTGGTGTGAGTTGAGCGTTTCAAGAGAGTTTTGCTGCCCCCTTCCAGGCGAGGGCGGCAACCCTGGGAAATTTACATAAAAACAGGTTGGGTTGCTCTGAATGGTGTGTGTGTGTGTGTGTGTGTGTGTGTAGAGTACACTCACTGAGCCCAGGCAGACATGGAAAGGGGAGGGGAACGTGTTGGGCAGTCTGCCCACACACATACAATTCGATAGTCTGAAAAACTAGCAAATCTCAGCATTGGGGGTTAGCCAAAGCTCTTATTGAATAGGGCTCAGGGCTCTACCCTCAGCTCCAGACCAGGATGGGTGAAAGGGGACTGGGGCTCAGGACTACTGGATCCTTTCTCTCTTCCCCCCTCCTCACCCTTCTAAGAGGGGACTAATGATTCTGGAGCTTGCCGAGGTAAGTTTATAAAAAAGATAAGACAGGGTTGTATCCAACTAAAGTTGACTCCGAACCAAATTTAGCCATGCCCATTCATGTCAATGGGTCTACTAAGAGTATGAATAACATTGGAAACAGCCCATAGTGGGGGGCTGAGGTCTCTTCTTCTCTTGCTTGACTTATCCTTGACCTCCAGCCTCAGGTGTGCATTTTCCTTTTCTTTTTAAGATATCACTACGACATTTACATCCCTCTTTTCCTCCAAGGAGCTCACCCTACCCCAAACATTTGATCCTCACAACAATCCTGTGAGGTAGGCTAGGCTGACAGACAGGGAGTAGTGACGCAAAGTTACCCTGTGAGTATGTTGGCTGAGTGGGGGGGGGGATTTGAACCCTGGGCCCCTCAGGTCCTAGTCTGACATCTCTACCCACTATATCACACCGGCTCTCATGCAGTACTTTGTAAAAGAGCAGGTAATAATCTCTAGTCCTGTCTTTGTCTCCTGTATTCTCCTATATTTGGGAGAGCTGGGTTTAAAGACGCCTAGAGCTATCCCATGGCCTTAGAGAAGCCCCTCTCTCCCTCTTTGCCTGTTCCTCTTCCCCAATCTGTAAAATGGGGATGGTTAGCTGGCCACCATAGTTTAGTCCCTAGAACTGTTTTATCTGCAGAACCCACAGGTGAAACAACAATAATGCAAAACCTTTTGAGCATGTGCAAACTACTTTCTTCTAAGACGTGAGGTAGGATTTGTGGATCTGGGTTTGTGGGTTTCTGGCCTTCATAGCAAGAAGCAGGTGATCTTGTGGGCACACAAATGGGGGAAGATAGCAAGCAGGGTAGGGAAGGAACAGGACAGCTGGTTTCCTAGCTATTCCAAAAAGGGGGGCGGGGTGCTGGACAGGGACAGATGAGCTCAGCCAGCCGCCAGGGTCAAACAATGAAGGATTTGCATCCCATTGTCTGTTTTGTGTGGCTGTCAGGCTGGGCGGTGAATCCTCCAGGCCTGCCAGTACCCTTGTGGGGTCAGCAAAGTGACTCTTTGGCCCTATACCTGCCTCCCTGTTTCCCCCTCAGAAAGCTGTTTCTCCCAGTCATCCAAACAGGGACAAGCTGAAAAGGTCTAACGTGGATTCACAGTTTTGTTGTGTAAGCTTCTGGAGTTACACAGGACTCTTCTTCAGGTCAGATGTGGAAATTCGACAGTTAGAAGGCATGGCCATCCGCTGAGCTTCACCTGTCATTAGTTGGGGCCTTATTCATCTGAACCAACCCTGCACTCCAGAATGGGCTTTTCAAATGCAAGACCCAGCTTTTGAGCCCTTCACATAATCAGCAAGAAGAGAACATCTCTGAACAAATGCAGACTGTCTACTCTCCACACCCAGCAAGCACAGGAAGCTTTTACAGGGACTTAGGAGGACAGACATTCCAGGCCAGGCTACTGAGAGCAATGAGTGGTTGAAGCCTGCCAGTCCCCCCACCCTTGATTATGTTCTCCAAACTCTCCACAACAACCCTGGTTCATCTGTTTTATGTTTTCTTGCATGGTAGTTCCCCACCACTACTTTGAACATCTCTGCTTGCAAAAGAGCTCTGTGGAACTCAAAGCAGTTAGAACGGCAGGCCACATTCACACTGTACATTTTAAGTGCTATGAGCCACAATTCCCAGAATCCCCTGTGAAGAGCCATTGTTGGTGAAACCACGCAGAACATTGTAGCTCTGTGAGGGGAATAGAGATCACCTCACAACTCTCAGCACCCTTAACAAGCGACATTTCCCAGAATCCTTTGTGGGGCCCTCCGAAAGCCATAACAGTTTATGAAAGGGAATCATAGTGCTTTAAGTGTACAGTGCGCATGTGGTCCAGGGTTTCAATCTCTGCTCAGCCACCAGGTGATCTTGAGCCGGTCACTGCCTCTCAGCCTAACCTACCTCACCGGGTGGTTCTGAGGGAAAATGGGGGAGGGGCGGCAGCCATGTAAACCACCTTGAGCTCTTTGGAGGGGAAAGTGAGATACGGATGTAGTTAAACGATTAAGAACAAAAACAACAATAAATTCCTCCTCCGGCAACCCAAAGCAATTTGACAGAGAAACAACTGCCTTGCCCTTGATCTTCAGCAATGACTGGAACTCCCCACACGCATAAAACACACACCCAGGGTGCCCCCCCACCCGCCACCGCCACCACTGGCTTCCAGTATTTCCTGCCTGCCTGGCCGCCCCACCCTGCTTGGTATCATCCCAGACTGTCATTAAGTGACTGTTTACTGACTCTCCCAGGCCGCCTTTCCCTTGCAATCCTCCCCCAGCCGTTAACAGGGCTGGAGACGCTGAGGTAGTGGCAGAGTTTAGCAACTGCAGGAAGCTGCTGGATACGAAATCAGGCTCTTGGTCCATCACCCAGCAGCTCAAGATGTGGGCTGGCAGAGGCTCTCGGGTTGGGGGGGGCGTTTCAGATGGAGAGACAGCCCCACCTGGAGATGCCATGCCGTTGGGGATTGAACCTAGGACCTTCTGCAGATGCTCCATTACTTAACTATGGCCCTTCCCCCCTGATGCTCATTTTGGGATTACTCAAGGCCACACTTGCTCGCGCTATCGGAGCCCAGGCCCAAGGCCAGCCTGCTGCGTCCTTGGCTTCTGCCTCCGTTTGGCTATCTCGTGTTTGCTGGCACTTTCCCCTTGCGGGTTGTGACAAATAATGATCCCAGTCCCTCATAAAGCCAATCTACCCTTCGCAAAAAAGGGTGGCGGGGTGGGGGAATCCCAGAGTCTAAATACAAATACACAAGGCAGCATCACGGGCAAAAGACTACAAGTTGGAGGTCTAAGAAAGGGGCAGCACCAAAGGGGGGGGGCAAGTACCCCTACCCCAGCAAAGTATTCGGGTTGCTTTTAAAAGCTAAGGCAGAAATATGATTTTCATCAAAATCAGGCTGTAATGCTAAGCATGCTTACTTGACAGCGAATTAGGTTGAGATTTAATCCAGAGAAAATCAATTTAGGATGGGAGCATTCATTTTAAATCTTCCATTACTTCCCATTCAGAAATTTGGGGACACCTCTGCCCCAAAATGCCCTGTTTCCTCTCCATAGTCCCCCCCCCCCAACAGGGAACATTTTACATATTGCATCTTTGCTGTTATTATTTTGGGTGCACATAATGATTATAAACAATTTATTGTAAGCATTGGGAGCAGTTTTGTTCCATTGTTTTCCTATGTTTTGCTAGTTGAACTTCTCTTGTAATATTGGATAAAAATGCATTGTTATATTTTATGATAATTGATTTTAACTGTTCTGCAATTGTACTTTTCATCATGAATTTTCCCCACTGAATCCTACTGTTATACCACAGGGTCACAAATGTGGCTCCCATAGAGGCCTTCTCTGGTACCCACGGGGCACAACGCCCCCCCCCCCAAATACCTGGCTTGAAACAAGTATTCCATTGCAACCAACAGAACAGGATACACTGTGTGAATGGCAACAATTTATAGTTTCCAAATGTCCCCGTGGGCCCAAGATTTGGTAACCCCTATTTTATGTGATTTTCCATTGTATAATGTTGTTGTTTATGTGCCCTAGAAAAGTAGTATACAAATGAAAAGGCAGGCAGGCCGGTCTTACATAGTTTCTGTTCACTTCAGTAGGGCTTGTGCAAAGAGGTAGAGGACCACCCTGGGGCATACTGCCCTTAGGGAAGGGCTTTAGCTCAGTGGTAGAGCATATAGCGGAACCTTTACTCACGTACGGAATCCGTTCCGGAGGCCAGTTCATGAGTCGATCCAGGTTACTGGGAGAAGCACCGTTTTGCACATGCGCATTCAGCGGCAGCCCAGTTTTGCGCATGTGCAGACGGCAGCAGCCGCTTCTGTGCATGTTCAGTCAGCAGAAGCCGCTTCTGTGCGTGCACGAATCACAGCAAACCCAATATTTACTTCCGGGTTTGCCGCGGTTGCGAGTCGGATTGTTCATGAGTAGGGGTGGTGGTAAGTCAAGGTTGTACTGTACACCAGTTCATAGAAAGGACAAAACAATATACAGTCATGCCTTGGGTTGAATATGCTTCATGTTGAGCGCGTTCGAGTTGTGCTCAGCGGCAACCTAGAAGTAACGGAGCGGGTTACTTCTAGGTTTTGCCGCTCGCGCATGCGCAGATGCTCAAAATGACGTCACGTGCAGAAGCGGCGAAAAGCGACACACGCGTGCACAGATATGCCGTCGCTAGTTACGTTTGCTTCTGGATGTGAACGGGGCTCCAGAACGGATCCCGTTCGCATCCCAAGGTACCACTGTACGCAGATCAGCAAGCAAAGTATCAGAATTAATTAGACAAAACCACTACCAACAATTACAATCAATCATTTAAATCAGGGGTTTCCAAACTGTGGTCCACGGGCCATTTAGGAGGTCCACGGTGTGTCTGTGGATTCGTGATTAAAGAGCCGGCACATCCATCACATTAAATGTTCATATTGTTTTTTAACTGTATTCATATGGCTTTTGAATATTGTATACAATTTGAATATTGTATTACAATTTGCATTATATGGAATTCAAACTGTAATCCAAGATATAATAAATAACACAATTAAAAATCATCCAGCACCTAGCACAGCACATTATAATCACTACAACAGGCAGAAAAATCATTAAGTGTCCTCCAAGACCCTCAGCAAGTAGTCCATGGGGGGGGGGGGAGTTTGGGAACCACTGATTAATAACTGGGAACCACAGATAAATAATTATAAGCAGCTAGTACAATAATGGCAAAAACATGATGTATGAAATGGTTCCACCCCAAGTTAGTGGTTGAACACCCACACCCAAATAGCAAGAGCAGGTGAAGAACTGGGGTAAACACACTGCAATTAGGAGTTAACTAAGGAAAGCTGTAACAAAATGCTACAGTGGGGAATGCTCCTGTTTAGCATTTCTGCCAGTGTGGGTGGTGTGGTTTTGACTATGTAGTGGCACTCCTCCCTGAACATCACCAATAAATGGAATGCCCTGCTGATATTCCTGTGGGCCAATGTCCCTGTCTTCCTTGAAGAAAGTATCCCCAAGCTGAAACTTTTGACTGGATTCATGCATGTAGGAGGCACCTCATTCTTTGGAGCTGGTCTAAGCACAGCAGCCACCCACCCACCCAGCCAGGTAAACAGAAAAGCAAGGCCGTTTGCACTGGGAGCAAAGTGCAACAGGCAACCAAGAGTGACAGACAAGAGAAGGGAGAGAAGGAACGCCGCTTTTGGGCTCTTGGAGCCAGAAACTATCTGGATTCAACTGCTGCGTGTTTCAGTTTCCCCCAAGACAGAACAGTACAATCCTGCAGAGAGAGCACTGGGATTGGATCTGGAGAACCTCCCTTCCACGTCTCCAAAGTCTCTGCCACGGACTCTTGGTATAAAATTTGGGCAAGCCAGCTTCACTTTCCCTATCGGACAAATGGGAGGAAGAGGAACCTGACTTTCTGGTGCTATGTGAAAGAACAGAGCCAAGTGTGCTAGAAAACTTTTTCAATTAAAAGGAAGGGAAAGCACCACTGATATAAGTGATCAAAAACATTTTAGCAGTGCCAAAGAAGCTGTGTGAAATATGAGAGCCACGATCCACTGAATGGTGCACTGGAACATGAGCTGAGTGCTTCTCCACAATACAGTGGTACCTCAGGTTACAAATGCTTCGGGTTACAAACTCCGCTAACCCAAAAGTAGTTGCTCCAGGTTGCAAACTTTGCCCCAGGATGAGAACGGAAATCGCACGGTGGCGGCGCGACGGCAGTGGGAGGCCCCATTAGCGAAAGCGCTCCTCAGATAAGAACAGTTTTGGGTTAAGAACGGACCTCCGGAATGAATTAAGTTCGTAACCCAAAGTACCACTGTAGAAGCCTAGGAAGACTCTCTACCTAAACACCAGTTTGCAAGCCCCTGCAAAGGTGGAAAATATACCCATAGCTCTGTCTAAGGAGTTCCTTCCTAGGAACACGTGGCAGACTTAACATTCAAATCACCGTTCCAAAGGCTGCCTACAACTCCCATCATACTTTGGGGCACTGTGTGCTTGTTACAAGGCTTCCCCTTGCAGCAGCTGTCAAGACTATTCTGTTCCTGTGCTGCAACCACTATGACTCAATAACTTTATTTGTGTGTTTTGGAGAGAAGAGGACAGAGTGGCATGAAAGTTCAAGAGCACATGGATCAAAATTTATTTTACTCCTTGGATACTTTCCAGTAAAAGCTGGACAGAAATATCTCCCCCTCCTCTCCCCTTTTCAGTGTCCCTGACTATCAGAGATGCTAGGATTTTTCGACCTACTTTTCTAAAGTTGTCCTGCAAGTATTCCCTATTTTTCCTGGTTAGCATGAAGTCTCAACTCAGTTGCAGGATTTTATATTGTGTATCTGTTTGCCACCCTGGGCAACCTGAGGAGGAAGGATGGATATCAATTCAGTAAATAAAATCATCCTCATCCATTCTTACCCTGCTCCTACCCCAATCAACATTTCAGCCTTCAAATGAGTGAACACAGTTGAGTTGTTAGCCTGGCTTGCACTTGCAAAGTATTGAGGGGAGACTCTCAAGCAACTTTAAAAAATGGTTTCTGACTTTGCTTGATTTCCCCTCCATAAGAACCTAAGAGTACCCCTGAAGCTGGATCAGTCAGACCAAAGGGGGTTCATCTAGTCCAGCATCCTGTTTCTCACAGTGGCCAAATAGGTGCCTGCAGGAAGCCTGCAAGCAGGACCTAAGAGCAAGAGGACTCTCATTTTTATATATAATTTTATTTTTCATTTTCAGCTTTTACAAATATTTTGACAAGAAAAACCTAATCTTTACAAATCTACTTTACCTTCCCCTCAACTTCCCTCCCTTCCTTTCTGCCATTTTTTAAAAATGCATTTTTCTTCCTGCATCTCCAATTCAAATGTACCGTATTTTTTGCACCATAACACTCACTTTTTTCCTCCTAGAAAGTAAGGGGAAATGTCTGTGCGTGTTATGGAGGGAATGCCTACGGGTGGTGGTGGGGATCTGCTGCAGTCGTGAGCAGAGGATCCATGGTTCCCCTTCCTTCCCTCCTCCGTGGCTCGCTTTGAAACAGCAAAGCGGGAGAGGAGAGGAGCCGCTTACACGATTGTAAGCGGCTCTTGTCCGGTTGGCTCCTTTAAAGCAAGCAGGCTCTCTGTCCCTCTCTCCTCCCCACTCAGCTCGCTACATAGCAGCAAAGTTTTTCAGCTCGCTAAGCCTGGGATGAGCGGGGAGGAGGGAGAAAAGCAGAGCCTGCTTGCTTTAAAGGAGCAAAGTGGGAGAGGAGAGGAGCCTTCTCCCCTTATACCCCTCTTCTTCATTATTAGCAGCATCCTTCTCCACCCACCCCACGCGTGTTCCTTCTCCCCTTAAACCCCTCTCCTGCATTATTAGCAGCATCCTTCTCCACCTACCCCACACGTGCTCCTTCTGCCCTTAGACCCCTCTTCTGCATTATTAGCAGCATCCTTCCCCACACACCCCACGCGTGCTCCTTGTCCCTTGAGTGCTTTTCCTTCCCTCCCCACTTAAAATGTGGTTACAAAGCACAGATCCACATGGATCCTCAGGATTTTTGCACTGG
Source organism: Podarcis pityusensis (assembly GCF_964106645.2). Lineage (NCBI taxonomy): Eukaryota > Metazoa > Chordata > Lepidosauria > Squamata > Lacertidae > Podarcis > Podarcis pityusensis. The sequence goes on from NC_138041.1 coordinate 19,059,378, forward strand.
GTCACCCCAAATTCACCATCAGATCACATAGCATGTCCATGGCTACATCTTGCACCAAAAAAATCACGCACCCACTGTTGCCTGGGGCCGCAGTGGTGCAAAAACGTGGTTACAAAGCATGGATCCACATGGATCCTCAGGATATTTGCATTGGGCTACTCCAAACTCACTGTCAGATCACATGTCTGTGGCCACAGCATGAACCACAAAAATCATACATCCACTGTTTCGTTTAGAATATTTTTTTTCTTGTTTTCCTCCTCTAAAAACTACGTGTGTGTTATGGTCGGGTGCGTGTTATAGAGCAAAAAATTTAAATATACCTTTCTGAAGAAACCAGAGGCCTTTCTCTTGGGCATTGTCGGCCAACTGGTGCCAAAGAAGGACAGAACCTTTTTCATGTATGCTACAACAGCAGCAAGAATACTTATCGCAAAGTATTGGAAGACACAAGATCTACCCACTTTGGAAGAATGGCAGATGAAGGTGATTGACTACATGGAATTGGCGGAAATGGCTGGCAGAATCCGAGACCAGGGAGAAGAGTCGGTGAAAGAAGACTGGAAAAAATTTAAGGACTATTTACAGAAATATTGTAAAATTAAGGAACTTTAGAAGGATGCTGGATAGAAATTAAGAGGTTTTTAGCTGTAATGCTTTAAGAGACATGGGAAAAAAAAAAAGGTTAACAATTGGGTAAAAGATTAATGGTAAGGATTTGCTGAACCAACAAACTGAATTGGAATACAAAGAAGGGAGGTATGAGGAGGTCTGGGGAAATAAGAGTAAGGAAGATAGGTTATGGAACATTAGTGTGTTTTTAACTGTTTTATTTTGTATGTTTTTTCTTACTTTTTGCTTTTTTGCTGTAATTTATACTTTTTTCTTTGTTTTCTGTATTTTTGTGAAACTTTAATAAATATCATTTAAAAAAATATATATATATAGAGCAAAAAATACGGTATTTACAAAAATTTCCCTTATTTTCCCTTAATTGCTGCAAGAGCACTCTCCTGATCAGGTACTCCAGTGACTGGTATTCAGAGTCATGGTGCCTCCAATCCTAGAAGTAATACACAGCCAGTATGACTAGCAGCCTTTGACAGCCCCATCCCCCATGTATTTTGGGGAAGTACCATGTACAAATTTAATAAATAAAATAAAAATAAATAAGCCCACACACTTGCCTCCATTTTATCTTCACAGCCACCCTGTGATGTAGATTAGGCAAGAAATAGTTACGCTCCGCACATGCTCATTGCTTCCCTTGTCACAAGGCCAAACTGTCGCAATGCAAACAGTGCCAGGGAAGCTCAGCCTTGGCAAAACGACAAGCCCCCTGGCACCCCTTTACCTGCCAGCGCCTTGATGCGAGAGCGCTCAAAAAGCCGGGCCGAGCTGTTCTCATTGTCCCAGTCTTCATCGGCCACTTCCCAGCGGTTGTTGATGTCGTTGTACTGCTGCTGGATCTCCAGGCTGTCATAGTCGGTAGGGGAGAGGGTGCTGCTCATGGCGATTTCGGCAACAGGGCCAACGTCCGCCTTGAAGTAAAAGAGGGAACAGTGAGAGCCTTCAGGCACAAGGCCAACTCATAATTAACCAAGTATTCTTTTACATCCATTCTAAAAAATGTATATACAGTGGTACCTCGGTTGTCGAACGTAATCCATTCTGGAAGACCGTTCGGCTTCCAAAACATTCAACAACCGAGGCGCAGTTTCCGATTGGTTGCAAGAGCTTTTTGCACTCAGAGGAGGCTGCATCAGACATTTGAGTTCTGAGGAACATTCGAAAACAGAAGTATTTACTTCCAGGTTTTCAGCGTTCGAGAACTGAAATGTTCGACAAGGAGGCGTTCAGAAACTAAGGTACCACAGTACGTTGTTCTCTAACCATTTAGGAGCCACAGATCCTCACCTTTCTTAGGTGACGTACACCACGTTCCTTCTCCCAAAGAATTATGGGCATTTTAGTTTACCCCTCACAGATTTAAAATTCCCAGCAACCCTGATCAACCAAGCGCCCAATAAGATACCTATCCACAGGTCACTGACACAAAAGCTCTGTTCACATACTATGTAAAAGAATGAAAGTTCACTGTTTCCCCCTCCCTTCTTTCCATTTCCTCCCCTCTTTCTCCCCACTTCTCTTTCCCCCTCAACAAACTGAATGCCACTGACCTGTAAGGAGGACTCTGAGATTTGAAAACAGAGACACTGAATGTACTTTGGTTACTCATGAAAAATAAAATATACTAAATCACAAAACTCAGAACTCTTGCAGGGGGTGGGGAGTACTTTGAATGTGCTTTAAAGGTATAGAGTGGACGTAGCCTTATAGGGAGTCACCTTATACCTGGTTCCTGTAGCTCAATTACACCCACACTAATAGCAGCAGCAGCTCTCGGGGGGGGGGGGGGGGGCTTCTGACTGCAACACAGATGCTCTACCACCAAGCCACAGCCCTTATTCCCCTGGCGTAGTATTTTCTACACAGACTCTATCCTGAGGACAGCTCGGTTGGTAGAGACTGTCAAATCTCAGGGTCATGGGTTTGAGCCCCACATTGGACAAAGGATTCCTGCACTGTGGGGGGTTGGACTAGATGACCCCCCGTGGTCCCTTCCAACTCTACAATCCTATGATTCTTCAGGAGAGAAAAAGGAAAGCGAGCCTGAAAAGCTGCCTGCTAAGATTTTGGGGGGAGGCGGGCAGGAGAGTAACAGTCATAGCCTCGCCCAAAGAATCCTGGGAAGTGTAGTTCATGAAGGGTGCTGAGAATTGTTAGGAGACCCCCATCCCCCCCCACAGAACAAGAATTCCTAGAGTCCAGGGTGCGAACTTGAATAAAATATTAGGTGGAGTCCAGTAAGCCCCGCTCCATATAATCAATTACATGACGTGGTGCATACACACCATATAAATGGCAATGCCCATTATTGGTGGGGGGGGGGCCTTACTTCTATGGCCCAGATCCTTGAAAGGGTCTCTATAGGCATCACAGCACATAGGTGTTAAGATCCATAGGAATCTTATCTGTGACCAACCGTAGGGAGAAAAAGGGCAGAGGAAGCCTGCCTTACACCACATCAAGACTATTCATCCGCCTAGCTCAATTCTGGAACCGGCTCTCCAGAGTCCCAGCAAAGATCTTTCCCACCACCAGATTCACTAATGGAATGGAGAACCTTCAACATGCAAAACAGGTGCTCTGCTAATGAGCTGCAGTTGCTCTCTCCAAAGGCCCTTTGTGCAGTTTTATTATTAATAGTAATTGGATTTGTTAATTGCTTGTTGCTCAAAGGTCTCCAAGCAACTTACATTTGAAAACATAAGCATAAATATGTTCGGTGGTTCTACTTGGGATAGCGTCAGTGAAGGTGCCAGGTGGATCTTACTGTTTCCAATCTCTCTCTCTCTCTCTCTCTCCCGCACCCTCCCACATTTAGGAAAAATGACTAAGGTTTCCTGAAACACCTTCCAGATGAACAGATTCATCACGTCATGCACCGCCATTCATCAGAAGCATCAGATGAAATGAATTCTATCCCACAAAAGCTTATTCTGCCATTTAAATGTTTGCTCGTCTTCAAGGTACTAGGGGTTCTCAGTTGCTTTTGCTGCAGCAGAGAAATGTGCACATTTTTAAAAAAAAGTTGTAAAATCAGCTTTTGGCGAAGAGAGTGAGTGAGTGAGAAAGAGAAAATAGAGCTTGCAGTGATGCGGAAAATGTTTAAATCCTGCTCACAGCAGCCACAGCCAGCATGCAAAGGGATTTTTGTGGCGCTGCCACAAGCCCCCAAAGTTAGAATATTCTCAGACGGACACACACAAACACAGAATACTCAGTGAAACTTTTAAAGGGAAATTCTCAAAATGCAACATAATCTCTGTGTGTGCGTTCACAAATCCAAATGTGCTTCAATTTTATCTGCACTTATTACTTTACAAAACGCTTTCCATAGGCCTCAGTGCATTGCCAGTAATTCTTTAAGCCAGGGTGGAGAATCTCTGGTCTGGGGGCCAAATGTCTCCCTCCAGGCCACTCTACTTAGCCCACTGTGGCCCTCCCCGGGCCACATCCCCTCCTCAGCCATATCCCTCTCTCTCCAGGCTGCTCCCTTAATCAGCTATTAACCACCCCCTGGACCAATCCAACCAGTGTGCTCCTACTAATTTCATCAACCATGATGTGCAGGAATCAAGAGGGCATGATGTCAGCCTCACTGCCAAAAACACTCTGCTCACATCCTCCAGCTGCAGCAACTGAAACTGATCCCATAATAAATTCTTTGATGGTGCACCAGCGACCTCCAATGGACCAGGGCCAATTGTGGCATCCAATTCAGAATGAATAAAAGTGATGTCGCCTTCAAAATGGCAAGCAAATCTCACACACAAGACTGCTTTCCTTGTCCGAACCAGCTAGTTTACTACTCTAAACAGCTCTGCTGGGCAATTCCCCAAGAATGCAGTGGACGCCATGTAGCAGGACCGGCTGTGTGTTCATACCTGTTCGGTCACACTGACTGCGCTCTAGCCAACGCCCAGTCCAATTCATTGACTGGAGTTCCTCAGAAAACCAAGCAGCAACCTGGACTCCATGTGGCTGGAGCGAGTCCTTCTGTGCAGTCCTGTCTGTCTGTCCCCAGGCCATACACCCAACCAGTCTTCCTCTGCACCATCTTCAAGTGTTTTTGCCTGGCTGGAATATGTCCCTGAATAGCCATGGGCAATGTATCGATACATTGCCTGAAACCAGATTAGAGTTAAAATCACGGGACTAATTTCAGAAAATCAGGCAATGTATTGTGAATCCCCGGGCTCACTTGCTGCCAGCATTGCACAGTTCAATAAGGCTGCCCAATGCTTGCCCACTCCCTCTGTGGCCCAGCTGCCAGCCTCGGAAGTGGGGCTTGCCTGCCTGCCTGCCAGCCAGAGCCTTAGTTTCCTTCTCTGGCTGCACAAGCGTTAGCAGGCTGCTTCCTTCCTCCATTCTTCCTCACACTGAGTAGAACAATGGCTCCAGGTAGCCGCCACTTGCGCAGCCACAGATCATCGGGGCGAGCTGCTGCTGGCGGTTCTGGGGAGGATGGCAGCTCTGTGGTGTCGCGCCATGTGGCACATCAGCTGATGTGCTCTGCCTGGGCAGCGCAACCCGCCCAGTCTTAACAAGAAGAGGCAGAAGCTGCACACAGTGACACTAATTGTCTCCGTGGCCAGCAACTGCCTTCTTCCTTCCCGACATCATAATATACCACCATATCGCGAAGTTTCGCTGGCAATGCATTACGATGCTGAAAAGCAGGTATTGCCCAACCCTGCCCTTGAACCCTATTAACACCCCTTGCTCGTTCGGAGCTAGCCTACTGTACATATGTAATAATCTACATTTGTCACCCTGCCCCCACTCACCATGGGCTCACGGACTCCGGAAGGTTGCCCAGCCTTAAGGGAATGCAGAGCTCAGGCTGAAAATGGCTCCTCACCTCTGCCTTGGAGGAACCTCTCCTAAACCTCACCACCTTCCCCAGCTCTGCTTTGCATCTGTGGCTCTCATCCGCTCCCTTCAGACAGGCCTCGTTTGTCACGACTCCTCTGCTGAAACAGGACAGCTTTTCTATTTACACTTTCACAGGGTGGCGGGGGGTGGGGGGACAGGACACCGTGGCCATCTGGCCTCCTGTCTGTCTGGTCTTCTTCAAAATGATGGATTGTGACGCTGCATCCCAAGTCCACCCAGAAATTCTCCAGCAGAATGACTTTTGCTTTGCTTCTATTCAAGCTCACTAACCTGCTCAGATTTTGGCAGGGAATTTAAGATTTATCCGGGGGGCCATTTCAGCACTCTTTGTTAAATGAATATTATCAGTTCACAGAAGTTGAATTCGGTCACTCTCGTCTTGCAGATTGTTACCAAGAAATGGAAGGGCTTCATTACAAATCTTGTACAGGCAACCCCCACCGCACACCGGTTTACGCATGTTCAATATGTGCGCAATTGTGAACACACGCATTGCGCCGAACCAGGAAGTGACCCAAAAATGTCACAAGAAGGAGTGGAAGGGGGTGGGGTAGGGGGGCAGAACAGAGTGTTCGCAAAGCTCTTCTAAGGGGGTTTCAAATATACACCTTTTCCTTTAGTGGAACAAATCCCAAGAAAGGTTCTCTTATGATAACCTCTAGCTCGGATATCTCAGTATCTGATGGTTTGATTACATCCATATAACGTACAATCAAAGTCATTTGTTCCGTATTGCTAATAGTGAAGAATAATTTTATACCAATCTGCATAAAACTGTTCCCCTCTGAGATGGCTGCTTAGCTGACCTAAGGATAGCACTGGCCCTGGCTGCAGTTGAATCCTGCACTGAGCAGGGTATTGGGCTTGGTGACCTCCCAGGTCCCTTTCAACTCTTAGGATTCTTCCGCCAGGTTTTTTTACAGATAGATAACCCTTCTATGGAGGTGTAGGGGCTGCGGGGAGGGTGGGGAAGAGAAGCTTCAACAGCCGAATTTCTCTGCAACTCTTATAAATTCTCTGAATAGCTCCGTCAGGACAGCATGAGACTTGTAATCTCAGGGTTGTGGGTTCGAGCCCCACATTGGGCAAAATATCCCTGCATTGCAGGGGATTGGACTATATGACCTTTGTGGTCCCTTCTACGATCCTCTGTCATAGTAACTCAAGCAAAGTGGAGGAACAGCAACGGCAGAGGCCAGCACCATGTGCACAGCAAATGGGGGAGCTTTTGGTCTTCCTGATGTGGCTGAACTACAACTCCCATGATCCCTGGCCATTGGGGATGCTTGCTGGGGCTGTTGGGAACTGTAATATGGCAACGTCTGGAGAGTCAAATGTGCCCCACTCTTAAGGTAAAATGGTCAGGAGCCACTTATGTACCTGGGCAGCTGACATAATTTGTTCCCAGGGACCGTTCCCACCAAATCAGGGGTGGGGAATCTTTTATTTACTGGGGGTTGCATTCCCCAGTAAATAAAAGAAATCACAAACTGGGGGGGGGGGAGTGCATACCAGCAGAGGGCGTGGCCAGATGTCAAAGTGGGTGGAGCCACAGGTGGAACTCTTACCTTTGAATAGTAGGCTACATTCCAACCATGGAAAGTCAGAGGTATCTACACACACTTAGACAAACACAAACCATCTTCCTTCCAGAGAAGCAAGAGACATTGTCACAAAAGCACTAGCGGAAGATGTGGCCTGGGAGACTCTTGAGAGACCTGTAGGGTGGCATTAGGCCACCTGGGCTTGAAATTCCCCACTCCTGCCTTATAGTTACCGGTTTGTTTGTTTTTTCATTTATGGAAAGACAAGGTGTGAATTTAACAAAATATACCCGGCATCAAGTCTTTGGGCTATTGTTCTGCTTGCCAAGACGCAGCCCTGGGATGGTGCCCACAAGTCTGCAGCCCTGCACTAAGGAGATGTATCCATCAACGGCAGCTGTTTCCCCTAGGACAGGTAGAACCCATTAAGGCTGGCACCAGGAGCAAGTGAGCGGATCTCAGGTTGTGGTGTGTGAGTTGGCAGGTGGCCTTCAGCACCAAACATCGCTCACCCTGGGAGAAAATTACTTCTCTTCTCTGTGCTAAGTGGTTTTCCAAGGAGAGAAAAATCTAAAAGCAGTCCATCAGTTTCCCAAAGGACCATCAAGAAAGCATCGCACACGTTCATGCAGACTGCATTCCTTACCTCCCAAAAAAGAATGAACCAAACAACTGAAGTTTTGTTTTCTTTAACAGCACCTCTAAAGCTGTGGCATTTGCTCTCCAGCTCAGGGACAGGCAACCAGTATCCCCTCACCGGCCAATTCTTGCCCACAAAGCAGATATTAAAGGGACTAGTGTATTTTTTAATCCAAGGTGTGACCACAATCTTGCAGTTTTATTTGCAAGCAAAGGACCAAGTTTTCCAGTACAGTACAACTTTTTGATTCCTGAAATTCATTCCGATTGTGCAGATAAAATATCACGGATAGAATTCCAAAGGATGTGTTGTTAGCGTGTGAAAATAGGCAAGACCCAAAGACCCCAGGCATGTACCTCCAGATGGTGGAGACGTTAGACGCCATCCTGGTGCCTGGGCATCTTCACTTGGTTGCAAGAGGCCAATAGCCAGGTGCAAAATGTGCCTGGCGAATTTTGAAAGCTGCTGCAGAACACTGTGGTGGTTAGATACTCTAACCACTGCACCACATTTTCTGACACCTTAGGAATAATAGAAGCTGCCTTGCCCAGAGCCAGATGACTGGTCCACCAAGCTCAGCACTGTCTACACCATGGGGAGGGAGGGAAACCTTGGGGCTGGGAGGCAAATACGGACCTCAAAGCCTTTCTTTTTTCTTTTTTTTTTATTAAAAATTTATTGAAAATTTTAAAATTACAAAAAAAGAAAGAAAAAACAAAGAAAGACAAACCACAGTCAAACAATACAGATTAATAAAAATCAAAATCAAAAAATAACACGACACAATTAAAAAACAAAAATATACCCCAAATATTTAAAAACAAATCCAATATTCTCATATCTTTAACTGTCATTACCTTCTTTCTTTGACCTCCTCCTCCTCCCTTTTTTTGTATCCTGATTATTAATTGTCACAGCAAATCCTTTCCATATTTCATAATATTCTGTCATTACTTTACCTTAATCTATTTTAATCTTATCTTACTATGAAAACCTTAAAACTTAAATCTTATTTTTACCAATTTCTCATAACCATAATATTCTTACATAATTCTTTAAACATTTTTGCTAAAGCCAAATAATTTCGTTCCAACATTTTTCTAACATTCATCAATTTTATAAAACAATCATAATAAAAGAAATAACAATCCAATCTTCATCCAGCGTCTCTTCCTCCTGGACCCGGGTTTTGTCAGTCCTTTCTATCCCATCAATCTAGCGCATTAACCTGGTAACCTTATGTCCGAGGCCCTTAAGTCTCTTCCATGTCCCTTCCGCAGCTCTTCTTCATATTTATAGCTATATTTTCCTTTATCTCCTACTTCTTTCACTCTTGGGAACTCCAGCTTGACAATGCTTTTGACCCTTCTCGACAAATCAGCCCCTTTTCCATAGTCCCCGCTAAGCTCCATGTGGTATTTAAGAACATGTTTCAAAGACCCTCCAAAATTAAGAGCCCCCACAACCCCAAACATCTCACGGCCCATTGCCAGACTCGAAAAGTCCAAACCTCCCTGCATAGGGGGGTCAATCCAACCCCCCATTTCCAAACCAAACCAAACTTTATCTTTCCAAATCTGGCTTTTTCCAAGTTCATTTGTCAAATCCAAGAATTCATGTTCCTGCTGGGCCGCAGCTCCCTCCATCCCTGGCACCCAAAATTCAGCAACATCCTCTTCCCTCATCTGTTCTGTCAGGGCACACTCCTGGTCTAATTCCTGGGTGGGCTCTGTATAATATCCCACTGCCTGTCCAAAATTTCTAATCGCATCAGTCATAAAATCCGTCTTCTCATGTAGCTGTTCCAGTAGGGCACTTGTTTTACAGAAAGCACTCAACAGAGCTTCTGAATACATTGTCCTGCAAGGTCAGAAGTCTATTCCCACGATCGTAATCTGTGACAGCTGCGAGCTTCCCGATTCAAAATTGGTTACAGTTTCACAGGCTCCCTCTAGGGGAAAAACTTCTGCTTGTTCTTTTCTTTTAAAAACAAATCTAACAACAAAGTTTCCTTTTTCAGATATTTTGTCAATATTTGTTCCTTTAAAATGCGAAGGGGAACAATGGAATCACTATGTATCTCTTCCTTTAGCTATCTGTCAAAAACGTTTGTCTCTGGTCAATGAGCTTCAAAGAACGTCAGTCCTGACACCCCGCTCCAGGATCAAGACGGTGGAAAGTTACTTTACTTTACACTCACTTCTGCAGGTTTAAACAGTCCAGAAAAAATCCCCCCTCTTCTCCTGCTTCCGAAGGGGGTTCCACAATTTTAAATGATGAAAGTTAATCCTTTAGAAGCGATTTTCAGAACTTTAGTTTGCTGTGTCTTTGCTTTAATCTATCTACAAAGAAAAGGAAGGCTGACTTCCTGTTTAGACCTTCCCGTTTCAGTGCCAAATTAAATTAAACTTTTAAGTCCAGTTTTCCTTTCTGCTCGCAAATCCTTGTTTAGGGTCCAATTGTCCAAAACTTAAGTACTCACGGGTGGTTGTTTTAAAAGCCAAATTGTCCCAGGAAAAAGGCAGCGCTCTCCGGCAACGGCTGTGCGGCTTCGCTCCACGGAAGAAGCAGTTGACTCTTAGCACCGCGCCACTTCCCCCTCTTCACTCCGGAGCCCGTTAGTGGGTTCCTTTGCGGGTTGGGGGGGCGCTAAAGGTGCCCGCCGAGTCCCATGGTCACAGGCTTCATCCGCCTGTGATTTTTGAATGGGTCCCCGCTTCGCCGTAGCGGAAAAGACCCGATTCCCGTGGAGCTGGTCCCTCCAGTTCAGAGGGAATCCGCCATTGCCGATGGCGCCACCCCGGAAGTCCCGGACCTCAAAGCCTTTCTATCTGGCCGCCGGGATGCTCCCTCCTCAGTCATACTTCTTTCACCCACAGAATATCTACAAGCATTCCAAGGCTCTACAGGTTAAACTCTCAAGTGGTCCTGTTTTGCATCTTCCTTTAGTGTTTTGACCTGGCTGGGATGCACCCTGGGACTCTGATAAGGCTTCTTGCTTGTCTGAATGGAGGACAGAGGGGCATACAATTCAAAGTGCTGGTTTTGACCTATAAAGCCTTAAATGGCTCAGAACCACAATACCTCAAGGACCGCCACTTTCCATATGAACCTACCCGGATCCTGGGATCATCTTCTGAGGCCCTTCTTTGTGTGCCCCCTCCTCAAGAGGTTCAGAGGGTGGCAACACGAGAACGGGCCTTCTCTGCAGTGGCTCCTCCTCAGGGAAGTTCACCTGGCGCCTCCCTTATACACCTTTAGGCGCCAGGCAAAAAGTTCCTCTGTCATCAGGCCTTTGGTTGATCCGAATTACCTCCTATGCCCTTTTGAAATGTGTTTTTTTTGGGGGGGAGGGGCTATTGGGTTGTTGTTTTTATTTTTGTTAGGTATTTTGTGGTCTTATAACTTGATTTTGTGGTTTTATATCTTGATTTATAGGGCGGTATATAAATTCAAATAAGAAGAAGAAGAAGAAGAAGAAGAAGAAGAAGAAGAAGAAGAAGAAGAAGTAGTGTGTGTAGAAACTAGCCAATGGAACCAAGAAAAAAATAACACTGCCTCTATCCCCTCCCACCACTGGCATGTGAGCCCCAGAAAGTTGTCCAGAAGGGAATGTAGTCTACACTGCCTGGCAATGCAGATTTAGAATGGACTACTTCCCACTCCTGCCAAGAGATGGCAGGAATTGAACCAGGGAACTTCTGCATGACAAGCAAGGCGTCTACCACCATGCTTTGGCCCTTCCACTTCTTGCAAAAACCCTCTCCCCCGCCAACAACCCCCCCCCCACCTGGAGCCAGCACTGTTCATTTGACTCTACACTGACTGGTAGGGATTGAACCCCTCTGAATGCAAAGCAGCTCCTCCCATGAGTTTCAGGACAGAAGGGGGGAAATCTTGAACTAACAGGACAAATCCATGCATAACATGTACAGTGGTACCTCGGGTTACAAACACTTCAGGTTACAAACTCTGCCAACCCGGAAGTAGTTGCTCCGGGTTGCAAACTTTGCCCCAGGATGAGAACAGAAATTGCACAGCGGCAGCGGGAGGTCCCAGTAGTGAAAGCGCGCCTCAGGAAAAGAACGGTTTCAGGTTAAGAACGGATCTCTGGAATGAATTAAGTTTGTACCACTGTACTCTAGCATTGTGCTATGACCCTGCCCAGCCACACACGCAGCAATGATGAGTGAGCCATTTTCGCTCCTGGCCTGCCCCACCCTGCAGGGCTGTTGTAATAATTCTTTAATAAAAGGAAAGCATTGTTTCGTATCCACCTCATCCAAGTTTAAGGTACAGCTGCCAGACCCCACTTACACAGAAAGTCAGCCTGGTTCTGCCAATCTGAATGCCACGCTGTCCGAGTATTCAGCTCCCCACGGCTGCGTGTCTGCTCAAGAGCTTGTTCTTTATACAAGGACCTGTAACACACAAACACACGAGAGGAGAAATGTGTAGCCTCTTTACTTGATTATTAACCCGCACCATTCTCAAGGCCCGGAGGTAGGCAACAACGCACTTTAAACACATTATGTACAATGCCCAAAATCGTTTGCTTCACAACAGTTGTTGTCTGCAAGCCCTTTCCTTCACTCGCTGAATGGTGGATGTCACAGAACATCCACAAACACTGTAAGTCTTCATGGGGAAGATGTCAGCAAAAGAATGTTAACAAACAGCATTGCTTCTGTGTGGCCAAGTGAAAGGATTTGTTTTGGGGGCAGGAAAAGAGAAGTCAGGTCTGTCTACTCAGAAGTAAGTCCTACTGAGTTCAATAGAACTTACTCCCATGTAAGTGTGTATAGGACTGCAGCCTTAGAGCTTAAGAGAATGGAGGTCAGGAAACCAAGGAGATAATGTTGCTGTGTAAGAAAGTAAATTTCATATTGGAGTACTGTGTCCAGTTCTTGTTAGCACATCTGAAGGAGGACCACCACAAACAAGAGTGTGTCCAGAGGATGATGACATGTATGGCAAGTAGTCTGAAAATATGGCCCTAATAGTTAAAATGTATTGGTACGTTTAGCCTGGGGAAGAGAAGATTAGGCCTAGGGGTAGGCGATAGATGTCATCAAATATCTGAAGGGCTGTCACACAAATGGTGGAGCAAACAGGGCCCTTCCTGCTCTAAAATTCACCCATCCTGAACTGATCCAACCAAATATTTAGCTGCAGATTTGCAGAATATATTGATTATAAACAGAGACAAATAGGCTGTGTAGACACTGTGAGCTTAAACGCAGCTAGGTTCCTTTTCTCAGTTTGGATCTAATCTCATTTGGGGTGGAAATGCATCAAACTGCAAGTATTCCATTAAAAAACAGCAGGATAAATATGGATTGTCGCTAACACCCTGGGTCCGCTGCTTCCCAAACCAGCAGTGGAAGCACACTGGGAGCAGAGAAAACAAAGAGTCTGTGCACACATACCAGGAAGGCAGCCGTTATATACCGGTACACAAGAGGCATGTAAGAGGAAGAGAGCCATTAAAATATTACAAGTAGATTAAGCAGCATCATATCTTGCATTGTATGAGGAGTAGCTTCCTCCCTGCAGCTGGGCATGGCCCACAGGCGATGGTAAGCAAGGCTGCAAGCAAGACTTAACAGGGCAGGGTGCCTTTTTACGTAAATGATGGGAGGAGGGCTCAGGTACACTTCCAGTTGTCCCATGCCTAGAAAGCACAGTCAGAACGATTTTCTGCTTTCTAGGCAAGGGTCTGAGCAGTTTTTCCCTTTGACCTGCTGTTTCCCCCCCAGAAAACCCGCTCTTTCGTGATAAATTGGAACAAACAGCAGTCCATGGAAAACCCAGCATTAAACTGCAGGTTTCCCCAGGAGAAAGTGGCTGGGCAAATGGAAGTTTGAGTGAGCCCAGAGTGTGATCTGGGTTCAGCTGTTCTGGGAAGCTGCTTCTGGGAAGCAATCACAAGACAAATAGATTCCCCTGATTCTGCTTTCGCTGTTTGAAGTATCACAGATAATCCGGCAGTGCTAATAACTGATGCTGTTGTTGCTGCTGCTCGGAGGGAGAGAGCATCCCAATAGGAAATTGCAGGTGGTCTCTCCACAGAGAGGTGGCAGGACATGGCTTGATATCAGAGAAACCAACATGGCACAGTACGGTTGTACACGGCTGGCTCTGCCACGATAAATTTGATTCTGTTTGGTATCTTCTGCATTTAAAATGCCAACAGATCTTTACCCTCACCCCAAACCCTGACTCAAATCTGCTTTGGCAAAGCTCAGCAATAGACCTGGGATAACTCGGTTGGTAAAGCACGAGACTCTTAATCTCAATCTTAATCTCCCAAAAAACAATAAAATGTAGATAGGAATAAAATACCCAGAGGGCAGGGCAGGGCAGGGGGCATGGATTTATCAGATCTTTTTATTTGAGTCCCAAGATCTACCAACCACTCTTCCTTCCTTCTTATAGCTACTACAAACTGCAGACCAAGGTTTCCATCAGCCCCATAATTTTTTCATTCTCCTGCTGCCTCTTCCAGGTTTGGTTTCATTGCTCAACCAACCAACCAACCAACCAACCAACTTGAAGATGAGTTCCAATTAATCAAAACCTTGCATACATCCTTTGCAACTGCCTAATGAAATAACCATGTTGCCTAAAAAACAAAACACCCATTGCCACCCCAACAGAGCCAGCGCCTTCCTTCCCCAGAAATATCTGACAATTGGAAGGTTTGGCTGCAAAGGATACACTGGGGCTGCCAGTCAGCAAACCAACAAGCAGTGTCCACCCCTCCGGAAAATGGAGATCTGGGTCACAGCCCTGATGACTCAGACTCCCTGTGGCAGTTGTGGTGCCAAATCCGGGTCAAGCAGCCAAAGCAGGTCACTTGGCTTGCCCTGCCTTCTTATCTTCTGGGGGCTCATGTGCCCGCCACCTCTGCTCCAGGCAAGAAAGAAACAGAACAGACACAGAACAGACGGCAGATGCAGCCTTTTGGAAAAGTGACAGGCGGCAAATGTACAGCTGAGGCCCGAAGCTGCCGCCAGGGAGTCCGGAGGAAAGTTTTAAGCTGCGATGAAAATGCAGCCTTTGCACAAAGACCTGGTACGAAAACGCAGACGTGCCCACAAGTATTTACAAAACCATTTGCTATCTTCCCATTTTGCATGTAGACAGAACCCTGCCCTGTTGCAGAGAACATTTACTGAATTCATTGCAGTACTAGAATTTGGGGACATCCCATGAAGCTAAATAGCGAAAGATTCGGAACAGACAACAGAAGGTACCGTATTTTTGGTCTATAAGACTCACTTTTTCCCTCCTAAAAAGTAAGGGGAAATGTGTATGCATCTTGTGGAGTGAATGCAGGCTGCGCAGCTATCCCAGAAGCCAGAACAGCAAGAGGGATCGCTGCTTTCGCTGCGCAGCGATCCCTCTTGTTGTTCTGGCTTCTGAGATTCAGAATATTTTTTTTCTTGTTTTCCTCCTCCAATAACTAGGTGCGCCTTATGGTCTGGTGCGTCTTATAGAGTGAAAAATACGGTAGTTCTTCACACACAGAGTTTAAA